>NC_056726.1:795134813-795440416 GCF_019279795.1 Protopterus annectens
TTTGGGGTTTTTTTTTTAAATAAAAAGGATGAACTATACAGTTTTAAATCCTCCACAAAAAAGATGAGAGGTCTTTACATTTTGTTGTTTTCTGTGACCCAAATTTTAACCATGAGCTAATCTGTTAAGGGCAAGACAAAAGAGCAACGGTGACAATGAGCTACCCTGGAATATCCCCATTTGAATTTTTATCTTTGAAATAATAATTTGTTTTTTATTATGGCTTAGCTGCAGAGTAGTTTGTCACTGTTTCATGGTCACTGTAATGTAATCCATCAATGTAGGATGTATCTTATACATCTGTAAGCACTCCTTTATCCATGAATTTGGGATGCTCTCAGATGTTTTTTTTTGTAGTCTATCTATGCCATACTTAGATTCTTCCTTTTTTTCACAATTCTCCATTATGACTTCATTTAACAACAAATGATCCTTTGTTCCATATGAGTTTACTACCTTTTTATTCTATTGCCACAACTGAGTTTTCTTCTAAATAACAATAAAATCTATCAACATCAATTTCAGTGTATAGTTTATATACTGTCAGAAGGCAAGTCATTGGTCTGTAGGTATTAGGATAGCTTGTAGGCTCACTCTTAAGAAGGACTATTAATGTTCCTGTTAACCAGGTTGGTGTCTTTTTGGGATGTACATATACATAGCTTTTACTCGGGGCTAGATCTTCATTTAGATGTTAGGTACTGCATCTGGGCCTGGGGTTTTCCATTAAGGAGCTTTTCTTAATTTTGTTTCAATTTCTCCAGCCATTACTTCATCCCATTTCATATGCTGTACATTTAAACTTGTTACTGTTTCGTTTACTTCTTCTCTCCATTCAACATCTTTGTTATGTTCTACAGGGTCTTCATAAATATTTCTCCAAAATGTGTCTATTTCTTTTTTTCTGCTATTTCTATTCCTTTTAACTTGTTTTCCAGTTCTTTATAAAACTTTTTAGATCATGAATGAATTGCTTATTTTGTACTTTTCCTTTAGATTTATCTGCATATCTTGTAAGTTTTTCTGCCTGTGCTGATATCTTTAGTTTATTATTTGCAATAGAGTATGATAGATCCTGGTCTGTTCTGATACTACATGTTGCTTTTATCTTAATGGAGAAATGATAAAATCACCAAGCGAAGGAGAGTAGTATTTCTGGAATTTAATTAATCCGCTGGTCTTTGTGAGTACCTTCATGAGGTGGACCGTGTTTTGCAAAATCTCACCAAGACGACACTGCTATATAGATTGTATTTTATACAGCATATACCATAGATAGAAGTAGGTTAAAAATAAAAAAGGCAGGTGGGTAGACAAGTTCCAGGGTAAAAAGTGCCCAATCCTGGTATACACACTGGTGCCAGACTGGAAAAAATGACAGTATAGAATCCTCAAGACACAGAAACATTCCTGCAGTGGGGTTAGGCCAGGCTCAGGGGGAAGACGGGCCCCCCCTTTTGTAGAAGGAAGATGTAGTCCACAAAAAAACACAAACACTGACGGGCCAAAAAGAGCCATAACAATGAAACAGTGGACTATTGAGGATAAGAAAGAAATTGTGTATTGCTACTGTTATGCCAGAAGTCCAGAATTTCCAGATGGAAGATGTACAATAAGTTAAAGAGAAGAATTAAAGGAAAGAAAAAAATACTTGCAAACAAAATCTGTCAAAAAGCTTCAAATGCAAATTTTTGTTCATCAATACAACACATTCATGAAAAGCATATAGACCAAGAAACCTTGGGTAGTTTGGAAAAAGAAATGATTGAGGAAGTTTGAAAATGTAAAGAGCAAAACATCAAGATTTTTGAAAGGTATAAAAAAAACATGGACATGGGAAAGTGAGAAAGAAATATCTAATATGGTGCAATACTTATGCAAAAGAGAAAGCCAAACTAATCAATACAAAAAAGCAGCTTCAAAGATATTTGAAGAAAAATACAGGCAAAGGCACCTAGATACGGATAATTTCATAATACAAAAAATAAGATCACAAAAGAGGAACATTAAAACAATGATTAGTACATTAGAAGTTAAACAAATAGAAGCTGAATTTATGGAATACCTGTGAAGTGAAGGATTTAGCATAGAAAGTCTAACACAGGTTATTTTATGGCATGATGGAACGAGTCCCCAAAGTAAGGAGAAACAGGTGGAGCGGGAGAGATATGAAGAAGAAATATGGACATGGGAAAGAAAAAGATTTAATGTGGTGCAATATTTATGCAAAAGAAAAAGCAATACTAATCAGTACAGAAAAAAACAGCACCAAAGATATCTGAAGAGAAATACTGGCAAAATATTTACAATGCAATAACAAAAATAAGAAAACAAAGGAGGAAAGTAGAAATGAGGATTAGTAATGGAGAAGTTAAAGAAACAGAAACTGAAGTTATAGATTACTGTGAAGTGAAGGATTTAGTGTATTAAATCCAACTTTGGTAGCATAACAGCATGATAGAACAAGTCCCTAAATTAAGGAGAAAATTGGTGGAGAAGGCAGCAACTGATTAGTTGCCATATGAAGATACTTTGGAGCCTTTAGTAGGAAGCCAGTACAAAAATTCAGTTGTGGTTGCACAGCAATGGTTAGAAACAGGAAACAGTAGAAACTCTGACGCAGTCATTGTTGTGGAGTGATAGCCCATTCAGTTCCCATATGAAAGCTCAATGGATAACACAGGATGAAGCTGAAGAGAATAAGTCACAGGAAGATGTTTTGGAACTTTCTGTAGAATGTCCACACAGGAAATGGAGGACAAAGAATGTACCCCTAGCTTAGAAGAAAATGATCTAAGGTAAGAATTGATTGATTTTAATACCAGATGGATAGACATATTAAGACCCAAAGTCTGATGAAACAAATGAACACAATAATACAATCAAGACTATTCACAGAAATTCATGTAATCTAAATAAACAACAGAGAAAGTCTTCCACAAAAACAGAGGGCAGTAAGGGAAAGGAAGGGAATTTAAGTGTTTCAGTTTATATAAGTTACTAATATTTATTCTGATAGATGTCTAGTGGTAGATCTTTTTGTTAGTTAATTAGTTAGTAATTTTGTTAGTGAGTTAATTTCTTAATTAATAAAGTTTGAATTAGTAGGTTAGCCTTAATAAGCTGTTCTTAAGTATTTCAATTTATCTCTAGCTTTTTAGTTTCAGTTTTAAGGTAGCACAGTCTCAGTTTACACTATGGTGTTAAGGGGGAAGGGGACTTGGTTAAAGGAATGAGTTAAATGCTGTTATTGCTCTTAACAGAACCATCCTGCATAACCACTCCCTTGTTTCAAATAACCTGATTGTATATAAATAATGAATGTATTTAATGTTTTTCATTATACTAATAATGTCTTTAATGTTTTTCATTAAGGTAGTTGAAAACTACCTTACCAAAGCCCAACTTATCCTCAATCCAAGGAAAACTCAGCTTATGATTATAACCAGTTCTAACAAAAACACTAATAGTCAATTCACTATCTACTCCACAAATGCTACTCCAATTGCTCCAGTGGCACAGGCTAAGCTATTGGGAATAACCATAGACTCCCACCTAAAATTTGATAGTCATCTCAACTTAACTATTAAAAAAGTACATGCCAAACTGGGGTCACTCTACCGTATCAAACCATTTCTTACCAACAACACAAGAGCAGCCTTTGCTCGCTCCCAACTTCTATCCACCCTACTCTATGCATCTCCCATTCTGACTAATCTCAACAAAACTGAACTAAGCAAAATGGAAGCCTGTTATAACAGAATTGCCCGCTTTGCTGCACTGAACTGCTTTGAGACAGCTCCACTTGCTTGAACTGCCCAACCTCCTAACCTACAATCAGCTCTGCCTCTGTCAGTCTATCTATTACCTCCCCAATAAGTGTCCTGCCCTCAAAATCCTAGTACAACATGACTCAGCCAAAAGGCCTCTTAGATCATCAAGCAAACTACTACTAGAAGTCGCCAACAGCTACAGTAGCTTTGGAGATGCGCTATATAGTAGTTCAGTGGCTAAAAAAATGGAACTCTGTCCCTACTAGCATTCAAAATACATCATCCAAATCCTCCATTAAAGACCTCATCAGGCAACATCTCAAGCAAAGTTGGCAGTGCCATGATTGCTCCCCAGGCTAGTGAAAGCAGATAACATATACATAGTAAATCTAGAGCACTTGATAATAGTTTTCAGTCTTACTCACAAACACTGGCTAATCTACAATGTATGTACTGTACCTGTGTACTATGTATGTATTCTACCTATGTTCCAAATTTCAGCTGTACACCACAAATCTATTAATTACCTTTATTTTTAAAATTAATATTTTTTTGTTTGTTCTCTCTACTCTAACTGTTTATGTGACACATACCACTGTAAAAACATGTCTCTTGTAATTTGTGTGTATACTGATCATGTCTAAATAACTAAATGTGTCTGTAATTTTTCTTTGTGGAGCTTTTCTCCCTGGGCCTCTGCTGAAAAAGGGCCTTTTCGGCTCAGTCAGACACCCCCGGTTAACAAATGTAAAATAAATAAACAAATAAAATACTCAACTAGGATTGCTTGTTTGTGTGTTTCAGTAAAGGATATTCCATTCTTAACTCAACAGTGGACTTCCAACTATTTTATCTTATTATTTTATAGTATGTATTTTAAAGTTTGATTTTTATTAGTGAACTAGGTGCATAACATATTTCAAGGAGTGAACTTCACACCCTCCACACTTTGAAGTTTCTGCTTGGTTTGGAAAGGAAGGGAAGAAATCAAATACCATCATGGATGTATTGAATAGGCAAAGCTATGAATCTATCAAGACATGAAGTTTCAGTGTTAGAAGAGTACAGAAGAGGGAACAGATCCTGATTCACGCTTTCTAATTTCTCCAAATCTTTTGGGTTTCTAATACCATGACGGTAATGGACCCCATTTTGTATATCTTGTGACTGGAAATTCTGAGCTTTTTCATAATAGTAACAATACATCATTTCTTTCTTATCCTCAATAGTCCACTCTGTCATCTTTATGGCTCTTCTTTGGCCAGTCAATTTTTGTGATGTTTGTAGACTGCTATTTCCTTCTACAACAGAGGAACCATCCTCCCTCTGGGCCTGGCCTGGCCCCATTGTAGGAATGTTTCCATATTTTAAGGATTCTACACTGTCATTTTTTTCCAGTCCTGGCGCCAGTGTGCCTACCAGGATTGGGCATTTTTTTATCCTGGGTCTTATGTACCCAGCTATCTTTTTTTGTTTTTATCTTACTTCTGTGATATATGCTATATAAGTACAGTCTATATATCAGTGTCACCTTGGTGAGATTTTGTGAAAAACAGGGTCCACCTCACGAAGGTACTCACCAAGACTTGAGGATTAATTCAATTTCAGCACTACTACTGACCTTTTGCTTTCTGATTTTTCATCTCTCCATTAACTGTGTGGTATTTCCCATGTACGCTGATGTTTATGTGCTGTCTTTTATACATATGTCACGTGATCACATTTCACCATTGCCTGCAGATTATATGGCTAGGGATACAGATCAGCTAAGGATATCCTCCATCATTTATGTTCTGGCCTGCATGCCAGTCACAGGAGAGTCATCTGTGTACATAGTATGTGTTTATAACACTTATCACTATAGTTTTCTATCAACTTGGGTACCTCTGGAGTGCTAGAATGTCTACGATCTATTCCCCTATCAGCTGTAATGTCTGCCGTCTGTCTATGTCTCCCTGGAAGTTTGTATCTCTGGTCTGTTCCCATTTCATACCAGCACACTTTTCTACACTATCTTGTATGTGTGCTTCACCCTGCTGTATTTCATCTAGATCACAAGACCTCATCCCCTGGGATGTGGATCTAGTGGCATGTACATTTTGACAGGAGATGTACCTGCTATGAAACATCACTGGGCAGGAGACACATTCATTATCTGTTGCGTGAAGTGCAGAAGAGGATGTGACTAGGATGACATCATTCTGAAGAATACCCCATTCTGGAGGTGATGGATGTCTTATTGTATGTCTGAAATACAAAGACAATGTATTCTGATGTCATTTTGTTGGTATTCAATGATGAGAGACACAGATAGTTGCCATCACCGGAGAAAAATCCATGAGCATTAAGGTAGACATTACAGAGCTGTTCTGCAGGAATGTACAACTGGGAAGCACTGCCATGATCCAGCAACGGCCCACATAGTACAGTGACCCACCCTGCTGATGATCTCAGCAGCATGCAGTTGGTATTGGAGAATAGGAATGTCCTCGTAATTCTCATGTTTTAACCAGCTTCTGCTACAGACTGTATGATATCTACTGGTGTTGGGGAGGATGGCAATATGTAAAGCATGTATGCTCCTTCTGTGACCATGGACAACTGTCGGAATGGAAATGTGCAGACATCACAACTTGGCTATCTGGTCTATGTGCAGGTAAGCCTTCTTTAATTTAATCTATGTGCAGGTAAGCCTTTTTTAATTTAAATTAAATTTGTTAGTTAATTAGATAAGTTGTTGGTACTGTACAGCAGCATTTTGCCCTGCTCTGTGGTGCAGTGGAAGCCCCATGAAGGACAGGATGGCCAATACTGACTCTGTCTAATCACACAGTGTTGTCTCTGTAAATATTTTGCTGGCCTTGTGGAAGCCCTGGTAAGGGGCATACAATCCTCTAACAGTGGACTTGTACACACCTTGTGGATCAGTATGGTTCAGCTTGTCTCTGCAGATATTCTTCTGTGTAATGTGGTGCAAGTGGTCACCTGTGTCTATATAAGGTGCCATTTCTCATCCATGTGGTATCATGAATGGGTCACATATGCATGCTGTTGATATTGTAATACCCCTCAATGGTAATAATTAGGCCACAAGTAGACATGATCCAATAACCAGTCTGTGATATGAGAATGCCATGAAGGAGTTAATGCTGCACAGTAGAGTGTTCTTCACAAGTAGTGATATGTGACTACCAGTGCCAATACTCTCTACAGCTGTAAGAACTAATAGTCTGCTTCTTGTACTGGCTTGAAAGTTGTTACTCTCTAGGGGTATCACCAGTGTGAACCTGTGTGCATAATTGTGCCATCACTATATTTTAAAGAAGGTGATGTGCTGTGTCGTGTGCCACTAATGTTTTCATGCCTTGCCACTGAGTAAGAATACAGTTCAGCATACATTATTATTCTCTGATTGTCTAATAGACAGCCTGTGTTACATCACTTTATCGAATGTTTAGAACTGGCTTTATATAACACCTATTATGACTATGCTTTGGAAGTGTCTTCTTCTAGTCCACCAAATGCTGTAGTTCAGTCCTGTGTCATACACTGCCCACTGCATGATGGATGCCACCAGGAGGTGCAGCCTGCTTTGTATCCTCTTCATCCTCTGCTTTTTTCTGGGTAGCATTATTTTTGTTGCTGGCAGTAGGTGGTATGTCTGCATGATGGCATGTGTAAGCCCTTGATACATCACCTTACTCTTCTACGTTTCACAAGGATTCAGTGGTGCAGAGCTAGCACTGTCACCTCATACCAAGAGGTTCTCCAGTTTGATTCTCAGCTGGGGTGCCTTCTGTGCGGAGTCTGTATGTCCTCCTTGCATTTGTGTGGGTTTCCTCGAGGTGCTCTGCTTTTCTCCCACATTCCAAATATGTGTATCTAGAGCGTTTCTCCTCAGACCTCCATTGAAAATGTGCTCTGTCCCAGTCGGACTTTTCCGGTAAGCAAATTTTAAATAAATAAATAAAATAAATAAATAAATCTGCTTTCTTTGTCAAGGCTATACTGTAAGTCCCGACAAAAGGCATTTAGGCATCTAATTTGGTCCTTCAGAAGGTCAAATAACCTTATTGATGACTACTAGTGTTTGACCATGTCATCTGTGACAAAGTGAAGGTGGCATATTGAGGTCTTCCCACCTGTAGTGGGCAGTTGATTTCACCTGTTAAATGGGTACAAGTGCTAGTTTTGCCACATTATATAATACTGTGTTTAACTGTGTCATTCTATCCCAGTGTCTCATTCCTGATTCTTTTCTCTTTTCTTTTACGTGTCTGTCTTCTATGTGCCCCTGTATCACAGAATGCCACTTATACAGTTTGCATTGTATTCTTTGTGGTATCTGTTCATAAGTAAACACATGGTACATCTCCCTGATTTTTGCACATATGAAGATTTTGTACACCACAATGCATCTGATGCAGGCATGTATAATGCAGTCTGCACTGAACACAGGCTGGCAGATGATGTAGTGCTGCCTCTTTTGTCATATATGCAGCTTCTGTGGGACTTGTGCCCTTATATGTGCAGTCTGTTTCAAACACCAGGAGTAGACTTGATGCGCTTCTGAATTCCATAGGCAAAAACATCAAAAAGGCCCTGGCAACTAGAGTCTTCACTCTCCAAAACTTAAATCTGTTTTGAAAGTGGCCCATGGAAAGTTTGGGGACTCTGACCTGAGAAAATATGTAAAATACATAATGAAAAGCATTACTCTGAGAAGTATTGAATTAAGATCTACTTATTACTTCAAATAGAAAGTATTTGTGATGAGGTAGCATAAATGTTACATTTTGTGATGGAAGCTTAAAGTTTGCAGATTCAGAAACTGCTATTGTAAGCATTTTTGTCAAACAGAAAAAAGTATAGCCACTCCTGTTCCCTTGAGAAGAAAAGGGTTCAGGAACTCTTTTTATATCACTGTTATTTACATATATTGACATGTAATGCACACACGTATGAGTGTGTATGCATGTGTGTGTGCATTTGTGCACATATGTGTGTGTCTGAGTGTGTGTGTATATGGGATTACCTACTTAACTCAAAACACCAAAACATCAATGTTACAAATGTCAGCTGTAAAATGTTAAAAATGTAAATGCTGAAACACTGCTCCAGGCAGCCATCAACAGCTTGCCAGTACCCACCCTAGGCATTAACTCCCTTGTCAAGGAATGACAGGCCAGTCATACCAGTGGTGAATTTATGAATGCCCATCTAATTAGCTTTTTCCCATTTGAAGGAAGATATAGAACTGCATTGTTTAATTTAGGGAGAAGGTTTGTTCCAAAGAAAGGATAGGTGCTGGATGACCACTCTGTCGCTCCTCCTTGTTTTGTTTAGTTTAGGTAGATTTAGATCTCTGATACTAGTATTTTCAAGACTGTTTGATTTATGAAGATATAAAAGGTCTTGTACTACTGGATCCTGTATGACCCAATAAGCAAGGCACATAGCCAGTGATCTTTTTAGTTGGGAACCGTTGTGGTCTCTCCAGATGCATTATGTGTCTAGTGAAGTACATCCCAATGAGGGTGTTATATTCTGTGGTACACTTAGTGTGGAATACAAGAGAGTAAGCACCTCTTTTGATCTTGAAGAAGAACCTTTTGCAGTGGGTTGTACAAAGTAAAAGGACTTTCTAACGACTGTTACAAAGTGATAGCTAAACGAGAGGAAACTATCCAGTCATGTTCCAAGATTCTCACTACATAATCATTTTGAAGTTGGGTGTTGTCTACTATAAACTGGAGGGAGAAATTGTTTACCAAATGTAACAGTGTTGCAGTTTTTGGCATTTAATCTTAGTCCATCTTTAGTATGCCAGTTATTCGCAAATGTAAGCTTATGTTGGAGTGCCTGTGTGTGTCAGAAGGAAACTTGAGGATGACACTCTGCTTACAATTATCTGCAAATTTGATTAACCAGAAATCTTTATTTTTGATTTGAAGATCAAGGACGTAGATGCCAGATATTAGAGGTCTCAAGACAGATCTCTGAGGAAGTCCACTGGTCATCTTCATGTTCTCTGAAGAAGCACCTGTTATCTTTGCTATGTTGTATCTGTCTTTCAGCCAATTTGCAATCCATCTAACTAACTTCATAGGGTTCAGATTGGAGAACATTTAATTTGTTTATTCTGTTACCATGAGGTGTAGTATCAAATGTGTTGGTAAGGCCTAGAACACTGTATGAACAGTGTGCCCACTGTCCACTGCCTGTGTCACCTTCTTAAGGAAGTTCGCTAGATTTATCAGAGAGGATCTTCCTCTGAGAAAGCAAAACTGCTTGTGGTCAAGTCTCTTAAGATTTATGATAACAACCTTAATTAGGTATGTTATGATATGTTCCATGGCTTTGCATATGAAACTGGTCAGACTGTTGGGTCTGTAATTTCTATGGTCAGTGGAAGGGCCACCCTTGTGGAGTTGCATCACTACAGCTGTGAGCCATACCTGGGGGGGTATATTATCTGGTCCCATGTAGGATATATTTTTCATTCTAGAAACTACTTTTAGTAAATGTTCTTTATTGATAATTTGGGGTCAGAGACGTTCAGGGATATGTGAGGTTTGTGTATTTATCTTCAGGGTGGAGTTTGCACTTAATTTATTTGCTAGTATGTTGACAATATTCATTGGATCTGAGTGGGCATTTCCATTATGAATGAGCTTTGTGCAATGTTAAGTGTTATTCCTTATCTTCTGATATGTCTCTTGCTTCCAATTCTAGCCTGCATTTGTGGGATACCTTTGTTTTCCTGATGGCCTTTTTTAATTCCGGTGATACTGTCTTGATGCCTTCCTTGATTTGAGGACTTTGGTTTTGCTGTATATGTTATGTTTCTTTCTTTAACTGGATAGCTTTATCTATGATTGTGGACCATTATGCTATTTTGCTCTGAAATTTCCTGTTTTGTTCTGATCTAAGTTAATACATTTATCTAGGTGAGAATAAAAAGTGTCTGCATAAGTACTTACAGCTTTAACATCTCAGGTAATACATCTGTAGGTGAATTTGGAAGACTTCAGCACAGAATTTTAGATTTGTATATTTGAAGTCCTTGAATTCAATGATATTTGCATCTGAAAGTTTAGGGATTTTGACGGAGGTTACTAACTTTATATTAAGACTCAGTCAGTGGAAGAAATACCATGATGTTCATCGTGTTTCACTGTTGCAGTCATCACTGTTGGGTTCTTCCTGCTGGCAGGCAGCCCTTGATCGGCCAGAGTCCCAAAGTCTGGGTCCGACGTCGTCTGAGGTCGCTCCTTCCCTGACGTCAGAGCGCCAGGGGTATAAAGGTCTCAGCCGATGCCATTTTCCTCAGTCTTTCTTGCCGCACGGTGCCCGAAGCAAAGCAGTTCGCAAGTGCCGGTCGGCCGACTCCTTTTCACTTTTGGTGATTTATCTGAGGATTTCTTCTTCTTAAAGCTAAGTACCCTGTTGGGGAAACTTTTTTCTTGCTCCAGTCCGATGTCAGAAAAAGTTAATAATTGTATTTCTTGTGGGAAGCAAATACCTCATAAGGATTTTCATTCATACTGTATCCCTTGCCTAGGCCCTGACCACGATGTAGCTAGTTGTAGGTTTTGTGCTAGATTTAACCAACGCACTATTAAGCGCAGGTATGATTTTGCCTTCCATTATTTTGGGAGAAGATTTAACTACAACATGTCATCGGATTCTTATCTGGCCAGAGCATATAAACGGCAGAAAGATAAAGACAGGCCTCCGAGGTCCAAAACGGATGACATTTCTCTGCCAGAGCCAGTTGCCGGTTCATCGGTCATCAGTGAGGCACTTTCACAGCCCCTGTCGTCTGCCACTTTTGAACCGCTTGCCTATACCGACTCCCACGAGGAGCCGATGAGGCCTTCAGAATTTCAAGGGACTGGACCTTCGGATAATGTCCCCTCAGATGAGTCCGGAGCCGCTGTGCAGGCACCGGCTTCTGAGGGGGTTTTCAGGCCTACACAGCTTCATGTAAAGATGGCTTCAGTTTTACAGTCAAAGACAAAGACAAGGAAACAAACACAGGCCTCTTCAGGTCCTCAGGGACAGATGTTTAAAATGGCCGAAGACCTGTTGACTATGGTCAGGGGTTCCCATCCCCCTCCTGATAAAAGGCCTAGGCAAGAGCCAGATTATGATTCATCAGATCAAGTTTCTATTTCTTCTGCTTCTTCCTCTCAGCAGGATTATTCATTCCCTCCTTATGAGGATTGTGATGCTGAAGAATCCCTTCCTTCAGCTTCTCCTCCTGAAGATTATTCTTTTGGGGAAACCTTGCATGACATGAGAGAGCATTTCCACTGGGAAGGGCAGGAATACTCAAAATCCAAGAGAAGGCTTAGAGATTTTCTTCTTCTCCCCCAGCATAGGCTCCTGGCTATCCCCCCTGTCTTAGACATTGTGGATGATGTTTTTACAGAATCTACCCTCTCTTCTGATTCTTTTCCACCTGCTCCTGTCAAATCTGATAGGTATTATAGGGTTCCAGATTCTCACAAATTCCTTTTTAAAAATCCTTCAGCTGATCCAGAAACTATTTCTCAGGGCCCTAAGGGTGTTAAAGCAGCCTCTGCTAAGAACCCTATTCCCTCTGACAGAGAGTCCAGAGCCTTAGAAAGATGGGGCAAAAAAGTTTATACTTCTGCTACGTTGTCTATTAGAGCTTTGAATTGTCAATTTCATATGTTGAAATATCAGCAATACCTTCTGTCTGTGTTGAAACAAAAGATGTCAGCTGTTTCTGGTTGTGCAGAAAATAAGGAGTTACAGGATTTATTGCATGCTATTGAGCAGGTGGGTAAACATACCCTGCACTGTGGTTTTGATTCTTTGGAGGCTTCTTGCAGGGGTGCAGCAACTTGCACAGTTATTAGAAGGCATGCTTGGTTAAGGGAGCAAAATTTTCCAGATCAGGTTAAGGCCAAACTGTTGGACGCCCCTATACAGCACATTGTTTTGTTTGGGGCCAAAGCCGAGGAGGTATTAAAGAAAATGGAAGATAAGGCCAAATCTATGCAGATGGTTAAAGATTTTCTACAGGTGCAACCACCTAGATTTAGCAGGAACTGGCCAGCTAAGCCTTGGTCCTTTCCGACCTCAGACAGACCCCAGAGAGGCAGATACAGGCGTGCCAGAGGAAGAGGACAGGCTCAGACCTATTTCAGACCCAGGCAGTGGAGTGCTCCTTCTCCCAAGGGTGGAGAAGATAGGTCACAACCTTACAGGAAGCAGTCTTTATGACTCTCCCTTATTAGCTCCAGGGGCTCCTCTCCTGGAAGCGCCTTTTGGAGGAAAAATTTCTCTTTTCCATCACAATTGGAGCCACATAACCCAAGACAAATGGGTTCTGGACATAGTTTTAAGAGGTTACAAGTTTTAAGAGGTTACAAGTTTCATTTCCATACCTTGCCAAAACCGAACGGATGGCCAGACCTGCCAAAGCATCAATGGGCAGAGGCTCAGAAGCAAGTTCAGTCCCTCATGGCTATGAGGGCCATAGTATTGGTACCAAACACAGAAATAGGGCAAGGTTTTTATTCAAGACTTTTCTTGGTTCCCAGGAAGGAAAATTCGTGGAGACCAATCCTGGACCTCTCTGTACTAAACACCTTCCTAGATATACCAAAATTCAAAATGCTCACTCTGCAGCAGCTGCTGCCTATGCTGAGCAAGAACACTTGGATGGTGACTTTGGACTTGAAAGAAGCTTACCTGCATATTCCTATAAGGCAGGAATGCAGAAGGTATCTCAGATTCAAAGCGGGCTTGAAGCATTACCAGTTCTCTGCACTGCCCTTTGGCTTATCTACTGTGCTCAGGGTCTTTACCAAGTGCCTGGCACCAGTAATGGCATTCTGCAGACAGTAGGGAATTCAAATATACCCTTATCTGGAAGATTGTCTCATTCAAGCTGACAACAAGGAGACTTTACTTCATCATCTGGTTTTTGTGCAGCATCTACTCAGGTGTCTAGGGTTTACAGTGAATCCAAAGAAATCAAACCTGGTACCCACTCAACAGATTATTTTCCTGGGCGCTCTTTTGAGCACTACAACCCAGATGGCTTACTTGACACCAGACAAAAAAGTGCAACTAGCTTCCTCTTTCAAAAACCTGGCTTCAAAGAGTCAGCTAACTGCAAGAAACATTCTGCAGGCCTTGGGTTACATGGCATCCTGCATTCTGCTAATACCATATGCAAGACTGCATATGAGGAAAATACAGTGGTACCTCAAGAGTGTATGGTCTCAGCATTGCCACAGTTTGGAAACAGTGATCACAATTTTGCCTTGCCTCCAGCTGGAATTTCTTTGGTGGGCCGAGGCCTGTCTCCAGAACAAGGGAAAGCCATTCTGTCCCACTCCAGCCAATCAAGTGATAATGATGGATGCTTTGGACTATGCATGGGGAGCCCACATGCAAGGGAAATGTCTTCAGGGTGCCTGGGCAGAGGACCAAATCCACCTGCACATAAATTTGAAGGAAATGCTAGCTGTACATAATGCACTGACAGCTTTCAAGGATCTTATTCTACCGGGGCAATTACCGATAAAGACAGACAACGCTACAGTGATGTCATACATAAACAAGCAGGGAGGCTCCCACTCTTACCCACCTGTGCAGACTGGCCATGACTCTGTGGAACACAGCACTGGCCTACAAGGTAGATTTACAAGCTCAATTTCTGCCAGGAAAAGACAACTCTCTGGCAGACAGTCTAAGCAGAAACCTCTCAGATCCACACAAATGGATGTTGGATGTTCAGATATTCAGGATGATAACAGAGGCATGGGGGTGCCCGGACATAGATCTCTTTGCATCCCCCCAAAACCACCAACTGCAAACATTCTGCACGAGGACCTACCACGAATGGGCATGGAAAGTGGATGCCCTCTCATTCAGTTGGAAAAACCTCTCAGTGTATGCTTTTCCTCTATTGCCTCTTCTATCAAGGGTACTTCTGAAGATCAAACAGGACAAACCAAAAATGATTCTACTGGCTCCCAACTGGCCTCGACAATTCTGGTACTCAACCCTGATGAACTCGGCTCAGGGTCCGCCCTGGATTCTACCACAAATTTCACATCTACTGTCTCAACAAGACGGCTAGATCCTGCACAGCCATGTCAAAACTCTGAATCTAGCAGCCTGGTGGATCCAGGGGCTATAAGCAATTCTACCCTTACCAAACAGGTAATGGATGTAATTCTTGAGGCTAGAAGGCCCAGCACCAGGAAATTCCTGTAGTATGCAGGAAAATGGAAAAAGAATTTTTGCATCTGAATTCAGGCCCAGGTGTTGATACTACAGTTCCAAACATTCCTCTGATTTTTACAATACCTGAAGCAGAGAATGTTGCATAAGTGGGCTTATCTTTTCATCTATCAAAATATATGTACCCTCGCCACTGTTCACCACCTGTGGATCCTCCAATTTTTTCTCATCCGTTACTTAAACAATATCTCAGGGGGACAACAATAATATAAGCGCTCAAGAGCCTCCAGTTCTCGCTTTTGGGATCTCAACTATGTTTTGAAAAGCTAACTCCTGCTATCCTTTTGAACCTCACACAGATTTAAAGTTTTTATCAATATGGAAAACTTTAACTCTTCTTTTAAGCAATAACCTCTGCTAGAAGAGTTTTGAATTGCAAGCACTGCCATGTGGAACCCTTCATTGGCCCTTCATCCCAGGACAGGGGTTTCCACTGAGTGACTAACCCCACTTTATGCCTAAGGTGGTTTTCCTAAAGTAGCGCTGTGAATCAGTCTAATACATTTGCTACTCACTTTCACCAATCCTCAAAAATGAAGGAGAGAAACTTTTACATTCTTGCGGACACTTACATATGCAGCTTTGCTTTTACCACTCTGGACAGGACCAAGATTTTTGGAAAACTGACCAATTGTTTGTAGCTGTGCTGCTGATCACGAGGGAAGAAAGCAATCACTAAAACAGAAGCTATTTCTAAGTGGATTGCCCACTGCATCAGGTTCCGTTACTCTCTCATCATGGCAAACCAGTTCCTCATTAACATTGAGGACAATATTCTACCAGGCTGCTGCTGCTCAGCAGCCTTCCTCAGTCAGGAGTTCCTACCAAGGAAATCTTAGAAGCTGCTACTTGGAGTTCTGTGCATACCATACTTCTAAGCACTACAACCCTCCCTCTTTTACTATAAATCCTAGGGCAGGCTTTGCACGCAGTCCCGCAGGGCCCTTGCTTGCCGCCTCCTTCATCTTCAGCCACCCTTCTTATTTGGTATTCAACCCAGTGATGACTGCAACAGTGGTGAAACACAATGAACAATAAGGTACAGTTGTGTACTCTTACCATAAATGTAGATGCCTCGTAAAAGTGTGTTCACTGTTGCAGTCCGGGAAGAAGTTACCCTCACCTCCTATCCCCTCTTTTTACTAGTTTTGATATGAGTACTGTCTGTGTTTCCTTTAAGAACTACTCTTCCTCTGAGGTATATTTTATTGCAGCATTGATGTTTAGTTACACTGCTCTAGTTTGGATGCATGTTTATTCTTCTGACTAAGCTCAATTGGCCTTTTGTTTTTAAGCACCCACGATAGCATCTGGGGCAATAAAAACTGCAGAAAACAAGGCGTCGGCTGAGGGCCTTTATACTAGGCAGCTCTGGCCGGTCAGGGAAGGAGCTCAACCTCAGCCAATGTTGGACCCAGACTTTGGCTTCGATCGAGGCTGCCTGCCAGCAGCAGGAAGAGACCCAACAGTGATGACTGCAACAGTGAAAGATAAATACAGGTGTTAAGACACGGCAGTATTCTCTTTATAAAGAGTTGAGCGGGGATTCGCTCAAAATAGTCACAGTTATACATTTATACGTCCTCGTTCCTCATTATGTATACATTTCGTCAAATCTTTGTAATGATAAAGTTAATGTTTTAAGCGATCGACTATCTCGGAAGCCGGCCAGATCCTACTATATTCACTTCCTGGCATGGCCATTGACAATAACTTTTCGCATTATGGGTCACTATTTGGTTAGAATAGCCCGAGTACGTAGTTTGTTCATCGACTTCTCTTTAATAGATGTCGAATGACCATAGCTAATTCTCATCTGATAAAAATGGTCATAGTCGTTTTCCCAATTCTCCGCTATCGGTTTCTTCAGTATGGGTCGTCAGTACATCCACTGCTTTCATCCGGCATACTACCGTTAACTACCTCCGTGACTTCATTACAATTTCGAATGTTTACATGGAGTGGGTGCCAGACGTCCGTTAGCTCATTGTGCGCAACATTCGCGCACCATATTGTCATTCTTTCGTATATCCACATCCAGATTCATCTTAGTTAAATACTAAACTTAAAAGTCAGCAGTACAGCCAGCAGCGTAATAAACAAAGTTAGTATCCATATGTGCAAACAATTCAGCATGGGTCTCAATACGTATGATCATCGTACGTTTGTTCTTTTCTTCCACCGAAAGTATTAAATTGCCAGGCATTGGCAATTACGGCAACTCCTGCCAATGTTTATACAGGGCACCATCAAAAATAAATATATTGCTATTGGTCAATGAAAGAAGTTGTTGTTATTATTTCAATATCTCGAGAATGTTTGCATTGTATATTGTCTCCATAATCAATGGAATAACCGCAATACCTCTATATCTAAAGTTACAAAAACATAGTTCAGGAAAACAAGTTGCAGCCATCATAATCTGCTTTCAAACGTGGTTGCCTTTTGGCCATACCATAGGTAACAACGATACAGTTCAAAAGCATTCAGATATGTCCAGTTATCTGCCCTGCTCAATAGGTTCTTCCAAAGACTCATGTATCTGAACTCATTACTCAGAATTTGTGTTATGGAAAGTAAAAATCAATAAATAGCGTCGGTCGAGAGTTGAATATTACTAGCCGCTATTGTTATGACAATATTCACTGTGCTGGCGCAGTTTTTCTCAATTCAAAATCGTCACCTTTAAAAGCGCTGGCGTCGATAAAAAGCAGAAACTTCATTCACATAATAGACAATGCTCGCTCCCCAATGTCCGCTTTGTTTTCATATCAGGCACCTTCTTCAAACGAGTTTGTATTCGATATCTTTGCGCAAGTTCTTTCGCGGCGTTCTTTGCTTAACAAAAGATCTTGCTCTACTCAACAATGAAATAGTCAATAAAAGACCTCAACTTCATTAAACACAAGCCATTTCTCAAATAATTTCGTACTGGTGTTTTAACATCAAACTTCTGACAAAGTTTTAAATCTACAGTTTCGTCAATAGCTGAAACGTATAAAGGGAATAAATTTCAAACCTTTGCTTAATATTGTTAACTGTTCGGTTGGCGTTTCTTTGTTGCCTCACGTACCCGTTTGCCACGGCTTCACGCATGCTTTTGTCGTTTTCGACCGCCGCCGCCTCTTCGAGGACCAGCAAAACGAAATAAAGCTCACGTGAAGCTTCAAAAAACTCTTCGGTTGCGCCGTAGTTCAAAGCGGTAAAAAGCAGAAATATCTACCGCCTTCGTCTTCAACATCGCTGGTGTTTTCGCAACATTCGACCGGTCGAATAAGCATCAATACTTATTGGCGATGGATTTTCATTCGATTTTTTCAGCTGCCACTACGTTATGGCGTTACTGGGCGCAACGCTGTTATTACGCCTGAATATCGATCATCGCTTTCGATGCGCCTGGTGAACGCAATTATCCGTCGATCTGGCTTATCAGTTGTGTTACAGAGTGCGGAATATGCCGATTATATTGCAGGCGTTTCAAATAAACATTTAAATTCAGTTCGCTAGTAATAGCGTACCGCTAATTCGTTCGCTGAAAGGCGCTTCTTTTTAACCCGTCCCAGTAGTTGATTTCCACAAACGCCAGCAGATGCCAGAAGTCGTTAAGCAGTGGGTTATCTTTTGTCGTTTCGTTCTCATCTTCAAAATAAAAGTTTTCACGCTTCAAAGTAATTGTTCATAAGTTTCATAAAGCCAGCTCTAAATTGAGCTGCCGTCATTTCGGTCGAAGAAGTTTCATAGGTATTATCATATGAGGTAACGAAACCGTGCCTGGCCTGGCAGCCGAAAGTTGTCTTCAGCCATTGCAGCCGTTTATAACTGCCGACCTTTTCCAGCATTACTAAAGTAGTTGTTTGTTAGCCCATAAAGTCTTTGAGAATACTGTTGATACGGGTCCTGGAATAGCGATGCAGGCAGTTTCGGTCGGATAAAATATTATCCTGAAGTTGAAAGACCTAAATGGTTAGACTTTTATAAAGCATTGAATATTGAACGATACGGATAGAACAATCTTCTGAATAATAGCGTAGTCAGAGTTTTCGAAGCCAACCCTTTCATCAGCATATACAATTCTGCCATCATTTGGAAATAGAGAACAATTAAAATCACATGATCAAAACTGTTAATGGTTTCTAAAGCGAATATAAATGCTTAAACTTCCTCACAAAATATATATATGTATGTAAAGTGTAGCTTCATTGGAAATATTATAAATTACCATTTCGTCGCCAACTATCATAGGTTTGTTTGCGTTATCTCCGGTAAGATGTCGCCCGTAAAGTTCATTATTCATTCTGGTTTCCCCGCGAAATATTAACATCACCATGCTCAATTCTCAGCCAGTATCTATAATATCTGGGGCCCAAAGTGCGTATTAAACCACGTATATGTTTATATAAAGCATTAAGCTTCGTATTTGTTCAGCACCGACTTACCAATATATACCATTTTTGCCTGTTCTTCAATACGCTGACATTGAGCATAGCGTATTGTAGATAAATTACCAGTAGCTACCATTCAATGCACTTTCATGAGCTATCGCATATTATCATGCTAATAACAAAGCAACAGTTACAAGCATTTGCTATGTCTCCTCGTCTTTGCTTCGCACGTCCTTGTAACATGCTACGTTTTTAAGCGACCGATTATTCCCGTAAGGGCTTCAGTACATAGCACTTAATTCTGGCATACGGCCATTGAATGGGTCAACTTTCTGTACTATACTTATTTGGTCAGCTCGAGTATGTAAATAGCATATCCTCAACATCACTTCTCTTCATTGCTGACGACATAGCTGGAAGACCACGCTTCATCTATAAAAATGGTTATAGTCAAAGCTTTTCCACCGCCATCGTTTCAATATTCTTCTGTATAGCCAGTGTACTATTTCACCTTCGTTACGTCTTCAGTTCAGCCTCGCTGTCGGGTCTGCTCACTTGTTGCGCCAGACTTCATTGAGGTTTCGAATGAAGAGCGTGGAGGGTGCATTAAATGTCCGCTATCTATTGCGCAATATCTTTTATGCACCATAAGTTTGTATTGTATCATTCTTTTGTGCGACTTTACATCTCGGTATTAGCGAAAATTCGAGCCCGAAATCTGAAGAACATATTTAAACTTAAAGTCAGTAGTATTGTTAATATGTAATAAACAAAGAAGGGTATCATACCATACATATATAAAACAATCATCCACAAATGATTGTTTTTTTATATGGGCTGGTACGATGGATGACCTTCTTTTGTTTATTACATATATTAACAATACTACTGACTTTTTTAAGTTTAAAATGTGTTCTTCACCAGATGAGATCATATTTTTGGATGTAAAGTTATACAAAAAGAATGATACAATACAAACTATGGTGCATAAAAAAGATGTGCACACAATAAGATACTTGGACAGTACTAGTATGCACCCTCCACATGTATTCAAAAGTATAATGAAGTCACAACTTATTAGAGTAAGTAGATTGACAACGGAAGAACAGGTATACTTGGAAGAGATAGCAATAATGAAAGCAGAATTTCTGAGAAGTGGATACACTGAAAACATTATACAGAAGAATATTGAAATGATAACGGAGGGTAGGAAAACTGACTATAAACCCATTTTTATAGATGAGAACGTGGATGTTAGCTATAGTCATTCAACATCTATTAAAAAGAAAGAAAGTGTGTTGAGATATATAACTACATACTCAGGCTATTCTAACCAAATAAGTATTATAGTACAGAAAAGTTGGCCAATTCTAATGGCCATGCCAGAATTAAGTGCTATAGTAGGATCTAAGCCCAGCTTCGCCCACAGGAATAATCAGTCCTTAAAAAACATGCTATGTTACAAGGATTTTGACATGGAACAAAATGCTATACATAGTAAGACAGGGACATATAAATGCTATAACTGTACTTGTTGTGCTGATATTTTGGAAGCAGATAGTATGTTTAGACATCCCATATCACATAAGAAATTCTACTTGTTAATGCTAACTGCAATACCATGAAATTAATTTATCTAGCCACCTGTACTCAATGTCAAGCATTTTATGTGGGGAAGACTATACGTAGGCTTAAAGATCGTATAATTGAGCATAGATCCGAGATAAACAGACAAATACAAACTAATGCTTTATATAAACATATACATGAGTTTAATACACACACTTTTAGATTTAGATGTATAGATGTAATACAAGTGGGTATGAGGGGGGGTGATGTTAATAACCTAGTAGAACTGTGAGAATTAGAATGGATAATAAGACTACAGGCTGACATCTTACCCGGATTAAATAACACCATCAGTATAAAACCTATATTAGTTAAGCGACAAATGGATAATTTATAATATTTAGTAAACTACACTTTTACATACATATATATATTTTAATGAGAAGTTTAAGCATTTCCCTTTTAATATTCCTTTTAAATTATTGGCTGGTTTGATCATGTGATTTTAATTGTTCCTCTATTTAAATTATGTAAATTGTATAATGTATTATGCTGATGAAGGGTTGAGAGCCCGAAAGCTTCATTAAATTTTGTGTTTCTGTGACCACTGTTATTCTTAGAGAGATTCTGTTCTATCCACGTGTTCAGCTTAATTTATCCACTCACCTAGTGCTACAGATAACGCTATAAGAGGAGATCTAACCAGCCGTTTTGTCTTTCTTCCATTTTAAACCTTGGATAATGGCTTTATCCATTAAAAGGCTACTTACTAAAGTGAACAATCCGCTATTACAGGACCAGCTATCTAATAGTAATTCTCAAAAGACTTTGCTAGCTGAAGATACAACAAACTTAACTACTTTAATTAATGCACTGGAAAAGAAGGTCAGTAGTTATAAGCAGCTGCAATGGCAGAGGCTTAGCTTTTCAGCTTACCTTGAATTAGGCATAGTACCCAGAGGACTGCGTGTACTTAAAATGCCCTCATATGATAATACCTATGAGGAACTTCTTGTTAAGTGGCAGCAGCTCAATTTAGAGCTGAGTGCAAGCTACATGAAACTTATGAACAATTGCTTTGAAAATATTGAGAAAACTTTATTGCAAGAGATAGAACAAAATGATAAAGATGTCTCATTACTGCTTAAAAATGACACTTCATATAACATCTACCAAGCGTTTATCGATAGAATGCAGCTACTTGATAATAGGTTGGAGTTAAAAAAGAAACGCAAACTCCAACGAGATATCGAAGATTACAAAAACGGGCACATATTTTCTTGGCCGAGAACTGAATTTAAATATTTGGCTAAACCTGCCAAATATAAGCAACAATCTCAACATATTCCACCTCCTATGGACACAACTAGATCGCTAGATCGATTGGATGAGTTCGTTCTACCAGGCACATCAAACGATGATCCGGCCAATCAACGAGGACGTATGCTAAGCGTTACGCAAGTAACGCCTCACCAACATGGAGCTGAAAAAGCTAATACCGAAAAAGTGAATGGAAAAGAAATCCATAGACGACCAATAGAAACCAATGTGGAAGTCTTATTAACCTCGACAGTTGAAAATGTGACCCTGGATGTACCGAAAACACCAACGATGTTAGAACACCAGCGAGAACCAAAAGAAAAGAGGCAGACAGATATTTCTGCTTTTTTACCCTTTCGACTACAACAACCAGAAAGGGTTTTGGTGAAAAAAATACACATGGAAAGCAACTCGATAACTGTAGCAGGAGATTCACCTCATACTCAAGGGGCGAAAAGGAAGTACAGCAGTCCGAGAAAAAGCAACAAAACGCCACGCAGATAAATGAGAAGCCATTAATAAAACAAGGTACATTAAATTTAACAAAAAACATTTTTTCAAACGAACAGTTAACAATATTAAGCAAAGGTTTGAAATTTATTCCCTTTGCCATGGACAATGTGGTAAGGGCTATTATAGATTTAAAACTTTTCGCTAGAAGTTTGATGTTAAAACTAATTTTTAAGAATTCAGCTGAAAGTAACTGTGTTTGTAAAAAGTTGAGTCTTTTTATACCCCAGCTTTCTCCAGTTATTCTAGCATTTTCAAATATTGTTGAATTAGAACTAAGATCTTTATTCTGTAAAAGTGACACACTTGAAAGGAATTACAATCTTTCTTTTAAAGAATATCAGGCCCTTAAATATTTGAAGAAAGAGAAGGACACAATTATAAAACAAGCAGATAAGGGTGGGGCGGTAGTCCTAATGGACAGAATCTATTATATGAATAAGTTTTCTGCTTTTTTATCTGACACTAGCACTTTTAAAAAGGTGACATTTTTGGATGTGAAAAACTGCATAACACAAGTGAATATGGCTATCTATGATATGCAGCTAAATAATGATATCTCAATTGACATATTTAATTATTTTACTACTCCATGCCCTAGAATTCCCCAAATATATGGGATTCCAAAGATACATAAGTCTTTGGAAGAACCACCCCTGAGACCTATTGTCTCAGGCAAAGGTTGGATAACTGAGACTATATCTAAATACTTACAGACTGTATTATCTGAATTGTTACCTAAATATGGAAGTATAGTAAAAGATAGCTCACATTTTTTGAGAAAGCTTAAGTTATGGTATACAACTGTTTCCTATGACTATGTTTTTGTAACTTTAGATATAGAATCATTATTTACGGTTATTCCCATTGATTATGGAATTGAGGCAATTAGAAGGTTATTACTATCTAATACGACTAAACAGTCTCGAGATGTGGAAAATATATGCTCTCTTCTTCATTTAGTATTAACTAATAATATATTTATTTTTGATGGTACCCCGTATAAACAATTAACAGGAGTTGCCATGGGCACTTCTGTTGCAAATACTTTTGCGAATTTAGTACTTTTTCAGTGGGAGAAGGAATATATTCTAAGTAATAAACATGCAATGAATATACATGTGAAAAGTTATGCTAGATTTGTGGATGATTGTTTTTTTATATGGGATGGTACGATGGATGACCTTCTTTTGTTTATTACATATATTAACAATACTACTGACTTTTTTAAGTTTAAAATGTGTTCTTCACCAGATGAGATCATATTTTTGGATGTAAAGTTATACAAAAAGAATGATACAATACAAACTATGGTGCATAAAAAAGATGTGCACACAATAAGATACTTGGACAGTACTAGTATGCACCCTCCACATGTATTCAAAAGTATAATGAAGTCACAACTTGTTAGAGTAAGTAGATTGACAACGGAAGAACAGGTATACTTGGAAGAGATAGCAATAATGAAAGCAGAATTTCTGAGAAGTGGATACACTGAAAACATTATACAGAAGAATATTGAAATGATAATGGAGGGTAGGAAAACTGACTATAAACCCATTTTTATAGATGAGAACGTGGATGTTAGCTATAGTCATTCAACATCTATTAAAAAGAAAGAAAGTGTGTTGAGATATATAACTACATACTCAGGCTATTCTAACCAAATAAGTATTATAGTACAGAAAAGTTGGCCAATTCTAATGGCCATGCCAGAATTAAGTGCTATAGTAGGATCTAAGCCCAGCTTCGCCTACAGGAATAATCAGTCCTTAAAAAACATGCTATGTTACAAGGATTTTGACATGGAACAAAATGCTATACATAGTAAGACAGGGACATATAAATGCTATAACTGTACTTGTTGTGCTGATATTTTGGAAGCAGATAGTATGTTTAGACATCCCATATCACATAAGAAATTCTACTTTCGTGTTAATGCTAACTGCAATACCATGAAATTAATTTATCTAGCCACCTGTACTCAATGTCAAGCATTTTATGTGGGGAAGACTATACGTAGGCTTAAAGATCGTATAATTGAGCATAGATCCGAGATAAACAGACAAATACAAACTAATGCTTTATATAAACATATACATGAGTTTAATACACACACTTTTAGATTTAGATGTATAGATGTAATACAAGTGGGTATGAGGGGGGGTGATGTTAATAACCTAGTAGAACTGCGAGAATTAGAATGGATAATAAGACTACAGGCTGACATCTTACCAGGATTAAATAACACCATCAGTATAAAACCTATATTAGTTAAGCGACAAATGGATAATTTATAATATTTAGTAAACTACACTTTTACATACATATATATATATTTTAATGAGAAGTTTAAGCATTTCCCTTTTAATATTCCTTTTAAATTATTGGCTGGTTTGATCATGTGATTTTAATTGTTCCTCTATTTAAATGATGTAAATTGTATAATGTATTATGCTGATGAAGGGTTGAGAGCCCGAAAGCTTCATTAAATTTTGTGTTTCTGTGACCACTGTTATTCTTAGAGAGATTCTGTTCTATCCATGTGTTCAGCTATAAGCAATTCTACCCTTACCAAACAGGTAATGGATGTAATTCTTGAGGCTAGAAGGCCCAGCACCAGGAAATCTTATGCAGGAAAATGGAAAAGATTTTGCATCTGGATTCAGGCCCAGGGTGTTGATACTACAGTTCCAAACATTCCTCTGATTTTACAATACCTGACAGAGATGTTGCATAAGGGCCTATCTTTTTCATCTATCAAAATACATGCCTCGGCTATTTCTGCACACTGCAATACGGATCCTCCAATTTTTTCTCATCCGTTACTTAAACAATATCTCAGGGGGTAAATAATATAAGGCCCCCTAGAAGAGCTCCAGTTCTCGCTTGGGATCTCAACTATGTTTTGGAAAAGCTAACTCTGCCTCCTTTTGAACCTCTGGCTACCACAGATTTAAAGTTTTTATCATGGAAAACTGCTCTTCTTTTAGCAATAACCTCTGCCAGAAGAGTTTTGGAATTGCAAGCACTCATGGCGGTGGAACCCTTCATTATTTTTCATCAGGACAGGGTTTCCCTGAGGACTAACCAAACTTTTATGCCTAAGGTGGTTTCTAAAGTAGCCTTGAATCAGTTTATTCATTTACCTACTTTCTATCCCAATCCTCAAAATGAAGGAGAGAAACTTTTACATTCTTTGGACATACACAGGCAGCTTTGCTTTTACCTGGACAGGACCAAGATTTTTAGGAAAACTGACCAATTGTTTGTAGCCTGTGCTGCTACATCACAGGGAAAAGCAATCACTAAACAAACTATTTCTAAGTGGATTGCCCACTGCATCAGGTTCTGTTACTCTCATCATGGCAAACCAGTTCCTATTAACATTAGGACACATTCTACCAGAGCTGCCTGTACTTCAGCAGCCTTCCTCAGTGGAGTTCCTACCAAGGAAATCTTAGAAGCTGCTACTTGGAGTTCTGTGCATACCTTTTCTAAGCACTACAACCTCCTTCTTTACTCTAAATCTAGGGCAGGCTTTGCCTCTGCAGTCCTGCAGGGCCTTGTTGCCGCCCCTTCTGTATCATCTTCAGCCTCCCTTTCTTAGCTTTGGTATTCAACCCAACAGTGATGACTGCAACAGTGAAACACAATGAACATAGTACAGTTGTGTACTCTTACCATAAATGTAGATGTTCGAGTGTGTTCACTGTTGCAGTCCGGGTTACCCTCCCTCCTATCCCCTCTTTTGCTGTTTTTATGAGTACTGTCTGTGTTTCCTTAGAACTACTCTTCCTCTGAGGTATATTTGTTGGTGATGTTTGGTTATGCTCTAGTTTGATGCATGTTTATTCTTCTGACTAAGCTATTGGTTTTTTGTTTTTGGGCACCTGACATCTGGGGCAATAAAAACTGAGGAAAATGGCGTCAGCTGAGGCCTTTATACCCCTGGCGCTCTGACGTCAGGGAAGGAGCGACCTCAGCCAATGTTGGACCCAGACTTTGGCCGATCGAGGGCTGCCTGCCAGCAGGAAGAACCCAACAGTGATGACTGCAACAGTGAACACACTCGAACATCTACATTTATGGTGAGAGTACACAACTGTACTGTATAGTACACCTAGATGCTATGCTTGTCAGAATCTGGTCAAGAATATTTTATCCTCTAGTGGGTTCTTTGACAGTTTGGTCCAGGGAATTATTGTTTATGAATTCTAATAAATTTTAGGCATATCCTACATTTAAGTATATGCTTCCCAGTTATTCTTTGGGTAACTAAAGTCTTTCAGGATGATGGAGATTCTGTTAAACTCAGAGAAGGAAAACAAGAGGTTATAATTTGTAAGTTCTTAGTCTGTTTAAGCAAGCAATCTTTGTAAGATAGAGGTTTTGGGTAATACAGAATATGAATTGTCAATAAATGTCCAGTTCACAGTTATAAGAAAGGCATGGACTACCAAGTGAATAAGATACAGAGTTAGAATGTATGGATATTGTATGCAGCTAATACACTACACAGGCTGTGGTTCAGTTAACTGTGAGAATGAGAGAGAATGAAAGAAAAGATGACCCCCCCCAAACCTTCATCCAATGGCTAATAGGTCAGATACGTATACTCAGTCCTTCAAAAATAAAAGCAATGTTATTTGTAACCAACCAAAAATAGTCAAATCATCCAGCGTCTTTAATATTAAAGATGTTAACAATACCACCATAGAAACTACCACATCTTTCAAATACCTTGGTATTTGGCTTAACCATTTTAAACTACACATGCACAATACAAGCAAAAAGATCTTGTTTGGGCAAACAGGCTATCATTTCTGTCCAAGCTAGCCAAAACTGCCATAGACAAAGTAATACTCTTATCTCAGTTTGAATATGGACTCCCCATAATAGCTGTACCCTTAAAGAAAAAGGCCACCACCTTGCAAACCATCTCCAATAATATCTGCCATTTCATTGCTAACTTCCCCATTAATGAACACCATTGTTAAACTTTAATTTTAACTTTACCAAATCTAAATTGCTCCCAGTACATTTGAGAGCCAACCTCCACATCCTTGAAGTTCAGTACTGTACAACCCTGTTCAACACATACTTTTAATTCAGCAGTTTAATATACACACAGCATCCAGTTCTGTATAAATCATATCAATATTCACAAGTGACATAGAATTATTTACAAAATTCAAGATAGCTGTGCTGGCAGTGTAACACCCCCCCCACCCCCCCAAAAAAACTCAAGCTAGTTTTTTTAACCATACCTTGAGAATCTCTGCTTGAACTATCTGGGAATACCTTAGCCCATTCCCTGCCTTGAGAGCCCATCTGTGTTGGTATTGTTAACCACACTGCAGTACTACCCTAGGCTCCACCTTTGTAACGTGGCATTTTGCTGGCTGGTTCAATGTAGCCATGTGAAGGGATTGTGGTCTGTAACTACAGTGAATTTCCTTCCACACAGGTAAGGCTGAAGTTTCTGCAGTGCACACATTTTGGCTAGGCATTCATTTTCTACAGCTGCATAGCATTCCTCCCTGGGTTGGAGCCTACAACTGAGATAAACCACTGGGTGCTCTTATCCCTCTGAAGAAACTTGACTAAGTACAGCCCCCACCCCATGGTTCGAAGCATCCACCCACACAACAAATTATTTGCTGTAATCTGGACTAGCTAACAGAGGGGGTCCTCCCAAAGCTTCTTTAAGCTTCTGGAATGCCAGCGGTCATGCTGGGGTCTGCACTACCTTATCTGGCTTGTTTTTTCTTGTCAGGTCTGTGAGGATAGCAGCTATGGTACTATAATTGCAGACAAACTTTCTGTAGTACTCTGCCATCCCTAAGAATTCCCTCACCTGCTTTTTGGTAACAGGGGCAGACCATGCCTGAATGGCTTCCACCTTGGCAGGTTCTGGACTGATCTTACTACTCCTCACTCTGTCCCAGGTAGGGGACCTCTGCCATACCCCCTGAGATTTGCTGGGCTTAATGGTCAACCCTGCACTCTGTAGTTTGCCCAGCACCTCTGTAACATGCTGAACGTACTCTTGCCAGGAATGGCTGTAGATGGCAATATCATCTAGGTAAGCAAGGGCAAAATCTCCTGCTCCTACTAGGATACCATCTACCAACCTCTGGGAAGTAACTGGGGCATTTTTCATCCCAAAGGGCATCTTTGTGAACTCATACAAGTCAAAAGGAGTCACAAAGGCTTACCTCTCTCTAGCGCTGGGAGTCAAGGGCACCTGCCAGTAACCCTTGATAAGATCAATAGTGGTAAGATACTTAGCCCCACCCAGCTGCTCTAGGGCTTCATCTGTCCTAGGCATGGGGTAAGCATCTCACTCTGTGTGGCTATTTAATTTCCTGTAGTCCACACAGAACCTGGTGCTGCCATCCTTCTTTGGTACCAGCACCACTAGGGAGGCCCAAGGACTGCTGGACTCCTGGATTACCCCTAGTTCAAACATTTCCTGTATCTCCTGTTTCAGGCACCCTATTAGGGGCCTGCTTAATAAACCTTTGGGGTCCTGTATCCATATGGTGCTGTACCAAGTGGGTGCACCCTGGTTTCTCAGTGAACATGTCCCCATACTCCTGTAACACTACTCAGATTTCTCGAACACTGGTAGGGGATAGCTGCTGGGACATTGCTACCTCTTCCACTAAGGTGTCACTTCGAGTCTCATTGAGGAGATCAGTCACCAGATGCCCCTCGGACTCCTCCTGCCATGCACTGCAAATAGTCAGCACAAGGGCCTGTCTATCATGGTAAGGTATCATCATGTTAACATGGTACAGTCTGTGCTCCTGCCTAGCAGTTTTACCAGGTAGTTAACATCACTGACATTCCTTACCACTTTGTAGGGTCCCTCCCAGGCTCCCTGCAGCTTGTTGTGTCTGACAGGAATAAGCACCATTACCTGATGCCCTACAGCTTACTCTCTAGCTCTAGCATTCCTGTCATACCAGACCTTTTTCTGCTACTGGGCTTCTGCCAGGTTGTCCTGGGCCAAGCCCAGGTGTAAGACATATGCCACAACAGACTCCTTGTGGGATTCACACTTACCCTCCCACTCATCTCGAATGAAATCTAAAGGTCCCCTCACCCTATGCCCATACAACAACTCAAAGAGTGAAAAAAAAGGTGGATTCCTGAGGAACCTCTCTGTAAGCCAACAGCAGATGGGGCAAATATTTGTCCCACTCCCTCTTAAACTGGTCTTCAAATGCCCGTAGCATGGACTTAAGTGTAGAGTTTAACTTCTCAACAAGACCATTAGTCTGGGGATGGTAGGGGGTGATCTTTAGGTGCTTCACCCCACAGTGCTTCCACAGACAAGCCAGCAGGTCTGACATGAAATTGGCTCCTCTGTCAGTCAGTATTTCTTTTGGAAAACCTACCCTGCTGAAAATTTCTGACAAAGCATTTGCCACCTTTTCTGCCTCAATCGATGACAGAGCCACCACCTCAGGGTATCTGGTAGAATAATCTACTACCATTAGGATATGCTTTCTCTCTGTGGAACTTGGGGTACTCAGAGGCCCCACAATATACATAGCTACCCTCTAAAATGGCTCCTTAATCACAGGCAAAGGCATCAAAGGAGCTTTCACCAGTATGTCTCATTGTATATTTTATGCCCATATGACCTGCAAAGGGAATATCATGGGCTATGGCTAGAAGTGCCAGATGGAAGGTTGTTGGCACTACCAACTGCTGTATTGTCTCACCCTCTAGCCCCCCTCAGCGGTCCACTCTCTATACAGTAACCCTTTGTTCCAGTGTACAGATTCCCCCTTCCCTTGAAAATCAGGTGCCTCACTAGCTACCTCCCTCAGGCCTTGTAATGTAGGGTCTGAGAGCTGAGCCTGTCTCAACTCTCTCTTTATAACCCTTCCCCACTTCCTTTCTGCTGGAAGTCTGGGATAATCTGACAGCGGTGCCTCACTGTCAGCCTGGGTATTACTACTCACCTCTGCCTTGCAGTCACTCTGTCCAAGGTAACATCAGTACCCACAAGCAGCTGTGGCTCACCTTCAGTCTCACTGCTACAGGGAAGCTGCCTCCCTGACATAACCACACCACCAGGCCTGGCTGCAAGTGTCTGGTCTGTCTGGGTCTCCCCCAGGCTACCAGGCCCACATGCTTGTCTCCAAGCTGACTGTGTGTAACTGTATGCACACACAGTACTGCATTATCAAAATCATTCCCTATCAGGATATCTGCAGGGATATCCTCAAACACACCTACTTGCTGGCTTCCTTTACCACCCTCCCAGTCAAGGTGAACCCTAGCCAAAGGTATTTGGAATGGGGTCTCTCCTAAAGCTGTGACTGCCCAAGCAAGTAGTACTCCTCTGTAACCATTGCAGACTTCACAGTGGTTAGGTCAGACGATTTCTCTGTTAGGAGTGACCTCTTTTCCATCCACTAAGATAGGATATAACCTCCTGTGGTAGTTTGGTACCCTTGTTGTCTTGAGACAAATTACTGCTGACATTTTTTCATTCCCACTTACTAGCTCTCTCACCTTTTGTTCTCCACCTTGCCTCCATGGATATCTGTGTGCTACATGGCCCCACTGGTTGCATTTAAAACATTTAACCATTGGTCCTGGACATGTACCTGGACTAGTGGCTTCCCCTGCTACTGATGGACTCTGTTGTGGCAATCTGGACTGTCCACCATGGGTTCCCTTAGACCCATGAGCAGCACTGGGTGTCCCATTCCTGTGCAGTGATGCCCTGCTTGCTAGGTATATGTCTTTCTTGTTCCCCAGTTTATCTGCAGTATTGCATTGTCTATCAGCTAACCAGATTCACATGTCCTCAGACAAAGTGCTAAGGGCTTGTTCCCAACAGGTCTGCCAGACCTTCAAAAGTGGTGACCTGATATCCACTCATCAACTTTTGAAATAAGTGCTTAGTTCAGCAACATATTCACACACGCTTTCATCTACCTTGTGTCTATGCTCGCAAATCTTTTTCCTATAAGCTTCGGGTATTAACTTAAACATTTCTAAAAGACAGTTCTTTACAATATTATAATTTAAGCAATCAGTATCACACAATTTAGAAATAGCAGTTACAGCTTTACCATGGAGTAAGGGGGTCAGGAACCGTACACAGAGTCCTTGGTCAACATTATACTGTTTACATACCCTCTCAAACATATGAATGAAACTATTAAAATTATCCCCCTCTGTAAATTGTGCAAGAAATTTACTGACGTTTGTTCATAGGTTCATAGGTAGGTACAAGGCTATCTGCCCAAAGGCATTTATAAGCCTAACCAGAATGTGTTGGCTTTCGCCGCCCCCTTAGATTAGTTCGCTGTGCCTCTGTCCAGCAGAGCCACTGAAGTGATCCCCAGGGTAAACTTTCTGTTTCCCATCCACTCATCAAGGTTTCTCTTGAAGAGTGCTAGTGAGGAGCTTTGCCTAATGTAGATTGGAATCTTGTTCCAAAGCATGGGAAGTCTCTGGGACAGGAATCTATCCCTCCAGCACGTCCTATTTATTGTTGTGGTGAGGTTTAGATCCCTAGAGCGTGTGGCTCGAGGGGATAAGGTTTTCTTTACGTGGAGCATATCCGTCAATTCTGGGTTGGACATGGCCTTATATGTCAGGCAGAGATCACCTCTGAGCAGGCAGTATGCAACTGAGTACAGCTGGAGTTTCTTCAGTCAAGCTGCATAGGGCATCTGTTTGAGGCCAGTAATCTTCTTGGTGAGGTACTTCTGTGGTCTTTCCAGCTGTTGCAGGTGTCTTGTAAGGTACATCCCACAAGGGGCATTGTACTCTATGATGGGTCTGATGAGTGATGAGTAGAGGGGTACAATGACCTCTTGATCTGGATGCAAACCCTTTTGTGATTAGGAGGGCCACAAAGAAGGATTTTCTAACCACTTTGGCAATGTGATTATCAAAGGAGAGATTACTATCTACATTTTTGTATTTAGGGGACTGCCACCTATGTGGTAGCTTGTGGGTACTTTGTTATTTCCAAAGGGAATAACTATGCACTTTTTGGCATTTAGCTTGAGGCCATGATTTTGACACCAGGTATCCATCTCAGTGAGACCCTTTTGGAGAATGTCTGTGTCAGCCGGTGAGTCAATTATAGCCCCTAGTTTGCAGTCGTCTGTGAACTTGGTCAGCCATAGTCCTCCTGTGCTTGTCTGTACCTCTGAGAAGTATATGCCGAACAGGAGGGGTCCTAGGACTGAGCCCTGGGGAATGCCACTTGTAACCGGTTTAGAGTCAGACCTAGCTCCCGCAACTCTCATCATGTGGGTTCTGTCCATGCACCAGTTGGCAACCCATCTTGTGACATAGGGGTTTATGTTCAGGCTGGTGAGCTTGTCTATAATACCCTAATGGGGAATGGTGTTGAAGGCCTTTGCGAGGTCTAGGTAGGCTGTGTGTACCACCTTTCCCTCATCTATAGCCTTGGTAACTGTCTCAAAGAAGTCCACCAGGTTTAGGAGGCATGATCTGCCCTTAACAAAGCCGAACTGGGTAAGGGCCAGTATTTGGAGGTTCCCAATGTCTCTGTTAATGAGTTCCATGATGATGCGTTCCATAGCCTTGCAGACCAAGCTAGTCAGGCTTATAGGAAGATAGTTCTCGGGGTCTGTTGTGGCTCCACTTTTGTGGAGCAGAATAACTGTTGCTGTGCACCACTCTATGGGTACGTAGCCTGTGGAGAGGCTGAGTTTGAACAGTGTGTTTAGGTGAGGGGTTAGTTAGTTTTTGAGCTCATGTAAGACGCAGCCAGTCCCATTGATGCTGTGTTTCTGGCTTTGGAGAGGGCTATTTTAACCTGAGTGTCTGTGATTTCAGGGGCTCTACATTCTTCTGGTATGGTTATGGGCCCTTTTGGGGGTGAGAGTGGGTGGAGTTTGCACTTAACCTGTCTGCCAGGATGTTGGCAATATCGGTTGGTTCAGTGTATTTTGTGCCATTCTACACTAACTCTGAGCAGATCTTAGCATTGCCACTTAGATTCTTGTTATAGCTAAAGAATGCCTTGTGTTTATTTTTGGAGTCCTTGGCAAGTTTTCTTTCAAAGCTGACCTTGGACGATTTTATGAGGGATCGTAGTTTCTTGCTGATACTGATCAGGGATGTCTTCCCTTCTTGGGATTTTACTCTTTTCTGTACTAGTTTCCTCCTTCTATTGTATAGCTTGTTTATGGCAGGGGTCCACCAGACTGGTTTCTTTTTCTTGGAGGAGTGAGTCTTGATTTTGCTTGGGATAGCACGATCCATGCATTCTTGTAGGTGCCTGTAGAATGCATTAGTAAAGGATTTTGCAGCTTGGACAGCATTATCCTTTAGCATAGGGGCTTTGAAACTTTCCACCTCTGTCTTAAGTAACGTGAAGTTTGCTTTTGAAAAAATTTTCACTGTGGTTTCCTTGTCCGGGGGTTGGGGGCGGAATGTGGATATGAAATGTGATTTGTTTATGGTCCGATCTAACCAGCGAGGGGTTGACCTCCGGTGTGGAACACCGGTCGCACATGTTGGTGATGACCAGGTCCAATATGTTGTCACCTCTGGTGGGAGTGTTGACCAGTTGTTCCAGGGCATTTGAGTTTATAAATTATAGGAAATGTTAGGCAAGGAAGTTAGTACTTGAGTACTTCTCCCAGTTAATGTTTGGGTAGTTGAAATCACCCAATATTAGGGTGTTTGGTAGGACCTTTATGTTACCCAGTGTTTCCAGAAATGGGGAATGGGAGTCCTGGGACATGGTGGGTGATCTGTAGCAAGCTACAATTTGAATTGCAGTTTTGCCCATTGTTATTTGCATGTGGATAATCTCTGAAGCATCGTGCTGTGCCACTAACTTGGAGGTGTGGGTATCCTTGATGAATATGGATACTCCCCTGCCTTTTGTATTTCGGTCCGGGTTCTGTGGCCGAAATGTATGGTATGAGTTGTAGCCTGGTAGTACTGGGGTGCTCTCTGGAGCCTTAAACCAGGCTTCTGTTACTGCACATATATCAATTTTCTCCATACTGAGGAGTGCCTCGAGTGCATGCATTTTGAGGTTTAGACTTCTGGCATTGAGTAGTATTACCCTCAGATTTTTGTTACTTGTGCTATTTATGGCGGTGGGTTTGTCTTTTGAGCGTTACCTAAAAAAGGCAATATGAGGGTGGCAAGAGCCTTGGCCAGTATTCGAAAGCCTAAGGATGACAGGTGCAAGCCGTCTCTAGCAAAGCAGCGTGGCTTGTTGGGCATGTCATCCCAGGCAGACAGACACTGTATCCCCTTTGAATAACACCAGAAACTAAGCCATTTGTTGAAATTGATAATTTTTTCTTTATACCGTGGTATCATTCTTGGTGAGGGCAGGATGCTGCTCAGGGTCAGGGTCATACCGGCCTGGGCTACATGATCAGAGAGCTCTTCCATGTCTCTTTTCATGTAGTCTAGGGAGGTATGGCTCAGGTCATTCACACCAACATGGACAATGACAGAGTCATATTTGTACTTGTTCTGGAGTGACCTGAGTGCTTGTGCTATGTGGTGGATCCTGGCACCCAACAGGCAGCTAACAGTAACCTTCTCCTTATTCAGCCTAGTGAGTGGGACGTCAGTGTGCCTGACTATAGAGTCGCCTATTACTAGTATGTTGAGTATGTTATTTTGCCTTGAGGGCTGTGATTGCATGGGACACTGGTTTTGTGAATTATGTGTTTCATGGGGGTGGAGGTTGCTTGGATGACTGCTTTGGAGGGCTCTGTCACTTTTGCAGATTTTTATTTAGAGCCTCCGAGTATGTTTTCATGTATTTACATGTGTTTTTTACCGGTGCTGGTTTATTGGGTCTATGTGACACTGGTGGTGTGATGCCAGTATTTCCCTTCTCCTCTTGTCTGTCTGATCCAGTCTTGGGTTGAGAGAGCTTAGCCTCCAGTTTGGCTGTATAATTGCATCTCTTGCATGTATTAGTGTTTTGGTGGTAGGAGGAGAGGGTTGTCTGTGTACATGAGGTAGTTGTTACATTGCCTCAAAATGCCCAGATTCACCAGCTGGACTGGGGAATACACCTGAAACTGCCCTTTGGACATGACTGGATAGGTGCAGTAAACTGTTTTACTGAATGGCTGGTACAGTTGAATAGAGAGCCTTGTCCTTCTGTAGTGCTAGGGTTTATAGGTGCTTGTTATGAGTTTTGATGAAGTTCCGGGCTGAGAAATGAATGGCTTGAGTGCTTAAGTTGAAAGTTTGTCTAGTTCCAAGGGAAAAATTGAACAGGAGACTTTGTGGAGCCGGGAATAGTTAAACCTTAGCTAACCGGCGCTGCCCAGCATGCAAAGCCGGGCAAATGCAAATTTTATAGCAGGGAAATGAAAGAGATAGATATTAGCCCAAAATAGCCAATAAACTACTACTTTCTGACCTGAAACCACTCCTCCAGGGACATATAGGCTGCTGAAAGCTCCCTTCTCTGACAGGTGAACAGAGAAACTTCCTTCTATCCAAGTAAGGTATGGGCAAACACAGAGATTTGTAACATGGCCCTGAATTCAGCACTAACCTGAAAACTGGACTATACTAGCTTAGAAAGGTGGGAAACAAATATTTATATATTTTTTTCAGATACAATCAAAAAAACACTTTAAATGCGCATAAAAAGATGCTTATTGTTATATATCTCAGTTCAGAGTTGTAGTCAATGCTCCTAGTAATAAAGTAGGAAGAAACACAAATACAGTAAAAGCAGATGAATAAAGTGCAAAATATATATATATATATATATATATATATATATATATATATATATATATATATAAAACAATAGAAAACAAACAATCTGATTTAAACAAGTTACCCAATTAACCAGAAAAAAACTCAAAACTGAGCCCTGTTCCAGCAGTCTTCAATCAGACAAGTTCTAACTGCAGACTCCTGCTACTAGGGTGCAGGGGAACCTTCTCCAAAAAAAGATGGCATGGATCAGTGCTCAAGTTATACAAACAAAGCTAGATTCAGCAGGCCTGAATCTGTTGCTTCTGAGGTTCAATTACTCCCTTCCTCGTTACCTCCATGACTCTGGGGAAGAGTCAGCATCTTCTTTTCATGTTGCCTCTGCCTCTTCTTCTTCTCCGCTTGTAGATGTCACAGCTTCTCATTTTCCTCAGCCTCTAGGCATCTCAGTTTCTCTGCTGCTTCTATTTCCAAATGCTTGGCCTCCATTTCAAGTCTCTTTAACTTCTGATGGATTTTTAAGTCCTCTGTGGAAAATTGAGCTGGCCATTTTCTGAGAGTTGTACATCTCCAAGGCCAGCCTGGTTGTCCTCCTGATCACTGGTCTGTGATGCAGCTCTGCCCAAAGCTAAATCATTTCTGCCTTAGTCAGGTTGGCATGCACCAGTCCTTTAGCCTGGCACATCTCAGCTTAACTGGCTCTTTTTCAGCTTGCCAGCTCTCCCTGACTAAGCTAACAAAATAAATAAATAAATAAAACAATTGTGATGTGAAACTCTAAATGTTCATTGCATAGCTGACTGAGAGTACAAACACATTCAGTGACCACTGTACACAGGTTACAGGAATTAAATATCCACACCACTACAAGCCACTTAATATGTGATATGGCTGTCTCACCACTTAATTAATGTGATGTGGATATCCCACCACTGCCAAACAATTAATATGTGATGCCCCTACACTGGCCTGGTAATCAAGGAGCCCTAATCCTAACCACTGGCAACACATTGGGAGAATGACAAATACACACACAGTAAAGTACAATTTCCTTTAAGAACACACAGATAACCACAGTCGGTCTGGGGTTGGTTTCTCTCTTTCTCCAGATTCCCAGTCAGACTCTCCACTGGCACAGTTATAGGGTTGATATCTCAGCTGAGTGGTCAAGCCAAAACCTTCAACACCCTCTCAGTCCAAGTAGTGCTTCATGTCCCTGCCCAAGTAGCTGACACGCACACACTTTGAGATTTGATTTATATATGAACACACACACACACCTGGGAAAGGCAGGCACAGGTTTTACTATTATACAGCAGGAACTTCTTATTGTAACATTTGTTAATGTCTGTTATGTACTTCACAGATAGGTTCTAGTTGTCTACTGATGTACTATGTTCATCTGTAAATATGTTGTAAGTAATTGCTATGTAAGTAGTTAATCGCTATGTAATTCAATGTAACTACTGTCTGTTTGTTTTAACTGTGGAGCTTTTCTCCCCGGGCCTCCGCTGAAAATGGACCTACGTCCAGTCGGACACTCCCGGTCAACAAATATAAACAAATAAATAAATACTAGCTATGGCCCCTTCTGCCTACACTATAATGTAGTTTTCACTGCCACCAACCACTCTTATCAGCTACTGTAGGCCCTTAACAAAGGGTATCCAATCCTACTGTATAATGTTACTAATAATCCAAATGGTAGTTTTGACCAAGCTCCAGGCTATTGGGAGTGGCCTGTACAGTGTCACCAAATACATATGCAAGCACTCTAAGAGCTTAAATATGTCTCACAAATATCAGTCATAAAGATAGCTTTAAATATATTTAATAATAAAATAATAAGACAATACTCAGAAAACAGAGTTACTTCAGAGTTCAAAATCACAGGAACTATTTTAAAACTACATTTCAGGACAGTCTCAAATAAATACAGAAAACATCTAAACTATTCTTTAGCATATTCCTGTCTATATCTAAAAGAGATACTATGCCCTAAATCTTACTTACAGAGCAAGTGCAAATGATGATGATGATGATGAGTGGATGTTCTTGCTAGGTCCAAGACAAAGTACAAAATGCCCAGTCTCTCTTTGAGAAAGTTCTTAAATTAATATCCAATATTACTGCTAAGTTAGCTTGGATGGCATCACTTTTTGTCACCTGACTTTCATTTCCTAATCTAAACCCCTCAGTGTCCAACATTTAACATCTCTCTGTGAAAATACATAGCCTTAAGATGTTTGCAAATGCTAGAAGACATAAAACAATAAAATACATACAAAACAATGCAGAAGGCACACTAGTTCTATACATTCCCTATTTCCTTACTGCATTGAAACTAACTTTTATAACACAATCGTAAAATAATTTAAGTTCAACTTATTTTCTTGAAGTTTTGCAAGTTAATTCTGTTATGTTCCAGCTTCTACTATTAAAACATACATTTTTACAGGTATACAGTTTATATACATTTCTGTTCTTTTCCAGCAGGGTACACTGTGGGCACATCCTTGAAGCTCAGTACTGTACAAACTCTGTTCAACTCATACTTTTGTATCATCAGTTTAATATACACACAACATACAGTTCTGTATAAATCATATCAATATTCATGAATGACATAGAATTATTTACAAAATTCCAGATAGCTGTGCTGGCAGCATAACAATGTCAGTTACTATTCATTCTTCTAATGACCAACATGCAACCATGCTACCCCATGTAAAAAAAAGAAACGGATAACTTTTCTAAAAAGCCAAGCAACAATGAATTGTAAAAGTTAATTGCCAGTCTTCCTTAAAAAAGGATGTGATTCCCAACAGCCACACCACGACTTGGGAGGCTTCTCTTCACTGATAAAGTAAGATGTTAGCCAGAAGTATTTACAAATGAATGCATGAAATATCTTTACCTTTAAAAAGACCAGATTATGCATACAAGCCAGTATTGCAGTTGCACAGGAAACAGATGATGTTAAGTTGTCCATCTCGCCTTCATTCTTGCTGGATGGGTTCGGAGCCGATCCTCAGCTCCGACTCGGCCACTCTAAAAGCTCGAGAGTTGGTTCCACCGGCTCGAGGCTCCCCTTATATCCCACAATGCTAGGCGGTAATACCTCAGATCTCGCTTGCCGCTACAGCGATCGAGGTGTGTTGCTTCAACCGGCTTCAGGTTAGTCTAGAAAAACAGTTTAAACATTTATTAAACCCCTTTTAAATTAGTTTTTTATTCAGAATTCCCTTAGTTTTAGTGGATTTTTATCCCTTCCTTCTTGTTCTTCACCCTCTTTACCACAAGAACTTATATGTTCTTCCCTTAGGCCTTCGGGCCCTTCCATCCCCTCTTTGTAGTGGAGTGTATGTGTTCTTGTAGGGATTTTAATACTATCTAATTTTATTAATTTAAAGTTATTAGTTTATTTTTAGTGAGTAGTGTAATCGGTGTGTTTGTGCTTGTGTGTGATTGCACTTATTTCTTAAAATGTCTAAGGATTCGAAGGTCTCAGGCTTCAAGAAGTGTGACTCGTGCTGTCAGAAGATGTCTCTGACAGACGGTCACACTTCTTGTGTGTACTGCCTGGGACCTTTACACCTGCAGAACTCTTGTGCTGTATGCCATGGCTTCAGCCCTAGAGTCCTGCAGGAAAGAAAAAATAAGCTCATTTTACGAGGCTTATTAAAACCTGAGGGTCCCCCGACTGTTTCTTCGGGTAAACCCTCTAAGGCTTCTAGATCGTCGGCTCCAGCATCTGAGTTGACACCTAAGACGTCGAAGTCTGCTACAACATCGGCTCCGGCTGGAGCCAATGAGACTCGAACTCTTATTCCTTTGGTTTCCTCGGCTCCGGCTGGAGCCGAGGTATTGGAAATCTCTGAGTCGGCTCCGATAAGACTATTGGAACTGACAACTAGGAAGAGGTCTAGGTCACCGTCTCTTGGCTCCGTTCATTCGGCTCCAGCATCTCCCTTGCTGTCTGAATGGAGCCATAGATCTCACTCCTCTAGGTCATCAAGACTTTCTGACCATGACCTTCAGAGGGTAGTGAGTCGACTTCTTAAGTCCGAGGCACTGGCCCAAATGCTTCAGAGCCCGACTCATCAGTTGATGCTTAATCCTATTTCTCAAAATGTTCCTCCTCTGACTCCTTTGAGTTCGGTGCCGGGGCGTTTCGGACCCGAGACTGTGGTAGTGTCGGAGCCGATACAATTGTCTTCGGTGCCGTCATCTGCTCCGACTTCTTCCTTGGAAGAATCTCGGCGCCGGACTTCCCGTGTCGGCTCCGAGGGGGTGAGTGGCATCGGACCCTTGTCCGACCCCGCTCTCCCTCTCGGCGCTTCGGCGCTGGTGAGTTCGGCTCCGACATCGGCCTCAGAGCCATCACTGTCGGTGCCGAGGGAGGTTTTCAGCTTTTCGAAGCGGCGACCTCTGGCTCTGCCTGACAGGGGTGCTTTCGAGGTCATGCGGAGTGTGTTGGAACCTGGTTCAACTCCACAGTCGGCTCCGTCCGCCCCTCCCTTCTCGGTGCCTCAGGTAATTTCTACTCACTCCCTCATCCCAGACCGCAGAGAGCCAGCTCCTCAAGAATCCCCTGTGGGGATCTCATCCTCTTCCGAGGCCTCTCCTGAATTGACAGGGGAGCCCCCTAGGAAGAGAAAGTGCAAGAGGAAGCACATAGACTCACCTGAGTCTGTCACCTCTGACACGGATTTAGAGGATTCCGAAGGTTCCCCCTGTTCCCCCTCTGAAGATGTCTCCTTTGCAGACATCCTGGAGATCTTAAAACAGAGGGGGAATTAGCCAGCCCTTAACCCTTTGGAGGATGAATCTGTGTATCTTGAGGCGTTCGGCTCTCGCCCTTCCACCTCCTGGGTGTTCCCCTTGACCCCTTATGCAGGTGGTAGCAAAAAAGGCTTGGACGGCTCCTGACTCTGTGGACCCCACCCCCAGGAGACCTTCAAAGTTTATTACAGCACCAGCAGACAAGCAATTTCTGACTAAGGGAGTTTCTGTGGATGCTATGGTGGTAGCTGCTGCCACTAAGAAGGAACTAGCTGATCCTTCAGTGCCTGTCCATCCCCCTAACAAGGAATCTAGGTCTATGGACAGGTACGGGAAGCGGATGTTTTTGTCAGCGACCTTTTCAATGCGTTCGCTGAACTACCTCTGTCATTTCACTCGTCTTCAAAGAGACTTGATCAAGGAAGCGAGTGAGATGTTAAAGGATCCAACAGCTGCGGGTTTTCAGGACAAGATGAACGCTCAGCTGGCTACCCTCAATTCGATAGCTAACTCCTCCATGCGCCTTCTTTCATATGCGGCTGATGGAGCGAGCAGAGCTGCAGGTACAGGTGTGGTCTTACGCCGGATGCCTGGATGCGGCTATGCAATTTTGCGGACCCCTTTAAGACGTCTTTCACTAATTCCCTGTTTGATGGATCGTCCCTTTTTGGTCCTCAAGTGAAAGAAACCCTGACAAGGTGCGAGACTGATGGCAAAACTCTTTCTGCCGTCGGAGTCCGTTTTTCTACTCCTTCTAGGCCTTACCCCAAGGGCCAGAAAAGTGGAAAGATGTGGTTCTGCAAGCAATCTCAAGGGGCTTTGCCTGACGCACAGAGTCAGTTCCCCCCTAGAGGCAGAGGGGGGAACAATAATGGTAGACGCCGCCCTGGAGGCAGGGGGGGTCCGCAGAACCAGGGCAATCGAGAAACCTTTTCCGATAAGTCCTTTCAGCATCCCTGAGGTGTTGCCCGACTGTCCACCTTCGGAGGCAGTTGGGGGAAGACTATCACTGTACCCAGAAGCCTGGCGATCTCTAACTCAAGACAAGTGGGTACAGTCCATCATTTCCGAAGGTTATTCCATTCCGTTCTTTCGCATTCCAAATCAATCAAAAAAGTCCCTTCCAGATGTTCCAAAGGGAACAAGCAGCGTTAGAAATATCAAAGTTGCTTGCAAAAAGAGCCATTCAGCCAGTTTCAGCAGACCAGCAAGGATCCGGAATCTACTCCAAATTCTTTTTGGTTCCAAAGAAAACAGGGGACTGGAGGCCCATTTTGGATCTCAGCATCTTGAACAAGTCTGTCAAGAAAACAAGATTTCGGATGGTCACGTTGCAATCCATTCTACCCCTATTGGGGAAGGAAAACTGGATGTGCTCTATAGACCTCCAGGATGCGTACTATCATATAAAAATGAACAGACACTCCAGGAAATTCCTCCGCTTCAGGCTGGGAACCAGTCACTTTCAATTCAGGGCCCTGCCCTTTGGACTCACCACAGCCCCCCGGGTGTTTACCAAATGCATGGCAGTGGTTGCCTCTCACCTGAGACGTCAAGGATTCCAGGTGTTTCCATACTTAGACGACTGGCTCCTTACAGCTCCCACCAAGCATCTTCTACTACTTGCCAGAGACTACACTTTTTGCATATTTCGAAAGCTAGGTATCTCAATAAATTGCGAAAAGTCTGTTTTGTCGCCTTGTCGTGCTATTACCTTCATAGGCGCAAATCTAGACACAGTCAGCATGTCAGCGAGACTCACAGACCAAAGGATAGCAGACATACACAAACTAGTCTCTCTTCTTTTCCACAGCAACAGAATCAAAGTCAGACTGGTCCTGAAAGTACTGGGGATAATGGCAGCTGCTATCCCTCTACTTCTATTAGCCAGATTTCACATGAGAATCTTACAATGGATGCTCTTCACACAATGGTCATACCAACAACTTCCGATGTCCCACACCATTGTGATAACGCAAGCATGCAGGAATCATCTTCTTTGGTGGATTTCTTCCCCACAGCTCTTCATAGTGGTCTCTGAAAAATTCAGTATTGAAAAAATGTTTTCTGAAGTGGGGCCAGCCTTGCTGCAACCTTTTTGCTACTCCCCAAAACAGCAAGTGCAGAGATTATTTCACCCTCTTTCCTCTACCAGGCCATCCCAGCAGAGACGCTCTAGTCCAAGTTTGGCCCCGGGGACTTCTGTATGCATTTCCTCCCTTCCCACTAATTTCTCAAGTGATACAGAAAGCCATCGCTCAGAAAGCTTCCTTGATCCTCATTGCCCCTTACTGGCCTCGACAGGTTTGGTTCCCTTTTCTACACCATTTTCTGTTGGAGCAACCCTGGCTTCTGGACCTAGTTCCAGATCTTTTGACCCATCAGTCGGGTCAGTTACATTGCTCCTTTCCCTCCCTGAACCTCACTGCTTGGTTCCTCCAATTCCAACCCTAGCCAGGCTTCCTCTAATATCTCACACAGTTCGAGATATTTTAATAGCTTCCCATAAATCCTCCACTCGGAAGATTTATCTTAGTAAGTGGAAATGTTTCTCTTATTGGGCACAAGGAAGGGACATAGATCCTTTCACTGCTCCCATTCAATCGGTCCTTGATTTTTTAGCCGAAATATTCCACGCAGGTTCGTCTCCTTCTACTCTTAAGGTTCAATTGGCAGCTATATCTAACTTTCATGTGGGCATCTCGGATTCTGCCATCATGTCTCACAAGCTTTGCAAAGCCTTCTTGAAGGGAGTTTTTCTTCTCAAGCCTCCTATAAGAAATCCTCCTCCTTCTTGGGACCTTAACTTAGTTCTCACATCTTTGATTCTTCCCCCTTTTGAACCTGCAGCTTCCTGTTCAATGAAATTGCTATCCTGGAAAACACTCTTTTTGGTAGCCATTACTTCGGCTAGAAGGGTCTCGGAGCTTCATGCACTCTGCAGTCGATCACCATATCTTTTGTTTCATAAGGATAGGGTATCCTTATGGACCAACCCATCCTTTTTACCCAAAGTAGCCTCTGCGACAAACCTAAATCAAAACATTGACCTTCCTGTGTTTTTTCCTAACTATTCTAACAGGTCTGAACAAAAATTACATTGGCTGGATGTTCATCGACAATTAAGGTATTATTTGGATAGGACCAAACAGACCAGAAAAGCTGACCAATTGTTTGTTTCTTATGCAGAAGGCAGAAAGGGCCTTCCAGTTTCGAAAGTATCACTCTCCAGATGGCTTACATCCTTGATTTCCTTTGTGTATGAGATTAGGCATCAAAAGTTACCTAACAAACCTAAGGCTCATTCAACTAGAGCATTGGCTACTTCTATAGCTTTCCAAGACAGGCTGCCTATTGATACGATTTGTGCAGCAGCTACATGGGCTACTCCTCACACTTTCATTTCTCATTATAAGTTGGACTTAGCTTCTAGACACAGAGCTAACTTTGGTTCCACTGTACTCAAGAGTCTGTTCCGATAGGCCACCTGGGACAAGGTGCTAGGGACGTGGTCCCATCCAGCAAGAATGAAGGCGAGATGGACAACTTAACATATAGAAGTTATGTTCTTACCATAATGTTCCATGTTAGTTGTCTTCTTCTCGCCTTCTTTCTTGCGTCCCACCCTCCTTCCCCCTAGCCTGGACAGACCTAGAGGAGTTTGATTGTGACCTTTTCTTCCTACCACCTCTATTTGTATATATGTATATACTGTACTATGTATATATTCCTTCATCAGGTTTTAGGTCACCTTCCTTCTGTCATTTTATAGAGGTGGGTTTCCCCTTTCCAGTGTTTCTGGATTTCTTCTTGGCTGGGCCTAGCTTACAAACGAGATCTGAGGTATTACCGCCTAGCATTGTGGAATATAAGGGGAGCCTCGAGCCGGTGGAACCAACTCTCGAGCTTTTAGAGTGGCCGATCCTCGGCTCCGAACCCATCCAGCAAGAAAGAAGGCGAGAAGAAGACAACTAACATGGAACGTTATGGTAAGAACATAACTTCTATTTTCTTAAAGATATTTTTTCTCTCAGTAGTCTAACTGCATCTATTTCCCATAAGTTGTTGTGGATGATCAATGTCACAGGATGAAAACAAAGTCCACCAATCCTACAATCCAAGAATCCTCATTTTAACATTCTTTACAAGTTAGAATTCCCCACGTCGAAGTAAAAGTCATATAGAAAGCTATAAAGAAGGGCAGCAGCAGCTCAGGTTCATTACACTCCATGGAGAACTAATGGATTTCAAAGTCCATATACCAGTCTCATATATGCAGCCACTGTGGTTGGTTGTGCTCACAGAATATGCACCATTTCAAACACAAAAATAATTCATCTTTTAAACAAAAGTGCCAGGATTTATAGGCAGTTCTGTGCCATGGTGAGGTATTTCATATTGTTAAGGAAATAATGAACATGATAACAGTAAACATTTCCATAGTACAATAAGCAGTTTCATATTTGTAAAAGAAAGCTATAAATTCTACATCAGTTGAAAATACAAAACTGTTTACATCACAGTTCTTCCCATTTCTAGATCACAAATGAGTATTCCTTTTTTAAAAAAGTCCAAAAAATGAGAAAAGTACCAGCACTAAGGTGAACCTTTCTGGAGAACCAGGAATATAATTAAACAAAACAAAACTCTATCAGCAATGTACACACATAATATAAAAAACTTAATATAGTATAATCAGCTTCTAGCTACAGAATCCATTCATATTCACATACTTCAAGTGTATTATTCAAGTCCTCACCCCTCCTATTCTTTACTTTCTGATCAACCACTCCAAACAGGAATCTATGAGCCTTTCCTTTTTCTATTATATGTTTTGCAAGTGCATTATTAAGTACTTCCCTACATATCTCCGATTTGTGCTCAGTTATCCTGTCCTTAAGCTTTCTAGTACTTCTTGAAGTATATGAATATGAATGGATTCTGCGGCTAGAAGCTGATTGCAAACCAGGACTTAATACTCCAGTTAATATAAAGCCTATTCTAAGAAAGAAACAAATGTTACTGAAATAAAAGTTTGAATATGAGTGAAAAAAACTTTTTAATATATTTTAATATATTGAATTGTTTTTATACTATATTAAGTTTTTTATATTAAGTGTTTATGTTGCTGATAGTTTTACTGAAGTCTGTGTGTTGATGTCATTGGGTGATTAATTGGTTTATTGACTGTGTCACATGATTCTAGTATTTAAATATGGTTCTTGATTTTAATGTTGTACACACACTGAAGAAGGGTATTCCCGAAAGCTTTGTGGGCTTGAATAAAATCTACAGTTTTGACACTTGACATGTCCGTATTTTGGAGTTTTGTTTAATTATATTATTTTTTTAAACAAGAACAATATTTATTTTATTATCACGTATGACATAGGCAATCATACATTTATATAAATGAAAACAAAGTATATTGACATAATTTTAGTTGCAAACATTATACATTACAAACCATATTGACATAATTTTAGTTGCAAGAATTATACATTACTTATAATCTATCCAGTCATTGTCAGTCAAACATTACATAGCTCATTCATATCCTGCCTTCGTTTAAACCTCATTCCTCCTTTACATGTATTATTCCCACAATTCCCATTTTTTTCTGTGTAATTTGCTCCTACCCTTTTCTAAAGATCCCAATTCTACTTTTTTTATCTCTGTTACTATATTCACTACTTCTATCACAGTTGGCTTAGACTTTGATTTCCATTTTCTCGTAATTGCTTTTTTGGCAGCCACCATAATTAGACTCTGCAAGGCCTTACTCTGTCTAGGCATTTCCAATTCTATATCACGGCTAAAAAAATCATTTTCTTAGTTACACCAATTTTCTCATCCAGTATCTTCAACAGAGCAGTCTGCAGGGAAACTTTAAAGTCTACCAACTAATTACACTCCCAGAAAATAGGTTCCCATTTACCCCCTTCTGTCCTATCACACCCCCAGCATTTACTGTCTACCCGAAGAAATATTCTTTGAAGTCTGCTTGGGATATAAAAATACATATTTAAACAGTTGCAGGCAAAGATCTAAAATCTTCTAGATTTTGTTGTATAGTTGGGAGACATACATATATCCTTCATTGTTTCTTTGTGAATTGCTTATCTAATCTCTCTTCCTAATCCTTCCTAACCTCCTCCGATTCTCATAGTTATGTGATATTTTATATGCTCTATTAATTATTCCTTTCTTAATGGCAACTTCTATTCTAGATTCTATTAAAAACTCTGTCAGTACTAGTCTTTCATTTAGGACCTCCCTATTTCTTTATCTTTGTCTATTCTCTGATATGAATTCTTGATATGGAAGGCAATCTTTAGCCTGCAGTCCAAATAAGTTCTTTTGCATCTTCTCATTCTGTTACCGTTTCCTCTCTAGTTATTTGCTCCTAGTATATTTGTTCCTTTGCCAGTTTTCTCCAATACATTCCTGCCCCCTCTTGCCTATTGGCAGAATCTCCTTTCTCCATTCTTATAATGGCTTAGTTCTTAGAAGACCACTTTTCTGACCAAAGACCCTCAGTGACCAAAATACTAACTCCATGAAATCCCCCTTTTCTCCCAACTCACTTTCAGTTGCTTACCTAAATATTTGTAGTATAACAAATAAAATCACCCAGCTCCATGCCCTAATTGACCTCTACTCATTTGACATCCTCTACCTAACTGAAACCTGGCTTAAACCAGCAATCAAAGGCAATGAAATTACCCCACCTGGTTACAGTATCTTAAGACTCGATCGCCCAAACAAAAAAGGTGGGGGAGTTGCCATACTTTATAAATCTGAATTACAAATTAGCCTGATAGACTCCCAACCTCCCTCCCCTACAAATGCTGAACTCCTTTGCTCCAAACTTCAGATTAATAAGAACAAAGCAATGTACATTATGTGTTGCTACATCCCTCCCGGGAAAAATATAAATACACTTGAAAATATCCTTAGCTGGCTCTCTTCTACCATCCCACAGGAAACTATCCTTTTAGGTGATCTAAATATTGATTGGAACTCCTGCTGTTCCACTAAACCCACCTCTCTCATAAACCTCTACATGTTCCAACAAATCATAAACTTCCCTACAAGAATACATAAACCTACCAAGAAGCAGAGTATTCTTGATTGGATACTTGTAAATAACAATCCCCTTGCATATAAAACAGGTATACTCCCTGACAATATTAGTGACCACCTCCTTACATACATTTCCAAACAAAAACATAGTAGTCCTACGCAGTCAGTATATCGAACTATACTCAGTAAGAAAAAATTCAGCCTTCCCAACTTCCTCTTAGAACTTAAAGATTGCAACTGGGCACCTCTCAAAGACCTTCCTCTCGATGAAGCAGTCACTTATTTCAATAATAAATTCCTCCAAATCCTGGACAGCCATGCCCCCTCTCGCCAAATTAAAATAAGGTCCAAAGCAGCTCCATGGCTTTCCAAAGAAACCAAGCAAAAAATTATGCTAAGAAACAAACTTTGGGCAAAATGGAGAATCACAAAAAAACCCACTGACCACCAACATTTCAAACACCTTAGAAATACCACAAAGAAACGTATACTCCTTGACAAAAAAAACTTCTACTTTAAATTTCAACAAAACCCCCAACAGAACCCTCAAAAATTTTGGTCTGGAATCAAGAAACTCCTATACCCTGGAAACTCAAAAACACCCACCCCTGACAACCTATCTCAGTCCCCTCCTAATAAAATTGCTGACACCTTCAATAACGTCTTCTCAGAAAAAATCACCTCTCTTGCCAACACCTTAACTCCACCCACAACCCTTGGACTTAACCCACCTAATAGTAAAACACCCTCTTTAAAGTTGAACACAGTATCCACAGCCTTCATTTACAACCAGCTCCGAAAACTTAAACCCACCCCCTCAGCAGACAAACTGCCAGCAGAGTATCTGCAGCTAGCTGCAGAGGTACTAGCATTCCCAGTCTCCATCTTAATAAACAGAGCCATAACCGAATCCACTATTCCGTCTCTCTGGAAAATCTCCCATATCATCCCTTTACATAAAGGGGGAAATACAACTGAACTTTCAAACTACCGTCTTATAGCCCTACTCTCACCTCTAGCTAAAATCATGGAACGATGTGTCCGCCAACAATTTCTAGAGCACCTTCTCCATAATAACCTACTTGCTGACTCACAGCATGGTTTTAGACCATTCCATAGTACCACCACTGCCCTTCTCTCCTTTACAGACTCCATCAACAAAAATCGCAACAATAATCTATACTCATCTGCATTATTTTTTGACCTCTCGAAAGCATTTGATATGGTAAATCACCATCTTCTGATTGATATGCTTAAATCCCTTTCTCTTGACACAATGGCTATTCAGTGGTTCAACTCCTACCTCTCAAATAGACAACAAGCAGTTCTCTGGGACAGTCATTTATCCTCCCAGCTCCCAGTCTCCATTGGAGTCCCACAAGGCTCTATTCTAGGTCCCCTCCTCTTCTCCATCTTTATTAATAACCTGAATACCTCCCTCCCATCCTCCACTTGCATTCAGTGTGCAGATGACTCTACACTCATCTGCACTGCAACGTCTCCTGCTGAACTACATTCATGTACCCAAAATGTTTTTACTGCAGCAGAAAATTGGTTCAGACACATCTGTCTCCTCCTTAATCCTAAAAAGACTAAGTTACTATTGTTTACTCCAACTTATAAGTCCATCCCAATTTCCTTTACTATTGTCTCTAACAATGGCACGCTTATATCACCCGACAGCACCACAAAACTGCTTGGTGTCACAATAGATAATCAACTAAACTTTGATGCTCACATCAATCTAACTATAAAAACAGTTAACAAAAAAATAGGTGCTCTCTATAGACTTAAACAATTTCTCACACCAGAGACTAGAATATCTTTAGCTCAAACACATCTCATCTCAACACTACTGTATGCCTCTCCAACCTTTATTAACCTATCAAAAACAAACCTGTCAAAACTAGCCTCATCCTACCACAACATTATCAGGTTTGCTACAGGTGCCCCATATCGGACTCATCATTGCTTAAATCTCAGACAGCTAGGTTGGCTTGAACTACAAAATCTCATTCTACTTCAACAACTGACTATTACCTACAGGATACTCCATTTCCCTTCTAATGCACCTATTCTTAATACTTTTATTTCCCCCTATAAGAATCTCACTACCCTATGATCAGCTAATAAACTTCTAGTAGCCACATGCAAATCTCAGAACAAAGCAGGTGACTCCCTTTTCTCAAATGCTGTAGGTACAAGCTCACTAGTGAACTTACTACCTTGACCTCAACACCCCTTTTCAAGAAACATTTAAAGACCCACCTCAGATCACACTGTCTCTGCCCTTGCTCTTCTCCTGACTGACTCTTGTTTCCTACTTCCACATCTTTTTACCTCTTTTCCCATTACCTCTATCTGCACTGTACACACCCATCATCTGGACAAGTATTACTTCTCCTTCTCTCACACTGCCTTGTCTCCATCTAGCTTATATCACTGCTCCCATCACTACGATTTTTCCCCTTGACTCTCTTCAGCTTGTGACTTCCTCTTTCTTATGATTTTACCTCCTATTACCGCTACTTAATTTGCTTATGTTTTACCTCCTATCACCTATACTTACTTTGCACTACCTAATGCCTTGCACAGGTAGTATTTAGTTCTTTTTTTCTTCATGATAGGTCAAGTCCAAGTCCAGATGCTATAAAAAAATTTCAATTCTATATTTAAATACTGCTGTTGTTGCTGTGTGTTTTTGATTCACTAATTGCTCTTCTGTTGTTTTGTATGCTAATTAGTTGCTAACTCCTGCTTAGTAGTTTAGTTATCCTCTTGTATATATTTTTTTCTTAGTGTGTTACCTTAGACTGTTACAGTGGAGCTTTTCTCCTCGGGCCTCTACTGAAAATGGACATGTATCCAGTTAGACTAGCCCGGTCAACAAATGTAAAATAAATAAATAAATAAATAAAAAGACCTTCTGCTACTGTATGAATATAATATTCTGTATGATTATTGTTGTTCTCCTTAAAGGTCTGCATTCAAAATCCAAGTCTCTCCCTGCTACTTGAGCTCCCCCCATTTCGTCACCATCTCTTTCCAGTTTGAATTATAGGTTCTGCTTGTGCTATGCATTAGGTGTCTTAACTGTGTTGCTCTGAAATAACCCTTCAGGTCGGGTAATCCCAATCCTCCCTGTTCTATTGGAAGAATAAAGTTATCCCACTTGACTCTTGCCATCTTCCCCTCCCAAATAGAATCCTTCAGCTCTTTATTAATTGCTCTTCACAACTTTTCCTCTGTTTGATAAAAACATGCCTGACCAGTGAGTAAGACTAAAGGGACTAAAACCATTTTAAATGCTTGTATCTTACTATCAATATCCATATAATAGAGCTTCCATTTTCTTAGTTTTTTTGTTTAGTCTCTTCCCACATATCCTTACCTACCACACCAGTATCATTTTTAATCCATACTCTTAAATACTTTGTTTTATCATGTCTCCATAAATATGGATATTGCTGAACCAGTTCGTATATGGGTACATAATTTACCGCTATTGCTTTTGCTTCATTAATTTTGTATCCCGAAAAGGTTTAAAACTGCCTCAATATGTTCCACAACACTGTACTGTCTCTTTCTGATTTTGTCAGGTATAAAATAATGGCATCAGCAAATATAGCCAGCTTTTCTTAACATCTATACCAGTTATAGCCTTGAATTTCTGAGTCCCTTATTTTCTTTGCCAGTGGTTCTAAATATAATTCAAATAACAAAGGGGAGAGAGAAAGGACACTCCTGCCTCGTTCCTCTGCTTAAACAGATATTATCAGAGAGGACCCCACCCACTTTAATTTTCACCTCCAATCCTTCATATATCCTCCTAATCAACCTTATAATTTTATCACGGAATGCAAGTGATTTCATTGCTCTGCTCATAAAAATCCCAGCTTACTCTGTCAAATACTTTTTATGCATCAAGACCCACCAGCAACAGTGGTATTTTCTTACATTCTGCTTCCCTCTGGATCATCACTCTGCTGTTTATGTTGGCAAATGTATGCCTCCCCTCCACAAAACCACATTGATCCATATCTATCAATTTTTGGCATTACGTTTCCCATTCTTTTAGCCATTATAGACATAAACACTTTATACTCATGACTTAGTATTGAAATAGGCCTGTATGAAGCTGGATCTGATGGATCTTTACCCTCTTTAGGTAGTACAGCTACTAACACTTTCTTCCAGGATTTTGGTGCTTCTGTTAAACAAAACCTTCCAGATCTTCATCAGTTTTTTCTCCTTCTAGCTTCCAAACGTCCACAGGAATACCATCTAATCCTGAAGACTTTTCTGTAGATTGGTATAAATCACCATTTTTATTTCATCTCATCCTATCCTAACTGTTAGTAATTGAGCCTTCTCTCCTTCTAGCCTTGGTATGTTTATCCTAACTGTTAGTAATTGAGCCTTCTCTCCTTCTAGCCTTGGTATGTTTAATTCTTCAATAAACATTTCCTTTTGTACCTTTTCTTGATTTCCCATATTTTTATGCATTATACAGACGTTCATAGAATTTCCTAAATATTTCTAATATTTCTACAGGATCCCTAGTTACCTTCCTTGTAATAAGCTCCCTGAGCTTGGTGATAGCCCTTTCTACTTTCTGTTGTCTGAGTCATTGTGCTAAATGATTTAGAGTTATTATCAAAAATAAAACAGGTGCTTAGCAGCAATCTTTCTAAACTCATGTATATTATCAAGATAATACCTTATTTTTTGTTTAACATTCTGTAGTCGTTCCTCTTGTTCTGTGAAATTCCTTCTAGTCTCTCCTCTTGTTCTGTGAAATTCCTCCTATTTTGCAATATTTTAATATTTGTCAGTCCCTGTAAATAATTCTTCTTACTTCTTAACCATATTTCCCTTTCTTTTATTTCCAGCCTATTTTTAAATTCCATTTTAATTTTACCCCAATCTGCTATATTTTCTGAAGTTTCTTTCTTCTCTAATATCTCCTGAATATTTTTTACTACCCATTCCTTAAAATTCCTCTCTTAGCAGCAGGTGGGAAAGCGCCAGTGTCTCATTTTTATTTCATTATCCTGTGCTATTGTTTTAGTTATTATTGGCGCTTAATCTGAAATAGTTATTGGTTGCATATCAAGAGCTTCAATAAAATGCACATGTTCCTGTAAAATGTAAATTCTGTGTAGCCTAGCCCAGTTTTTGTATCTTGGGGAATATTGTGTAAATTCATTCCAAATTCTTAGTACTGAATTCACATCTTCTATGCCAAATAGTTTCATAAATTTCTTTAAAAATCTACTGTCCTTTGTTATATTTCCCTTTCTGGGCCCCATGGACACATCTTGACTGTTTGCTAATTAAATAACAGTCCCCACCTATAAGTAACATTCCTTACTGAAAGCTGACTATTTGTCCCAGAATTTTCTTTAGCTCTATTATAGCAATTTCAGGTTAATTATAAATACATGCCAATGTAATCCTCCTCCCTTGCCAGTAGCCCCGTAATACTGCAAATCTACCATTATTGTCTTTTTCCCCTCTTCTATTACTATTGGAGCTCCTCTTGGAATTAATATCAGTACTCCTCTCTTCCTTTGCCATAGACATTCTGATGAATAACCATCCTGAAAACCTTTCTTTATCAAATTCACATGTGCAGTTCTTTCCAAGCCTGTAGGAATAATCTGATTTGATCAAGATTTGACATATAAATGGTTAAGGAGAGGTGATTTGAAACCAAGATTTAAAGATTAATAATGGCAGCCCAGGACAGTTGACTATGTACATGATGGTTTATGAAGTACATTGAACATGTGGGAGAAACAAACAAATGTTAACCTGTAAAAAAGAATTGGAAACAGTCACACATATTCATGCTGGGTATGATGCACTCATGTCAGTGTGGCTGTACACTGAAAGGCACAATAATGCAGCAAGACTGTTGCAGTGGCCATTGTGCAAACACTACAGTATAGAATTAGATGAGAAGCATTGGAAACCTGAACCACAAAGCATTATTGAGTATGCTGAAGTGTACATCACATGGGATCACCCATTTCCAACAGTTAAAAAAATATAGTATTCTACGAAAAAAGACAAAGGTAGCATTGATCTTTGAAATTGCTACACCTACTGACTACAGTGTCTTACATACAGAGAGACACAAAGTCATAACATTTCAAAATTTGCAGGCAGAAGTGAGAGCAATGTGGAAGAAAGATGCCCAGAAGGTTGCAATTGTAGTAGAAGCATTGGGTCTAATAAAAAAGACTCGTTCCAATTGTAGTAGAAGCATTGGGTCTAATAAAAAAGACTCCACAGTCGCACTTGGATATGCTACCAATACATGTAAATTGCTAAGAATTTCAGGAGGAGTTGGTGTAGGGCACATTGCAGGTGCTGCAAAGAGCACTTTTTGCTAACATCAAAGACTGAAACAGTACCGATTTCATCAACTTTAATTATACCCTGCCTTAGGAATGGGGTCCATTCCCTTCATGGTATTGAAAACGCAAAAGATCTGGAGAAAGTAAACTAAGGAAATAATTTGGTAAGGACCTTGGTATCTAGGGATTGGTGAGAATCAATCTCTGTACTTTGAGTCTGTGAGGTAAGCATCTTTGCCATTATGCCAATCACTATTTTTTTTTATGTGCACTTGGTGAAAGGTTTTGAATGTTCTGTCATGCTATCTTTCTTTTTCTTTGTTCGTGTTCCTTCTTTTTCTCAGCAGCTTTAAACGCCATGTGTCTCATCTCCAGCTGTACCATTAGTAGGTTTAATATAAGCTGCATTTTAAGATTAAATAAGGATTGACTGCACACAAGATGACTGCTAAGTCATACTTATTCAAAACAATATGTAGATTTCTTTTAGCTTGTACTCTTTTAGCCATCTCTGCAATTGATACCATGGAATATTCTTCAGATGTAATTTTGGCAGGAGTCCTTACTGCTCTGACTAAAAAAAGCTGGGCATTTTATACTACTGTATAGCTTACCTACACATACTTTTATGATGACAAAACTGTTTTGAAGGGTATAAATGTCCAGTTTACAATGTACATCTCACCACTGCCAATCTGATATATAATGGACAGGGTATGAATCCCATCACTACCACCAAACATGTGATACTGTGGTACTAATCCCACCACTTTTATCAATTTAATGTGAGATATAGGGTTTACAAAAGCTAAATATGCACTACTGCCACAAATATGTATGTAAGAGGATGAGTGGTTCTAAAAGTTTACAGCAATTATACCCTTCTTCCTTGGGTTATGATCACCACCTGTCATATCCAAATAAGCTTTACACTGAGAACTATAGAACAGCATTATAATCAGTGGCTCTGCATGATGTCCTCCTCCTTTGAGCCCAGTGTCTAACAGTGTAAATTTGCCAACAGTAACTGAGAGTTATTTAATTGCTTCCTATGAAAGTATAGTTGCCAGGAGAGATTAGTTCCTGTGTATCTTGAAAGAGTATTCTCATCTTTACAGGAGACCTCTCTATGCTCCTGAAATGAGTACACTTCTCAGTGTTTTCAAAGTTCAGTTTCTGAAGTCCTGGTACACATGCTTGACTAAGGCAGCAAGGTGGCATCTACAGTCATGCATATTTGCTAAATATGCAGAGTGAAATGGGCAGCATAGGATGTACAGAGTTGGAGTTAAGGAGTGCTTGTAAAAAAGATATGAAAGATACAGTTTCATGTTTACATTAAAAATGTAATGTAATTACTGTCTTGTTGGAAGTGCTCTCTGCAAGCAGTGGGTGTTAGTTTGTAGGCTACAACCACCAGGGCCTTTATAAACCTAGCCTCACAACCCAGCCCCACCCCATTTGTGTCCATATAGATCATGGGCTTTTATTAGGAAGGGGTATGTTATCTAGGAAGTGTATAAAGGTTGTAGGGGATGGTGGTTTGTGCATAGTTACTGTCTGCCTCTGTCTATCAGAGACATGGGGGCCAGAGCTGGGATGAATTTTTGATTTTCATTCCACTGGTCAAAGTTACACTTAGAGTTAGAGAAGTATGTTGCAACATGTGGATGGGCAGCCTGTTCCAAAGGATGGGAATACTATGAGACTCCTGTCTGTCTCACCAACATGTCCTGTCTGTGTCAAAAGCAAAATTTGCTGACGGGGCATTATATGTGATGATGGATTTGTTAAGGGTCAAATAAAGTGGCAGTTTGACTTCCTTGGACCTGGATGCCATACCCTTAAATTGGGCAACATAGAACAATTTTCTCACTACCTTGGCCACGTGTTGGTCAAAGCTCTTAAATGCTCTATCGTACTATCTTTCTTTACATTAACCTTGGATTACTCTATTATTTATTATACTTTCTACATATGCTCCCAGATCTCTGACTACTGGGTCAACTTTTACGGTTGTGTTATCGATGGACTATTTAGTCTGGGTGGCTGTTTTCCTAAAAAGTAGTATAATGCATTTCTTGGTATCAAGTTTTAATCTGTGACATTGGCACAAGTAATTTGTCTGTGTTAGACCCTCTTTTAAGATGTTTGTGTCATGGGGGAATGTGTGATGGCTTCCAATTTGCAGTCATCTGCAAACATGGTCAGCCAAAGGCCCTTGTCTGTCATTAGCCTTTGCTTTTGTGAAGTAGATACCAAATAGGAATGCCCCAGCATGGAACCCTGAGGGACCTGCTGGTGACCAGTCTCTTAGTGGAGATGATCTCACCAATCCTGAATTCCAGGGCCTGTCTATGAGCCAGCTGGTAAGCCAGTGAGTTATGTAGGAGTTTATGTCAAGTTCAGTGGGTTTGTGAACTGTACCCAAGTGGGGTCTTATACTGAATGCCTTAGCCAGGTCCAGGTAGGCAGAGTGCACCATTTTCCCCTCATCCATTTTCTTGATGACCTTCTCAAAGAAGTCCAAGCAGATTTAGTAGGCATGACCTTCCCTTGACAAAGCCAAACTGGATTGGTCCAGTATTGCAAGGCTGCCTATGTCTTTGTTGATTATTTCCATGGTAATTCATTCCATGGCTTTGCATATTAGACGAGTCAGAGTGATAGATCTGTTGTTTCCATGGTATGTTGATGGTCCACCCTTGTGAAGTGAGATAACCGTTGCAGTCCTCCATTCTTATGGTAGAAAGCCTGTTTTGAGGCTATACTTGAATAGAGGCCTGATAGGTCATGTTTCCAGGTGTTTAGAAGGCACCCTAAGATATATTTGGGGCCATTGAGGCTGTGTTTTTATCTTTAGTGAGCACCGCCAGGACCTGCTCCATGCTAATAGGTATTTCATAGGGGTAGGTGGTGTGTGTGTGTGTGTGTGTGTGTGTGTGTGTGTGTGTGTGTGTGTGTGTGTGTGTGTGTGTGTGTGTGTGTGTGTGCGTGACATTTACACTGACTCTGTCAGCCAGCAGATATGTTATGTTGCTGTGCTCATTGAAGGTGACACCATTGACCACCATTTTGGTACACTACTGTATGCTGCTTTTTAGTTTATGGACATAGCTCTAGAAGGCCTTGTAGTTATATTTAGCCTATAAGGCTATCTTGACCTCCTAATTGGCCTTGTTGAACTTAATTAGTTCTCTTAGATTCATATTGGGTGGTGCAATGGTGAAGCGATTAACATTGTCGCCTCACAGCAAGAGGTTCTCTGGTTCAATTCTTGGCTGGGGTACCTTCTGTGCGGAGTTTGCATGTTCTCCCTGCATTCGCATGGGTTTCCTCCGGGTACTCTGGTTTCCTCCCACATTCTAAAGACATGCATCTGGAGCGTTTCTTCCCAGGCCTCCGCTGAAAATAGCCTCTGTTCTAGTCGGACTTTTCCAGTCCACAAATGTTAAATAAAAATAAAATAAAAAAATAAATAAATATGTAGTTAGAGAGCTCTTATAATTATGGGAGTTGCTCTACCTGAATTTAGCCATGACTTTTTTCCCATTTTTTACATACCCTATTAAGGTTAGGATTCCACCAGTGTTTATTTGTTTTGGGCTTACTTCTAGTAGGTACAGCAGCCTCTATACAGCCATTTACATAGTTGTACAGGGTCTCTGTGAACTCAGGGATAGAAGCAGCATTGAATTTGATATACTGTCGCTTAATAGGATGTAGATTGCTTTGGCCTAGTTCCTAACTGTTACAGGGTTTGCTGTGGTTACTGAGTTGAATTTTATTTGGAAGAGACCACTTTGTGGTTCAGTCTTATTACTGGGGACATGACAGTGGAGGGAGGAGTTCATTACTGTCCCATATTGGTAAGTTTGAGGTCCAATATGTGAGTATGCACACTCTGGCAAGGATATTTGTGTTAATAAAGTCCAGTAATAATTGTGCCTATAACTTTGAGGCAGTGTATTTTTCCCAGTCTGTAAAGGGGCAGTTAGTTTACCATGACTAGAAAGGCTCACCCAGACTCTGCTGCAGTTTGCTGTGAGGGAAAGGTTAGTTTGCTTTTTATTTTGCTGTATTCTGTATTGCGTTATTGCCTTTTTCTGTTCTGTATACTGTGATTTTTCTTTACACTGTGTTTTACTTATGTTCTGCTTTTAACCGCATATTAAAACTTGAAAAGACACCACAGCTCTGTCTCTTGTGAGTCACACAGAAATTTTTCTCACCCTCCCACCTGGTTACTGTTGTGTTCTTAAACACTACTGTCTTTCTAGTTGCCTGCCAGTTATGTTAATTTGATCATATATCTAATTTCATCTCTGCTTTTTCTGATTGGTATGAGCAAGCACAAAATTATAATTTTGTGAAATAACCCCCCTTCAACTATTTAAATTTATTAGCCATACTATGGTATTCCATAGTACCAGAATAAAAAAAGTGACCACCCCATTACAATCTATCTTGCTGTTTTAAAAATAATGACTCTCCACTAAAACTTAACTTTTTAGACAGGTAAAACGTGTTACCTACTTTCACATCTAACTCCTCTAGTGCATATTGCAGAATTTAGGATAGACCTTTTTTTTCATCTTACCTTTAAGCATCTATTGCAAGACTATCAGTTATTGGAGAGCCCACATTCTGCCTCTCAGTATTCATCTTGGGTTTATGTCTTCTGTTTTCTCCTGGTGAGAGAAGGAGTGCAGTTACATTATTTCCTGGAGACTGCTGATCACCAGAAAGCTTAATAACTGCTTTATAGGTGACAGCTAGGAATCTGTGCTTATATTCTGATCCTGGTGAGGGTAGGAGCAGAATGCATTGATTCCTGACTCTTTCTGGTTGGAGAGTGAGTGTCTGTGCTTAATGTACCTGAGTGATCTAGTTGCTGTTCAAGGCATCTACCAGAAAAAGGCTACAAGACTGCAGACCCTTGCAGCATCTGGAACAGGACTGTGGATCACCAAACAGGCCGTGGCCTGCTTCTCTTCTTGGGATTGGTGCTAACATTTTGCTTCTGGTGAGAGAAGAAGCAAAGGAGTATTGCATCCCAACAGAGTGAAGCTGTGCTGAAACCAGCATTAGTAGTAGCCAGACAGTAGCCATTCATGCGACTCCCCTCGTTTCATCATTCTTGACAAGCTAATTATTTATTTTCAGTAAGTACTGCTTGATTTCTTCCTAACTTTAGAATATCTGCCCAAATACTTCACCCTTAAATTTTCAGGGTCTACGTATTACTTTCCCCTCAAGTGTTTGGCAGTGCACTGTACAGACTCAGACACTTTGAGTGACATTTTTCCTGTAAAAGGCTTCAGTTCTTAATATATTGAGCTCATATCCAGCCATGTCTAAAGGTCAGTTCCCTGTGCTTTCTCCAGTCAACCTGGTGAACTTGTGCATCCTGAAGCAATGTAGCAACTGTCTCATGTACACAGACAACCCTCTCTTCTTACCTCCCAACACTATGACTTGTGAGAGATGCACATATATAGCCAAACTGGAAGCCAAGCACTCTCCAGCCAAGACTGGATTAGCCAGTCAAGAGGAGAAGGTTTACACCTGCACCACATCACATTCAACACATAGACCTCTAGAACTTACACCACCACAACCCTCACATAGTAACAAAACAGACACCTGCTTTTGTGGAGGATCTCAATAAAACTCTGCCCAAACAACAGAGACCTCCGAGGCAGAAACACAAACAACCACCACATCCCAGCACAAACCCTGAGACACACACTTCACATAAACAGTGTGCCATTCAACCATAGCCCATAAGGCAAAACAACTTACCCAATAGACTAGTCATAGGTGACTCAATAGTAAAGCACACTGATGTCCCACTCACTAGGTTGAATAAGGAGAAAGTTACGGTCAGCTGCCTGTCAGGTGCCAGGATCCGTCACATAACCCGCACACTTAGGTCACTCCACAATAGGTACAAATATGACTGTCATTGTCCATGTTGGTGTGAATGACCTGAAACGTACCTCCCTGGACTACATGAAAAGAGACATAGAGGAGCTCTCAGATCTTGTAGCCCAGGCAGGTATGACCTTAGCTCTGAGTAGCATCCTACGGTCACCCAGAATGATACCACAGTACAAGCAGAAAATGATTGACTTCAGCAATTGGCTAAGTTTCTGGTGTCATTCTAAGGGTATCCAGTATCTGTCTGCCTGGGATGACATGATCGACAGACCTCAATGCTTCGCCAGAGATGGTCTGCACCTGTCACCCCAGGGATTCCAGATACTGGCCAAAGCTCTTGCCACCCCATATAATGCCTTTTTTAGGCAATCACCTGAAGACAAAATTACCACCATAACAGCTACAAGCAAACGAAATCTGAGGGTTATGCTACTCAATGCTAGAAGTCTAAATCTCAAAATGCACTAGCTAGAAGCACTCCTTAAAATGAAGAGCATTGACATCTGTGCAGTGACCGAGACCTGGTTCAAGGCTCCGGAGAGTACCCCAGCACTACCAGGCTATAATTCATACCACACCTTTCAGACCCTAAACTTGGACCGAAGCACTAAAGGCGGTGATGTCTCCATATTCATAAAGGATATGCACACCTCCAGACTAGTAGTCCACCATATCGCATCAGAGATACTTCAGGTACAACTAACACCGGGTAAAACTGCAATCCAGGTTGTAGCCTGCTATAGATCCCCCACCATTTCCCAAGACTCCCACTGCACATTCCTGAACACACTGGAAAATATTAGGGTACTACCCAATAACCTTATACTGGGAGACTTTAACTCCTCCTCCATTAACTGGGAAAATTACTCATGTACCAACACACTTGCTCAACGTTTTCTGGAATTCATTAATTCCAGCACCCTAGGACCAACTCATTCTTACCCCCACCAGGGGTACAAACATCCTTGACCTGGTCATTTCTAACATGGGCGACCATTGCTCTACACCAGTAATCAACTCCTCCCTGGTCAGATCTGACCACAAGCTAATCACCATTGATATCCACATCCTACCCTCACCCCCGCCAAAGGAAACCACTGTAAAACTCTTCTCCAAAGCAAATTTTGGGCTTGTAACAACAGAGGTGGCAAACTTCACGACACCCATGTAAATGGAAAATAGGTGCAGGACTGCTGAATCATACACCAGTGCACTGTATGAGCACATACACAAGTACATGGAACGGGCCATACCAAACAGAACCAAGATGCTCTCCTCCAAAAAAAGGAAGCCGATCTGGTGGTCCCCCACCATAAACAAACTCTACAACAGAAGGAAAAAACTGTTGCAGAAAAGGGTGAATTCCCAAGACTGGAAAAACTCCCTTGTTAGCCTCAACAAAAAACTGAGATCCCTTATCAAATCATCTAAAGCTAGCTATGAAAACAAAATTGCTGCAGATTCTAAAGACAACCACAAGGCATTCTATAGTTATGTCAAGAATCTACATAGCAATACTCAGATCTGCTCTGAGTTACAGCACAATGGCAATACATATACAGAACCAACTGATATTGCCAACATATTGTCTGACAGGTTCAGTGCAAACTTTACCCCCCTTTCACCCCCAAAGGGCCTATCACAATAGCTGAGGAATGCCAAGCCCCTGTTATCACAGCTACACATGTAAAAACCGCACTGTCCAAAGCCAAGAATACAGCTTCCATGGGACCTGATAATATCCCTGGCTGTGTTCTACATGAATTACAAAGTGAACTGGCACTACACCTGAGTACCCTGTTCAATCACAGCCTCATTTCAGGCTTTGTTCCTACCGAATGATGCACTGCTACAGTCATCCCACTCCTCAAAGGGGAGCGACTATAGACCCTAGGAACTACCACCCCATTAGTCTGACAAGTCTGATATGTAAGGCTATGGAGTGCATCATCGTGGACCTTAGAAATAAGGACATAGGAAATATCTAAACTCTGGACCCCAAGCAGTTTGGCTTTGTGAAATGTAGATCATGCCTGCTGAACATGATAGACTTCTTTGAGTCTGTCACCAGAGCTGTGGATGAGGGCAAGGTAGTTCACACAGCCTACCTAGATCTTGCCAAGGCCTTCAACACCATCCCTCACTCAGGAATCATAGATAGACTCACTAAACTAGGCATAAACCCCTATGTCATAAGATAGGTTGCCAAATGGCTCACTGATAGAACCCACACTGTGAAAGTAGCAGACTCTAAATCTGACTACCGAACAGTTACAAGTGGTGTCCCACAGGAATCTGTCCTAGGTCCTTTCCTGTTTGGCATCTACTTCTCTGAAGTTCAAGCCAACACAAAGGGACTCTGGCTGACCAAGTTCGCAGATAATTGCACACTGGGAGCCATTATTGATTCTCCACCTGATGTAGACATTCTACAAAAGGACCTTACTGACACCATTGACTGGTGCCAGAACCATGGCCTAAAGCTCAATGCCAAAAAGTGCATTGTCATTCCCTTTGGGAAAATTAGGTGCCCATGAACTACCAAATAGGCAGCAGTGCACTAAACACTAAAGGTGTGATAAGAGACCTGGGGACACAGGTTGACAGCAACCTCTCCTTTGATAACCACATTGCCACTGTAGTCAGAAAGTCCTTCCATGTGGCACATCTCATTACAAAAGGTTTCTCATCCAGGAAGAAAGAGGTCATAATCCCTCTCTACTCGTCCCTCATTAGACCTATTATAGAATACAATGCCCCATTTGGTATGTACCTCACTAGACACCTACAACAACTGGAAAGACCACAAAAATACCTCACTAAGAGGATCTTAGGCCTTAGAAACATGCCCTATATGGACAGACTCAAAAAACTCCAGCTATACTCTGTCTCATATCGCCTACTTAGAGGTGATCTCTGCTTGACCTACAAAACCATGTCAGACCCAGAGCTGCTAGATGTGCCACACCTAAAGAAATCCCAATCCCTCTGTGCCACATGCTCCAGGGACCTGAACCTCAGTACCATACTCTGGAACAAACTTCCCATTCACATCAAGCAGAGTAATTCACTGGCCCTCTTTAAGAGAAATGTTGACGAGTGGATGGGCAATAGGAAGTTCACCCTGTGGATCACTTCAGTGGCCTTGCTTGACAGGGGCACTGGGAACTAACTTTGGGTGGCATAATGCCAGGAAATCTTCTTGGGCTAGGCTTATATAGGCTCCTGGGCCGTTAGCCTAGTACACACCTATGAACCTATGAATAGAGCATTTGGTTTAATGGTGAGTGTGCCCAGTAGGTGTAGGTACGAGCTGTGGGATTCTTGGGAAATAGAGGGTGACCTTTAGATTTCTAGGATATGGTATGAGACTTTGTGGTGATTTGCACATGGATAAACTACAGGACATTGTCATGTTTAGCAATGAGTATAATTCTAGGTTGGTTAATGTAGATCGAGACTCCTCCACCTTTTTTGCTGTCTGTGCAGTTGATGATCTAAATGTGTGGAAGGCACTAAAGCCTTGTACTGCCGAAGTACTTTCTGCAGATTTAAACCATGTCTTGTTAACAGCACAGATGTCTAGGTGTGGAGTTTCTTGTTTAGGCTTTTAGCATTGAGCAGTAACATCTTTAGGTTTCTTTGTGTTTTATTTGCTATGTCACAAGGTTTGTAAATTTGTCATTGCTTGAAAAAAATTCTAAGCGGATGGATAAAGTTATAGCCAGTATTTGGAAGTCCTTGGTTAGACCAATGCAGATCATCCTTACTAACCATGTCCTCCCATGCTGACAGATATTGAATCCCCCTGGAAAGACATCAGAAACTAAGCTAATCATCTTTTACTCATACTGTAGCATCATCCTTATTGAAAATAAAATGCTGCTCAAGGCAAGGCACATACCTGCCTGAGTCTGAGACACACATTCAGAGATCATAATGTTTGTCTTCATATAGTCTAGGAGGGTATGCTTCAGGTCATGTTCGCCCACATGGACTATGATAGAATCATACTGGTTCTTGTAGTGTAGTGACCTGAGTTCATGCTTAACTTGGCAGATCCTGGCTCCAGATAAGCAACTAAACTTCATCTTCTCCTTGTTCCATCTGGTGAGTGGGACATTTGTGTGTCATACAATGGAGTCCCCTGTGACAAGTGTTTTGGTAATGTGTTTGCTTGCCTTATAGGCTTTGCTGTTTGGGGTTCCACTGGGTGTAGGTGTATGTGTGGTGTTTGGTGTTGCTTTTGGTGAGTACTTTAGAGATTGCTGAGGATAGGCATTGCCACTTATAGGCTTAGGAGGTCTTTGAGGTTTAGGAAGATTGTTTTTTTAGTGCCTTGGCGTAAAGTTGGTCTGTGTGTGTGTGGTGAACACTGTGTGGAAGATATAATGTGTATGTGTGTTTTCTTGATAACCTTGTTTGTGTACAAGATTTTTTCCTCCAGTGAAGCTGTGTATGTGCATCTGTCTCATACTGTGTTTGTTTCTTTAAGGAATAAATGGTTGTCTGTGAACATGAGATAATTGCTACATTGTCTTTGGATGCCCATATCTACCAAGCTGGCTACAGAGGCATTTGGAAATTCCATATCCATGTTGTCCAGATCTGTCTTTGAATGAGCTACTATAGGTTGTGAACTGGTTATACAGGGGTCTCTTTGGCTGGTCTCTTGGCTTTGGCACTAGACTAAGGTAGGTTATGCTAAGATTTAATAATAGTGTTTAAGCCGCAACCTAGCTGCTCAAAGCTTGTCTTCTTGCAATGACGTTGTTTTAGCCACACTAAGTTACAGGTTTCAGTTCTAAGGATGGTTTTATAGATAACTTACTATCTAGGCATATGCATATGTATAGGGAAATAAAAGAAGGGAGGGAGTTTGGAAGTCAGATTATCATAATGGGTGAAAGCCAAAGATGCAGACTTTTAACACCACAACAGGAAAACGGTAGTAAGGTTGGGGAAAAATTCAGGTTGCAAGAAGCAGACTTTCTAGTGAAGAGGTCCAATATTGGTGTGGTTAAATATTCAGAAAACTTAACTTAATGTCTCTGTGAGGGCTTAGACAGATATAAAGATCAGTCAAAAAAGATCAGCAAAGTAAACAGAAGTGCACTAGAATGGAACTTTAACCAGGTAAATGTTAAGCAGAGGACTAGTAGCAAAACTGGACTATAAACAGCTATAAAAGGACTGAAACTCAAATCCTTGAGCAGAATTCACAATACTGCCACTACTGTAATCTCACCACAGACTAAGGCACCAGACTATACTGAAAGCTACTAGTAAAACTGTTTATGGAAAGTGTAATAAAGGATTAATTGAGACTTCAATCCAGCAGTAGTTTGCAGTTCTGCCACAACTGTGAAAGAAGCTACAAGATTAAGGCCCATACAGGTTTCTAACTACAAACAGCTAGCCATTTACTAGTAATTCTACTTATGGAGAATTACAGTATGTAGAGTTACCCACTTGTAATCTACTCAAACCTCCTAGACCTCCTAAAACATCTCTCAGTGGCCCTGCACTCACTCAATAAAGACAACACCTCACAAAACACATAACTCTGAAAAATTATGGTAGCCCTGCTTCCAAGCCCATAAGGCAACACACCACACAGTCAGACATTCTAGTATCGGGGATTCCATTGTAAAACATACTGATATCCCCATTACCAGGCTAGACAAGGAGAAGGTCACAGTGAGTTGTCTGTCTGGAGACAGCATCTGCCAGATCAGCATGCACTTAGGAATTTAAACCACAAGTACCAGTATGACACAGTCATAGTCTATGTGGGCATAAACGACCTAAGATGTACCTCACTGGACTATATGGAGAGAGACATGACGGAGCTCTCTGAATATGTGCCCCATGCTAGATATAAATCTAGCCTTGAGTGGCATCCTACCTTCACCTATGAGGATGCCACAGTACCAGCAAAAAATGATTGACTTCAACAATTGGCTTAGTTTCTGGTGTCACAACAATATCAGTCAGCCTGGGGAGACATGATCGACAAACCATGATGCTATGTCCGAGATGGTTTGCACTTGTCAACACTTGGCTTTCTGATACTAGCAAAAACTTTGTCTATCTCCATAGTGCCTTTTTTAGGCTGTGGCAAGTTGTTAAACCTCCAATGTAATAAAAATCTCTCACAACTACCTAAGGGTACTGCTGCTCAATGCTAGGAGTTTAAATAAAAAACTGCACTCCCTGGAAGCACTCCTCATCCTAAAGAACACAGATATAATGTACAGTCACAGAAACATGGTTCAGAACCATAGAAAGCACCTCGGCTATCAAAGGCTACAATGCCTTTCATACATTTTGCCCCTCAGCTCAGGATAAAACAAAGGGAGGAGGTGTCTCAGTATTCATAAAAGGGCAAGTACACTGCTAGACTGGTCCAACTGCATGACTCACTTGAGCTACTCCATGCCCAACTAACCGTAGTTGTGACCCCCTACTACAGATCCTGTAACATGAGTCTCGAAAACTACACCTCCTACCTAGACCTACTGGAATTGCTTAACATTCAGCCTAACAGTATACTTATGGGTGAATTCAACTACCTCTGCTTAAAGTGGGAGATTTTATATGACCCATAATTCACTTACTTAGAGGTTTTTGAACTTCATCAATGCAAATGCCCTGGAGCAACTAGTTAGCTCCTCAACTAGAAGTTCAAATATCTTGGCTCTAGTACTCTTGAACTTGGGAGGATGCTGCTCCCTCCTGTATATTAATCATCCCTGGTGTAAGATCAGATCACAAAATGATCTCCTTTAGTAATAAAACTAATTTAGAACCCCATCAATCTCCAAGCCTGGTAAGAACTTATTCAAGCCAATTACCTCAAACTTAGTCACAGCTTAGTAAACTTCCACGCCCCTCAGAACCCAGATGACACTGAGGCCTACTCTGAGCTGTACACAAAAGGACTGTGCAACCACATTCATAGCTCCATAGAGGAGGCAACACCTGTCTGAGTCAAACCTATGATTACAGACAAAAATAAACCACCCTGGTGTACTCCTAACATAAATAATCTATTCAACAAAAGGAAAAAAAAAATCATCTCTGAAGCCAGGAAGGAACAGACAAATCAGTGCAAAAAGACACTCACCAGTCTAAACAAACAAATTAGAGAGCTGGTCAAATATGCCAAAGCAAACTATGAGCAAAAATTGCCTCCCAGGTGAAAGATGACCACAAGGCTTTTTTAATTGTGTTCAGAACCTCAGGGGAAACACTCAGCAGTGTGCTGAGCTAATCATGAATGGCAACACTTACACCCAGTTTGAAACTATAGCAAACCTGCTTTCCAACAAGTTCAGTTCAAATTTCTCCCCTCATCTACTCCTACCCCACCCAAAAAACACCCACAACTCTCTCCCTATCAGTCATTACAAAGGAACAGGTCTTTACTGTGCTCACTAAATCCAGGATCACAGCTTCCATGTGTCCTAACAACATTCCAGGATACTTCTTAAATAACTTCAAACTGAATCTATCAGGGTCCCTAGAGACCCTCTTTAACCACGGCCTCTGAACGGGCTTTGTCCCAGAGGAATGGAGGACTGCAACATTTGTCCCTCTGCAAAAGTATGACCCCTCAACTGACCCAGGGAACTACAGACCCATATGCTTGACCAGCCTTATCTGCAAGGCCATGGAGAGAATTATCCTAGAAATACAACCACAATCACCAAAAATTTCACCTCTTGAAAAACATCAAAGGCACACCACCATGCAAGGAAATGCTGTAAACTTTTATTTCATGCTCTGCTACCTCGGCCTTTCGGCTTCAATGGAACAATTTACTACAAAAATTCACCTCCTTATATACCAAGCATTACAAGCAAATGCATTCAGTTAATTAATTAAATAATCAATTACATATTTAGTAATCACAATTAGCTGATTTCCTTAAAGTGCACTTTCATTCTGATGCATATATGTTTTCTCCCTTTTTCAAAGTGTTTTAGATTTGCACTATGTGGTTGCACTTTAAGGAAATCAGCTAATTCTGATTACTAGATATGTAATTGATTATTTAATTAATTCATTGAATGCATTTGCTTGTAATGTTTGGTATATAAGGAGGTGAATTTTTGTAGTAAATTGTTCCATTGAAGCCAAAAGGCCGAGGTACCAGAACGTGAAGTAAAGGTTTACAGCATTTCCTTGCATCGTTCTTTCCATGGTGGTGTGCTTTTGATGATTTTCGAGAGAATTAGGCTAGACTTGATCAATAACCACATAAGAACCCTCCAAAATCTTGACAAGGCCCAATTTGGCTTTGTCAAAGGCAGGTCTTGCCTACTCAGTCTGGTGGACTTCTTTGAGAAGGTCATCAGAGCCATGGATGAGGGTAAAATGGCATGCACCAGTTATGTAGACCTGGCCAAAGGTTTCAACACAGTCCCCCACTCGGGGATCGTCGATAAACTTAGTGAGTTAGGCATAAACCCCTACATCATTAGACGAATAGCCAACTGGCTCACTGACAGGACATGTATTGTCCGGATAGGTGAATCCACGTCCGATAAGAAACTTGTTACTAGCGGTGTCCCACAGGGTTCAGTGTTGGGAACCCTTCTGTCTAGCATATACTTCTCTGAAGTGAAGGCCGATGTTGGGGGCCTCTGGCTCACCAAGTTCACTGATGATTGTAAGCTGGGAGCAATCTTTGAATCCCCGAATGATGTTGACATTCTTACAAATAGGCCTAAAAATGACAAATGACTGGTGTCAAAACCATGGCCTGAGACTAAATACTAAACTTGCATAATCATACCCTTTAGTAAATCAGATATCCCTGCAAATTATAATATTGATAGCACACCCCTAAAAGTAAACGCAGTGATTAGGGCCTAGGAATACAGATAGATAGTAACCCAAACTTTGACCACCAGATAGCTACATTAGTGAGGAAATCCTTCTGTGTGGCTCAACTTGTAAGTAAAGGCATGGCATAAAGAATAAGGGAAGTCATAGTGCCATTTTACTCTGCCCTGATCAAGCCCATAATCGAGTACAATGCTCCCTACTGCATGTACCCAACCAGGGACTTACACCAATTAGAGCAACCAGAGAGGTTTCTCATTGAAAAAATACAATGTCTAAGACACATATCTTATGCAGACTGACTAAAGGCCCTATCCCTTTACTCCATCTCATATCGTTTAGTGAGGGGGGACTTATGCCTGATGTACAACTCATTCTCTGAGACAGTCTTGATGAAAATGTTACATATTTGCAAGAAAATTATACAAGGGTAATGTGTTACATGGACCTGAACCTTATTTCAGACTCTAACAGAACTTGCTAGTGAGACAGATTCATATTCCAAAGACCACCTTGTCTATGGAATAAACTTCCCATCTTCATAAAACAAAGTGTGTCCCTCACTCTCTTCAAAAAGAATTTGGATAAATGGATGGGGAACTGTAAATTCACTCCTGGGGTACTGCTCATGTCCCTTATGGACAGAAGCAGTCTGTAAAATGACTTGGAGCTCCAACACCCAAAGACCCACTACCCTGATACTACCCCGTTCCATATCTGGGGAATTAAGATATAATATTGTCACAGCCGGGGTATTGTTAGCTCTGCTTGTAAAGGCTGTTGTGCCATTAGCCTAGTAATCATTTGTGAACCTATATATTAACAAGGCTTACATCTTGCAATAATACACAATCTTCCCACAACTGCAAATGAACATACAAGACTAAATTTCCAGAAAAAGTTTAAAAAATGCAAACAGAATACGTTTCAGCTAAAACATAAAAAAAACATAAAAGTTTCACCACACAGATTACTACAAGTGCAACTTAAAATATTTAAACAGAATTTAAATAAAAGTTTTTTCTTCCCATTTGATGAAAAGCTTGTTTGTCACACTTCAGGGGTTTCCACTACATTACAACATGGTCAGTAATGTGAAGACATGCTGTGATATAAATATTTTTTTTTTTTTTTTTTATTAAAATGGTTCACTATATATTCATTACCTCATTAATCTATAAAACCTGTGACCTACAGGTAAGCAAATAGTGCCATCTTATTCAAAATATTAAGGCACACATTGCTGCCACTGATACTTGCCATCTAACACACACGATTTTGCAGATTAATATTGTTTTGAAACATTGAAAATGTATTATGCTTATAACTTGCGTAGATTCTGCAGTATTCCAAAACATCGGTATGCTACACCTCTTGACATACATCATTGGAAAGCTCTCAGACAGGTAAGGGATTTCCCCCTGATATCTCAAATCTATCTTGCACACTTGAGATATAATACTTTATTTGCTCTTAACACTTAAAACTTTTGGCAAATAAAATACCAGTTTTCTTTTCTTCTTCTTTTTTTTTTTTATTATAAATGCACAATATAAATCAGTATCTAATGACAGATCTTTGATATTTACATCAGTGTGTATCACATATCCACAGAAGAATTTACTTAATTTACATTTTGTATAACGCGTTGTTTATCAGACATTGTAAATCTTATGAAGTTTTTTCACTAGAGGATTTTTGAGAGATGTTAGGAGGCAAGTTGTTTTCTGGCTCAGGTAGCAAAGGCATTTATTAGTCTCCTGCTGCTTCTGACTGGATGAGTTATGCATGTACGGGTACATGCACACACAGACACACACACACACACACACACACACACACACACACACACACATATATCTATATATGTACATTCATGAAGTTTTCCAGGAGACATTGCTAATAACTCTCCGATGATAATGCCATTTTCTGGTATTCATGTTATGCTGCCACCAGTCAGGACAGTAATCACATACGAAGATCTCTGTTACTGTCCTGTCTTCTACTGAGACAACATTGAGCTACAATAGCCGATTGCAAACAGTCTCCCATCAAAGAGAGCAGGATGCCAGTAGTCACACCAGTGTTGTGAAGATACCCTTCACTAGTAGTATGACATCAGCCTCAAGCTTTTACAGCTGAACAAATTAAAGCTCTACTTTTTAAATAAGATCTAATTATAAACACAATACAGTATTGCAGTTACACAAGAAAAGGAAAATAAGATATTTCATGTGGATAAACTATGGTTCCTATCAGTTCATCGAAGCTTCAGCAGTTCAAACACCATATGTTCGAACTGTGAAGTTCCAAAACTGATTATCGCGAAGCCACGGAACACCAAATTATTTCCCAGGGAAAGAATTCTGTTGGCTGCTTCTGCGGCTTCGCTATTTTCACCACTGTGGTGGAAAATTACAGGTCGGGTTCAGGTAAGTGTGCGATTGTGCAGATGTTAGGGTTAGGGCGCGGGTGAGGTGGGTGTTTTTGTTTTTTTTTTTTTCCCTGGGAAAAAAAATCGCTGTTCTAAGCCTTCAGTGGTTTTGCATTTTGAGGTTAGAAGTTCGATCATATGGTTTTCGAACTTCTGCCATTTCTTCGAAGTGATATAGACCCGATAGACTAGTGAGAGAAAAAATGTAACTGCATCTGTTGTCATTTCTGCTTACTCATTATATATGACTGAAACCTTTAGATGAAACCCAAGTCAAACAATTCTTGTTTTAATATTTTCTTCAAGTTAGGACATTGCAAGTCCAAACAACTATCCCATACAGAAAATAAGTAAAGAACAATGCAGCTGTGGTTCAGTACAGTCCAGGGAGGTTAGATGGATTTCCATGTCCAAAAAATAGCCTTGGTCAAAAAGTAAAAAAATGATAGCAGCAGCTTTGGTTTAGTTTACTTCATGGCGGTTAGATAAATTTCAAACATACTACTAGAATGCACATGCAGTTCTTTTTCATGGTGGGGCGATTCAGCTCGTCAGAGAAATAGTGATTATACTTCACTCTTGTCTCATCCCAAAAAAATATTTTATCTTCAGTTTTTAGCTGCTTAATCTGGCTACCTGCCCATATATAATCCTGAATCTATGAAATCCTAACCAGTGCAACTAATTGTAACAAATATAGTGCAAAAAGAAGGAAGGATGTAGGGCATCCTTGGTGGGTCTCTGCATAGAGTAGAACATAGTCCAATAGCCCCCCCCCCCCCATTTTAATTTTTGCTGTGGAGTTTCTATATCCTACCTCAGGGCTTTGTCTAAAGTATATTTCTGAGTCACAGGCACTCACTCATCAAGTACATTCTGGCATCAACTGTAACAATAGTTACACTGGGGCAACTATACTTCACTTCTGCCTCTCCTTTCCTTTTATTTTTTGGGATACTTTTACATCTTAGCCAATTTTTCTGCCCACTGCATAAAAGTAATTTTAAATAAAATATAACAGATAATGAAGTACTCAGCATATCCATGGATCTTTAAGATAGTTGTCTGTAGTGGGTGCCTCATGCCCTCCTTCCATCCTGTTGATGACTAAGCATCCCCACAACAAAGAGGGCACAGCAAGACCATTATGTTCACTTACCAAGTTATAAAAACCTTGAACCACAAAAGAATGAATATAAAACAGCGAACTGGAAAAGCAGCGAACACTGACAACTTCGAAAATAATTTCAGCGAATAGTCATAGTTGGCGATCAACCCGGAAGTAACACTATACATAAGGTAAGTGAAGGGAAACCTACTAAATTTGCCTTATTCACCACTGTAGTACGATCTCTGAGTTGGTATATACAGTTGGGGTGTGGGGAGAGCAGCCCCCACCTTGGTTTGTTGTATGTGCGATGTTGGCTGACTATGGTCATTTGATATATTTTATTTAGCTGTTACTGGTGTTTGTTGCTTTTCCAGTTCGCTGTTTTGTGGTTCAAGGTTTTTGTAATTCAGTAAGCAAACATATACCCATAATTCTCTATCCTTGTTAATGCGTGTGTGTAGATGAATCCTTGTTTGAGTTGAAGTAGAATTGCCTTTTGAAGGATGTTCATACCCCTTAACATAGGCACAACACATTGATGCTATATACATGGACCAAAAAGAGCACATCACCCTGAGCATAGGAGCTTTAAGGTGTTTAAAACAACTAAGAGAGGGCAGAAAGCAAAGTGCTCAGGTGCCCTCACATACACACATGTGCGTACCTGTCAGGGATCAGCTCATGTGACGAGTGCACTCATCAATATTATTTTCTGAATGATTTTATATGATAGGTGGGAAAATGATATGGTGATTCCACATGTCACACTTTTGTTATCCAGGAACTTCCTTTAGATGACTGTTTTAGTGTTGCACTGGAAAAATAAGATGAGGCAGTGGGATTCCTGTTTAATTTAATAAAGAAACAATGTATTGCTGACTAAATGTTTGTTCCTTCATAACACTATTTTCAAGATGCACTTTAACACCTACTTATTTCTTTCAGACTTGTAGAGTTTTAAAAGTATATTCACTTGGAGACAGTTAATACCAGATGTCCAGGTCAGTATGTCTGTGATTGTATACTGTATTTCACTATATATTCATCAGATATTCTGGATCATGGGAAGAATTAAAGGAAAACTCCACACTAGAACTAAAAAAAAAATCTATTTTTTTCACTGATCTATTTTAACACCTCAAAATCATTATAAGCACTTTATTTGTAATTTTAGCCTATTTTCCACAACATGACTACCAATGGAACTTGATGTATCAACGTGATCTTGTTCTCCATCAACCCTTCTTTTTCCCATAATGCTTTGTATGACTCATGTAAGACATAAGGAAGTAACTGTGAATTCCCATGCCATTGACATATAATGGGATTTGTGTGAGTCACTATTTTCTTCTTTACCATCTGTAAAAGGATTGCTTCTTTTCTGTCTCAAATCACCCTCATTTATGTTTTGCTCATATCTTGTTTTACACTATATTTAGAAGTTATCCAGCTACAGCCAGAAAAGTAGCTAAATTGCAGGCCTTTGCTCAAGATTTTCTTTTGTGGTTCATGAGGAACTGACAGTCGCTTCCCCCTCACACAACTGCAGAAGTGTTAAAACTGTCACTGCACTGAGAGACCCTTGCAGAATCAAATCCTCTTGGATTACAAAAGAAAACCCCGAACAAAGGCCTGCAATTTAGTTACTTTTCTGGCTATAGCTGGATAACTTCGAAGTATAGTGTAAAACAAGGTCTGGGTCAAACATAAATGAGGGTGATTAGATACAGAAAGGAAGCAGTTCTTTTACAAAAGGTAAAGAAGATAACAGTGACTCACACAAATCCCATTATATGTCAGTGGCATGGGAATTCGCAGTTACTTCCTTATGTCTGGCATGAGTCATACAAAGCATTATGGAAAAGAGAAAGGCTTGAGGGAGAACACGATCACATTAATACATCAAGCCCCATTGGTAACCATGTTGTGGAAAAGAGGCTAAAATTATAAATAAAGCACTTGGAGTGATTTTCGAGTGTTAAAATAGGTCAGGAAACAAAGATAGAGTGAAAAAAACAGATTTTTTAGTTCTAGGGTGGAGTTTTCCTTTAAGCTGTTAGTTCAATGGAGTCTGCAGGTTACCTGGACATGAGCAGACCAGATAGACCAAGCATTTGTGAGCTGTTTACAAGTTCATGTTTCTATGTTTCTAATACATCTGATATTTTTTGTAGAAAGCCAAGTTTCCTTCTTCAAGACCTGCAGATTATTTGATTTTGGAGAGGAGGCGTCAAGAACAAGCTCGTGAGCAAGTTTTTGCCTTTACTGCCTATCAGAAGCTTTGTGACCTGAAGAATACATGGGAAAAATACACAGACAGACAGATAATGAAGGCAACTATAGAAAGAAGGGTTAATGATGCAATGGAGCAGTATAGACAAGGCATTGAGGAAAGGCGAAAAAGGTAAGAAAATATTACTTGGTGTGATGAGTTCCATCCTCTGTAACAGCAGGATTAATACCAGTAGACATCAAAATAGCTCAGCACCTGAATTTTTCCCAGACAACTAGATTCCTCTTCGATCTCGTAATACACTGTGAAGACATATTCTAGATTTTTTTACTTGTGTTGCAATGTTAAGTACCAGAAAAACAGCCAAAGAATATGTTTTTAATTCCATGATAAGAATTTGTATGAGCTGTGAGTGCAAGTCCTTTTTTTTTCCATTATCACTCCTTTTTTTTTTTCTTCTGACATAATTTTTTTGGTTCTTCAGGTCGATATATTGTATTTTAATGGAGTTTTCATTCTACATTGTAGTCCCTCTTTTTATACTTCCTATTTACATTTGTTTCACCATATTACTGAATTCTATATCTCTTTTTAGTCTGATGATTAAAAAAAGGTGTTTATGTCACTTTTTATACTTTTTATTGTTAGCTAACATTTTTGTCTGTCAGGAGTTAGGCTGGAGAAGTTAGATAATAAGACAGATTAGAATAAGGTCCACTCTGTGCTGCAGTGGAAGCCGTTTGGCATTTCTGAGGGTGAGGCAGTGGTGTTCATGAGAGGGAGAGCTAGTAATGAAGCAATAGGTTTTGTTTTTGATAGTTTGCAAGATGAAAGAGTTTTTCTTAGAGACTGTCACAGTTATGGGTAGTCCATATTAGAGATGGGCTAGAAGGACTCCTTTGCCTGTAGCTGCCCTGGCTGGGTTGAGTAGATAGGGTGAGATTTATCTTACTCAGAAGAGAAGTGAGTTATCTCTGTCATTGCTTTTTCAATATGGATGTTGAATATTAATGATTAGTCCAGCCACAAACTGAGGTGTTTGAAGGAATTGCTTTTCTTCTGCTGGTGTGCCATAAAGGATAGTGACATTGAGTGAATTTGGTGATTTTTTTTTTAAGGATTTGGGTGGTGTCCATTCATCTATAAATACTTCAGCAGCTGAGCAAATACAGCCTTCTCTCAAATATACATTATGGTTTCAGATTTAATCATTGCAATGATGCTACCTTACTGAATATTTTAGATGTACCTTTTGGTTGTCACCATCTGAATAAAATAATCTCCTCAACAGAATTACTTTGTCTTATCACTGATTAGTAGTTTGTTTGACAAACATACATCATACAGTGTCCACAACCAACCAGAAACTTGTTTGGCTCCATTAATGCAAGTAATTTCTTTCACATGATTCTTAATTATCTACTGCAAGTAAGTGCTTATGCCGTTCATTTTTGCAGTCTGCACAACTTCTAATCAACCTACAAATTCCACTACTCTGTATCTTTGAGTTGAATTTCAAAACATAGCTAGACTGGCTACAGGACATCACTGCAGAACACGCCTCTGATTAGCTGTTTGTATTTAATCATCAACTCTTCCTAATTTGGTTCACATTTGCTCATAAACTCTTGTACTTCCAACTGTCCTGCTTTGGTTAACATATCAGTGTGGCACAATAACAGCAGTGTTTTGCGATCCTTTTGAAAACTGGCACAAAAATCCCCTAATCTAGAGATAAATAATTGTGAATGTTGTGATCAAGTACATGTTAAAGTAGAATAAGCTTCAGGCTTTGATATCTCTGAAAAAGTCTACTAGCACAATGGAACAGTCACTTGTTACTGAAAACTGAGCTTCAAACACCCTTATCTGCTCACCAACTTATAAGCTACCTGGAATAACTTTAGAGTGACCCCCCTGTATTTTGCAGATCCAGTGTGGCCATTTGTAGATCTTTGAAACATATATATTAGCTGTATCAGTCATGTTTATTTGTACTGCTCTCTGTGAACAAAATATTTCTACATCCCAGTATATCTCTGAACATATGCTATGTTTATGTTGTGCCTATAGTCATAAACTTTCTGAAAATCAAAATTATATCAGTGATTTTGATATAGGTTGCTGAGTTTTTAGTTCAGTTGTTGGCCATAGTTAAGTGTAAGGGCAATTTTTCTTCAGTTCCTGTCATCTGACTTCTATGTATAAATATAATCTATAGTTCTGAGATAACCTTTACATACATTACTGTATAAAGTTAGGACTTACTGTGTATAATATTTAATGTTGTATAGCTCTAAATCATTTCTCTTTAATGTTTCTATGTTTTTTCTTTCTACAACTTCCTTAAAAATGGGGGCTTCCCAAATTGACATTCCTGTCCAACAAATTTAAACAAATAAATAAAATTCCATACAAGATGTCATACAGACAAACTAAGAGAAAATGTGCATAGTATTTCAAGTTGGTCAAAGCAAATAAAAAATTATGGTAAATAAATAAAACAGCAAGAATGTGCGAAAATGTCTTACCTAATTTATTTCAGTTCATCTACTTTTTATCAAGGTTAAATTTTGTGGTGCTGCAGTTGTTCACAACACAGCAGTTGAAGTTCCACCTTGATGGAGGATGTAACGCCCCACCACTGGACCAGAAATCAAAGAGCCTCAATCCTCACCACTGGCAACAGTGATGGAAGTACACTAGGAGGATGACAAGTACACACACAGTATTTCCAGATGCAGCTCTCTGCATCAAGTGCAGTTTCCCTTAAGAGCACACAGATACCACAGTCAGCCTGGGGCTGGTTTCTCCCTCTTTCTCCACATCTCGAATAAGACTCCCCACAGGCACAGCTATAGAGTTGAGATCTCAGCTGAGTGGCCAAGCCAAGACCTCCAGCACCCTCTCTGTCCAGCCAGTGCTTCGTGTCCCTGCCCAAGTAGTTGACACACACACACTCTTTGAGGTTTCATTTACACACACACACACACACACACACACACACACACACACACACACACACAGACACACACACACAGAGACACACACACACACACACACACACACACACACACACACACACACACACACACAGACACACACAGACACTCACACACCTGGGAATGCCTGGTACAAGTGTGCTAGCTGTGCCCCCTTTTGTCCAGACTAAGGTAATTATCACTGTCACCAGCCAACTCCTTATCAGCTACTTTTAGACCCTTAAGAAAGTATGTCCAATCTTACTGTGTTATATTAATATTAAATCAAATAGTGGTTTGACCAAGAGCAAGGCTATTAGGAGTGCCCCACACAGTAATACCAAATAAATACGCAAGTACACTCAAAACTTAAATATCTCTACACAGATCAGCCACAATGAAAGGTTTAAATATATTTAATAATAAATAATAAAAGAACTAGAAAATACTCAGTATATATTCACAGTGACATCAGAGTTCAAAGTCACAGAAAATATTTAAAACAACATTGCAGTACAGTCTCAAATATATAAAGAAAAATACCAAAACTAAGCTACACTATATTCCTGACTGAATTTAAGAGAATTACAATTCCTTAGTTAACTTACTTAATTAGAGGAAGGCAGATGTTGTGGTGAATGGTTCTTTCAGGTCCAAGACAGAATAAAGAATGCCCTGTCTCTCTGAGAGACTTCTGAAATTAATATCTCAAATATTATTGCTGGGATAGTTTGCAGTGCCCCCCAGCCATTTTTCGCAGGAAAGGGTGTGGACATAGTGATTGACATGCCTAAAGGCTGTGATGTAGCATGCAAATGATGCATGATTGACATGTCATGCAGATTTGCCTGTGACATCACGAATATTAATTGTCTAATGTAGTTTACGTGCTTTTTCAAAGTAGTTAATTCTCGGAGATGGTATATTTGCATTTATATACATAGGAGTGCAGGGGAGCTGCCCCCCCCCCCTGCCAAAAGTGCAGGAAAAAAATTAATATTTGTGAGCTACATGGATGTCTTTGCCACAAACTCTTGAAGCAAGAGGTTGAAAATAATAATGTAGTTTACCTGCTTCCTCAAAGTAGTTCATTCTCAGAGTTGGTATATTTGTATTTATATACACTGGGGGGTGCGGTTTCTTAGTTGCAGAAGTCACCACCTGTATGTGTAACTTGTGAGTTTATATATATATATATATATATATATATATATATATATATATATATATGTATACATTAAAGAGCATCAGGCAAGTACCAAAAATTGCATTTCCTTTACAGCAAGTACTATACTTCGACATCTGCATTACAGTTGTGTTCACAGTTACAGTTTGCAGTTACAAGTATACAGTTGCAGATGAAATGTGGATTACTGTAGCTTACTGTATACTTTATGAAGTCATATTCATGTTTAAACATTTTTAATTACTATCCTCGTTTATTACGTGACATTCATCACCTTCTCTATAACAGTCACCAGTTCTAAGAGGGGTAATGCTCCGTTTTGATTTAAACAGCACTTGTTTGAGAGACAATAACTGTAGACAAAATAATAAGAGGTTAAAGGATGCAGAAATAAGGAGCGATTGTAAATATTGCCCTAACAAAAAGTTGAATGCTTACTGGTAATAAAGAATGAATATACATACGGACTTCCTCCTTACCATCTTCATGTTTATTCATCTGGGCAGCCTGTTGGGCAGGGTTTGGGTGAGCCTTGCTACTGCGCATTGGGGGGTACTGTTGTAAAACTATGCCATATTTAGCATCTACCTGTGAAAATACATAGACTTCAGATCTTTGGCAGATGCTGGAAGTCATAAAACAATTTCATTCCTCCACATTTCAAAACTAGTAATTATTCCACCCTAAAGGCAATTCAAAAAACTCCCTAGTACAGACATTATGTTTCTAGCTGCCTTGAAACTGAAAGATGTCATATTTTATTGCGTAGCCATAAAGTAATTTAATTTCAGCTATTTTTATGAAGTTAACTTCCTGTATTCCAGTTTCCACTGTTAAAATATATACATTTAAAGAATGACAATAGTATATGTAAATTTCTGTTCTGTTCCAGTAGGGTACACTGTGGTTACATTTTAAGCACAAGCAATGTATAAAATACCTTTTTAACACACATGTCTGTACAAACCAGTTTGATATACACACGACATACACTTCTAATACAGTTGCAACACAAGCATCTTATATAAATCATGTTGATATTCACAAATGACATATAATTAATTATTTACAATAGTCCAGGTAGCTGTGATGGCAGTATCTCCTTTTGTCACAGAGCACACAATAAAAAAGCATATCCCATGCTGCCTTAGTAACGCCATGGTCATATGACTGTGGAAAGAAAGCCATATAAATTGAATTGCCTTTTGCACACAAATGGAAACTGCACTGGCAGTGATTTCTTATGGTAAACACTATTTGGAAGTTCAGCCTTAGGTAACGGAGTATGAATTCAGACCTCATCCAGTTTGCACTTTCTCAAGGAGGCAGCCAAGTTAATTCTCTTCGTGTACTGAACATTTACCCATTTCTGTCATATAAAGTACTCACACAGGTCGCTAAAATAAAACAAGTTTCAAGACTGGTATGTGCACTCAATGCAATATTTAAGCATACAATATTATCTTATTGTGGAAATAAACACCTCATGCAACTTCCCAGAAAAATATCTATATTTTTTTCATATGACATGCCTTTCAGGGGAGTCCAATGCTCAGTATTTAAGGGGCTTTAAACTGCCCCACTCCCATAAATATACATTTTTGCTCATCTTATGTTTGAAAATGTGTTCACTAAGCACTGTGGAGCTCTTCTGCCTGACATCTTTTGAGATCAGAACAACCCATGTAATAATCATAATCAAAATAAAATAAGCTAAGATTACTAGCTGACAAAAGTAGCAAGAGCTACCTTGGAAATGCCCTTCTGACTGTTAGGGGCCAACCAACTTGTCACTCATGGGGATAGATCTGCTATTTAGCAGAAATCCAAACCATGCATTACTTGTTATCAGTGGCTGTAACTCAAAAATTTGATTAAACTATAAAGGCAGGAATAATGACATATGTACTGCCACTGGTGCATGCCTCACATATCTGTACTTTATGGTAATATCCTTGCACAACTATATTTTTCCTGAGCAGTTTGTCAGGTGCTTTTTGCTACCTTGGCAGCATGGGGAAGGTCTGGCACATGCAAACATATTATGCATTCAGATTAGTTACAATGTTGGCAAATGTCTTTCAGTAACAAAGCAGCCTATGAAATTCACATGATAGTGAACATTTTCTTGGTGTCAGTAACCTGAAGCCACATATGGATGTTTTTTTGATTAAAGCAGCAGCTTGAACTGAATGGAAAGCTCATATTACCCACAATCTTGAACGATAGACTCTGTTACAGTTCTCTTCATCTCTGCTTCCCTGGGGTTGGTGTATTCATTTGGACAACTGCATTTAACACTTGGAATCTCAGTCTGCAGGGAAAATTAATTGCCAGAGTAAATGTGTTCCCTTTATGGGTAAACACTGCAGTGTCTGTTGTGAATGGAAAGAGAAATGAACATACAAACACCTGCATTTGTTGGCTGCATTACCCTCGTGGGTTGAGTCTTTGATTTCAAGTTAATATACACGTGTCCTTATTGTAGTTGATATGTATTAAGAAAGGGAATTTAATTTTAGTCAAATTGTTTTCTATGTCATGTTTAAGAGAGAATATAATTATATTTTAAAACTTTGTTATATAGCTTACTTTTTTATTACGGGAGAGCTGGTTTCTAGCAGGCTATACTCGTATCAAACTTGCTTCCTTTTATTTTTATAGTAATTGCTATTTATTTTATTTATTTTGCATTTGTTTAATGGGATACTTCAGATGGGCATTAAAAAGCTCAGTTTTAGTGGAGGCCCAGGGAGAAAAGCTCCAGAGAAATTTTAAAGTTATATCATTACAACATTGTATAGAGATATAACTATAAAAATATTAAAGTCCAGGTGCAGTGCATTTTGAAATTTTTAGATAAAAAATCAAACAGATATATTACATAATTCAGTCATAAAAATGAAGATACTGTAGATTGCAAAAATATGCAATCTGATGTTGTCAGTCTTCATTCATTCTTGACTGATGGGTTTGGTTCCGACCTTTCAGAACCGACTCTGCCATTATACATAGCTCATGACAGCCAAAAACTCTTGAGCTAAGGCTCAACCCATAATGCCTTTCTCCCCATTACCTCAGATCTCATTTGGTGTGTAGAAAATCGGATGCATCAGCCGATGCTGTCAGATAAGTGCTTTAAATTTCTTCTTTCTAAACATATTTTGTTAAAAAATTTTTGCTAGATAGTTTTGCGACATTGTTGTTGAGTGAGTGACTGTTTTTCCAACTATTTTTACCCACCCAATTTTACCTTTCAGTAACTCTTTTTTACCATCACTGCTATCAGGCCTCCTCTCTGTTTCTGTTACCATTGGTAATCTCTTATACCATTGTTGATATCCTCTTTTTCCCCTTTTTCTCCCTTTACCCATTTGGGTATCTTCTATATACCATTGTTGGTATATCCAAAAAAAAAAAAAAGCAATTAGTTTCCTTTACTTCCTGTCTGTTGTGTGAGAGTGTGGGTGTGTGTATATCGGTGACCTAACTAACTTTTCAATATGGCAGAGAAGCAAAAGAGGACATCTGGATTCAAGCAGTGTCAAGACTGTGGCAGAAAGATGTCCAGTTCGGATGGGCATCTTTCCTGCGTGTACTGTTTGAGTGCCCCTCACTTGGACTTGACTTGTACTATTTGTTAGGGCTTTAGCGTCTGTACTTTAGCCAAAAGGCACAATAAGCGTATTTTGAAAGGCTTATTGAAATGTCCTTTTACTGAAGCCCTATCTAAGGTGGAGACTTCAAAATCTCCTAAACCTTATGTAAATAAAAGAAGCCACTCTGTGCCAACCTCCCTTATAGCACATCAAACAAAGTCGCAAAAAATGCAGGTTCTGATGGTTTCTTTGGAACCAAAAGCCAAAGTACCGAAATTGGCAGAATAATGACCTCCAGCACCAAAAACTAAGTCCTCATCGGTGCCATCAGTCATTGAATCAGCTCAAACTAAAACCTCTTCAGCACTGATCATTACTTTGGTGCCGATGACCACTTCAGCACAGACAATAGTTTCTGTTCACCCTCCACTTTTCTCTCATTCAGTTCCACAATCCCCTTCCATACAACAACCTATGGTGCCGAAAGTCAATCTGCCACTTATTCCCAGGACTAGATATTCCCCTTCAGTGGACCCCTTTTAGAGTCAACAATGGAGCCTCTTTCTGTACAGGCCTGAGTCTCCTTCAGGAATGTCAATCCATTCCTCCAGGAGTCTGTCAAAATTGGACATAGTCAGATTAGCGGATCAGCTTTTGGCAGCCAGAGGTCTCCCTGCACTGTCACAAACCTCTCTCCCACTTGGAGCTGAGGCTTATTCTCCAAGTTCTCCACCAGTTTTTCTTTCTTCAACTTTGTTTTAGGGTTTGGAGCCCCCCACTTCGACTCTCCCGGTGCCAGTTACCTCGGTGCCGATGGTGGATCTCACCTCTGTACCAGAGTCAACTCTGTGGTCTTTGGCTCCTTTGGATCTGTTGCATGCTTGGGACCATGGTTTGGCTGTCTGTTCCAAGATCCTTGGACCAGTTCCAGTTTTTTCCACAGTGCCGTATACAGCTCTCGGGGCCATGGACAGTTTTGAGCCCTCTCTCGGCTCTTACTCTGAGTGGCAGCTCATCGGAGTGGGGTGTGACCCTGGTTCCAAGATTGTCTTTCTCAGTTCTGGGCTCCCATCCCTCTTTGGGCAGGCCTGTCTTCCAGATTATGTAGAGAGCATTGGCCTCAGCAGGCTCCCAGCTAGTTCCATCCTCGTTGGAGTGCCATATTTTTGTTTCTTCTGGTTTGCAGCTGTCACAATCTGTTACGTAAGGAGAGTGGGCACAAGAGCTGCAAGACATGTGGGTTCAGGGTTTCCCCCTCTTTGGAGTCCTCCTCAGAACCTCCCCCTCAGGTGCCACCCAGTAAGAGGACTTGCAAGAGGAAGCACCTGGATTCTCCAGAAGAATTTTTTCACTGAAGACACAGATTACAATGAAAGGGAAGGGTCTCCACAGTCACCCCTGGAAGATGTCTCTTTTGGAGACCTCCTGGAAATATTAAAACAGAGGGGTGACTGGAAGCCCTCAAGCCCATCCTCTGAGGAATCTGTGTTCTTGCAAGCTTTTTGTGCCCGCTCTTCTACTTCTTGGGTGACCCTGCCCACTGACTACGTAGTTAAGTTGATCTTTCAGCAAGTGTGGAAGGCTCTTGACTCTGTAGAGCAGTAGTGCCCAACCCGCGGCCCGCGGGCCGCATGCGGCCCTCAGACCTCTTCCATGTGGCCCGCGACCCTTAAATTAAAATTTTACTTTTTTCCCTTTTTTTTAAGGTTGCGTCCTTTCGCTGGTGTGCGCATGCGCTAAAGCACCCTCCCGTTACTTTTCGCGCCGATAGATGCATTCTCGGGAATGGAAGAGCTGACTTGCGTCCTTTGTGCATGCGCGAAAAGCACCCTTCCGTTAGTTTTCGCGCCGATAGTTGCATTCGCGGCAAAGAAGAGCTGAGGGAAGACGAGAGCATCGCACCGAAGAAAAGTTGAGAGAGAGAGAGGGATTTGTAATTTTTACACACCGACTACTACACCAGGTAAGCTAAGTATGTAGTGAGCACAATTATGTATAAATGCTTTTTACTTTTATTGGTTTTAAAAAAAAATTAAAATTGAGGCAATGAAACCACTATTTAAATTAAGCTTGTTAAAGTGGAATAATAAAACGGCTGTTAAAGTAAAAACAATGAAACATTATTTCTCCATTGTAGTTTCATAATTTTTCTGACTTTTTTTAAAATATGCATAGCTGCTATTCATTCCCAGATTTGACTTCCTTTTATCCATTGCGAGGCTGCTGTTCTTGGAACCTGCTGTATAAGACAGTCAAAGTATTGTTTGGTGATTGTGAAGTAATCTTGTTAAGGTTGTTCCCTGCCTGGCTTTACACAAGATATTCCAGTTTTTCAAAATAATTCACGACATTAGTGATTATCTGTTGTTGTTTTACTGACTACATCTGGTAAATGCTCAGCGAGATTTTATTATACATGCTTCAAAGATATCAGCCGTGAGAAAAGTCCTCATCATATATTTAATGTTAGATAGCATGTTAATAACATCTTATTCCTGATTCTTAGAAATAGGAATTATGTTTTATTGATATATATACAGTGATGCATTTTGTGTTTTATGACTCTATAGACAGAGTTGCTTTTACTTGTGAAGTCTCACTCATAGTAGCGATGAGATTCTCGCTGCTTAATGAATGCGCTTACAAAGCGCCTAGCAACCAAAACACAGCTTTTAATTATTGAATTGTTTAATTAATCTCCGGTTAAATAATGGAGTATATGCATTTTTAAATGATATCTGATGAAGCGTGGACTTACCACGCGAAAGCGCTTATTTCTTGTGTCTTAAATAAAGAACTGTTTGGATTATGCAACGGACTGGTCACATTTTCTTCAACCTGATTAATTGCGGTTCAGCAGAAGTGTATACATTTTTCCTGTGCATTCCTTGTGGTTGGTTCCTCACTTTCACGATTACAGTTTTTCAAAATACTTATCTTGTTTCACTCAAAGTCCATTTTTTCAGGTTACTGTAACATCTTTTAATGCATGATGAAGCATTTCTTGCTACATTTCTAGTCTCACAGAACTTTTTAAGATGAAGCTATCTGAAAAATCAGTTATGTTGAAAAAATATTTCAAGATAATCAGGCAAAGGAAGAAAGTCATCTGATGGAGTAGATACACACAGCAATGCTCACACGGATTTCACAGTAAGTACATTATTTACATTTCAAGTGGACCATTATTTCATGAAACAGTATGGTCCAAAAGGGGGCTAACTATTTTTAAGACCCAATAATGACTTGAATAATAGGTTCATAAGTAAGTACTATGCTAGCTGCCCTCGTGGGCCATTTTAAGCCTACCCAATTTCTCTTTTTGTTTTTTATTGTTGATAAGCAACACTGCCATCACAATCTGGTTATGTGGAATCTGAATATTTAGAATTTTACCTGAAATGGGTCTGCAAAGTGTGCCATTTTGCAATAAAGTGCACTGTTCAAAAAGATAAGATTAAGGAAACATAATTTTAAAACCCTTGACAAAATATTTTTATTTTCAGATCTCTCCTAATTAGGGTTAAAAGTGCTGATCAGCTTAGTGTTTGAGAGGATAGTGAATGTAACTGACAGAGTTTCAGATATACTATAGTTTAAGATTAATATATATTTCTAATTGATAATAAAGCAGTGCATAATGTAAAATACAATAGTGTTATAATCTCAGTGCAATGAATAAGCATTAGGCTTGCCTGTTTCCCATGCAGATTATTGCGATTAGGTCTTAAAGAAAAATCAGACAAAGAAATAAGTTGGTACCTTTCAAGCAACATAAGAAGTGAACAGCCCCTATGAAGCAGGCAGCTGTTTATAAACCACATTTGTTTACATACTGATTGTGTATTCAGGTCTCTGAAGATCTGGTCTACAAGTTCTCTTCTGTCATAAATTACTATGTTATCTATGATATAACACTGTCATTTTTTTTTGCTTCTGAAATCTTTTTTATAACTCCTTTCCTGTTCAGGAAATGTATTTTAAAGCTAAGAGTTTGTGTTTTAGTGGAATATCATAAGGCCATACTATACTTTTAAACAGCAGCACTGTTTTTCCTGTCAGTTTCAGTTATTTTAAACAACTTCTACATTTTTTTTCTGTGGAGTAATTGTGTTTTTTACTTTTTTGGGGCTGTCAGGTTTTTTTAAAGTGCTTTTTACTCTTTTATGAGTAAAAAAGTGAGTTTTAAAGACTTAAGTTTTACTGGCTCTTGTTGCTTGTTTTCCCTGGGAAAGAGGCACCAGTTTTTGCATGATTGTGGAGTAAACTGTCGGTCTCATAATTGGTGGTACTTCTAGCCACAAAAAGAAAAGGTTAAGTAAGCCGGCTTTGTCACCACAGCATTCTAGCAATTTACATCAGCCACAGGTGGGTGACTTTGCTGTGGCCATTAGTTGTACCTTAGACAACTCCTCTTTTACCCCCAGGTCCCTCTGGTATAGCACCTGCAACCATGATAGACCAGGGGTTAGCCATGTCTACTGTGGCTGTTGAGGTCCCCTCAGCGTGCAAGGGAGAGTCCCTGGTCCTGGGAGAGGGAACAGGGATGGCTTCCCTTTTTTGCCAGAATGTTGTGTCCAACTCTGAGGAAATTGATGCTGCTATTAAATAACACTGTTGGCATCATTGTTCCTGTCAAGAAGAAAAAGAAAACTAAACATGTATCTACTCCTCCTCCTAATTTCCATAGGATTAGTTTACTGGGATCTGACTCAGGCTACTGATCCTCCTTATATGATGGTTTCTGGTAAATGAAAGAGGGATGCCTCTCTTCTCCTGAAGAGATTCAGTATTCTATATTTGGATAAGAAGAAGGGCAGGCAATGGATTTTCTTCGATTTCTGATTCAGACTTGGAGCCCAGTTTCTGAATCTCCCTGTGTGTGTGTGTGTGTGTGTGTGTGTGTGTGTGTGTGTGTGTGTGTGTGTGTGTGTGTGTGTGTGTGTGTGTGTGTGTGTGGGGCGGGGGGGGTTCTGTTTCTCACACTATTTCCAGAATGTGTCATTGTTTTCCGCAAGAGAACACTGAGATTTCTCCAGTCCCTCAAGAAATACAATGAGCTGTTAACAGGAAATTTCAAGAATCTTCACCCATTCCTCCAGTTCTGTCAGCTTTGGAGGATATGTTACCGCCTGCCATTTTCCTGGCACCCAGCCAGCTGCCCCTAAAAATGCAGATGGGATGCATAAAGTCCATCAGTCTGTCAATTCTTTTATACTCAAAATCTGACCCATCAGTTGTAGCTTTAGATGTAATGTGATCTTATCTCGCCTACATTCTCTACAGATGGGTTCGGAGCTGATCCTCGGCTCCGACTCGGCACGCTATACTATAGAACGAAGTCTCTTATTGGCTGAGTTACCTCATATCCCAGGATGCCCCACTACTGCTTCCCCAGATCTTGTTTGCCGCTTCTACAGCATAGACGTGGTCTCGGACTTGGCTGAGCTAAGTGCCTCTTAGTGATTTTTTTCTGTCAGAAATTTCGCTAAAACTTACCCAAAAGCTGTTTTAACAGCTACATATTGTTGTGTGATTGTGTATCTTAGGAATTTTGTGGTAAATTGTATTTTTATTTGAAGGAAAAGGATCCCGTTTAAGTTAGAGGGGCCTTGCCCTACCCACGCGCTTTAATTAGAGCTGTTTAACAGCTACTTATTGTGTAACTGTGTAGTTTAAATTTTTTTGAGGTAAAATTGTGTTGTTTTTTGCTGGCAAGTGATTCCAATTAAGTTAGAGGGACCTTGCCTTAGCTTACGTGTTAATTTTTTGTCTTTAAAGTTACAGTTGAAGTAGTTAGCCATGTCTAAAGAACATAGGCCATCTGGATTCAAAAAATGTTCAAAATGCAGTTATAAAATGTACATTACGGACAACCATTCCTTATGTGTATACTGTTTGGGGCTGAAGCACCTCCAGGAATCCTGTAGCGTTTGCCACGCTTTTTCCTCTCGCGTGCGCCAAGAGAGGAAAAATAAGTTGATTTTGAAAGGGCTGATTACCCCCTCCTTTGAGGAAGCCCTATCTTCTTCTTCTTCCCCGTCGAGGAAGAAAAAAATCTTCGGCTCCGACCAGTCCGTCGGAACCGGCAGCAAAAAAGTCAAGGCAGGCTTCTCCGTCAGCTCCACGGACTTCGGAGCCGAGGGCGGAACGGTCTGCCTCGATGTCTCCAGCCTCGACTCCTCTGGCTTCGGAGCCGAGAGCTCGGGTGTCGAGAGGCGAGTCATCTCCATCAGCTCCACTGCCTTCAGAGCCGATGAAGGTTACCCGCTCAGACTCTTCCCCTTCGGTGCCGAAGTCCACATCGGCTCCGAGGGAAATTGCAGTGGTGGTGGAATCTCCCTCGGCGCCGATACTTCTCGAAACCATTTGGAGCCGGTCCCCCAGTTTTTTGGAGCCGGCGGAGAAGTCGACTCGGACCCGGTCGGTCTCTTCTCGGTCCTCGAGGATGTCCGATTCGGATGTAGACAGGGTGCTTCAAAGGCTTTTTCAGTCTCCGGTCTTTCAGAAGTTGGTCTCGGCTCCATCCCACTCGGCTCCTGAGCCGGTTTCCCTTCCTGCCACCTCGGTTCCTCCTCCAACAGCTTTGGCGCCGTTGGAGTCGGTGTTGGTGGAGCCGGTGGAAGTTGTTGGGTCGGTTCCGACCCTAACTCCAACCCCGCCCTTCGGGTCGGTGTTCGGTACGCGGACCTCCTCTGTCAGCCCCGGGGGGGACGTTTCGGGACCGGTCCTTTCGGTTCCGAGCCTTCCTCTCGGTGCATCGGCAGCGGGAGTTCCGACTGCTGTTGTGGCCTTGGGGGTTGAACCTTCCTGGGACTCTGGGGGTCCCGCCTTCAAGGCCATGAGGAGTGCCTTGGCCAAGTCCTCTCTGGCCACTTCTACCATCTCACCACCACCTTCCCTGGGCACGGAGACTGGTTCCTTTGCAATCCCCCTGTCTCATGACAGCGGAGCCCTTGGGCCTGAGGTTACCCCCATTGGGGGTTCCCTTCTTCCTGGGGGTCCCTCCGAAACGTCTTCGGAGGAACCCCCAGGAAGAGACAGTGCAAGAGGAAGCACGTTGACTCCCCTGATGAGTCTCTCACCTCGGATACCGACCTCGATGATGCGGAAGGGTCCCCCAAGTCGTCCTCGTCCAAACCCCCTTCTGCTGAGGAGTCGGTGTTCCTCAAGGCCTTTGGGGCTCAGCCCTCTGCCTCCTGGGTGTCTCCGCCCTTCAATGAGCTCCTGGATTTGATCTCTCGAAGGACGTGGGAACATCCGGATTCTGTTGAACCGGTGCCAGCTCGCCCCAATAAATTCCTTTCGGCACCCCCTGATAAGGACTTTCTTACCAAAGGTGTGGCTGTAGATGCCTTGGTGGTGGCATCTGCTACCCAACAAGATGTGGCAGAGGCTTCAACGTCCGTCCATCCTCCTAATAAGGAGTCTAGGAGCATGGATCGACGGAAGCGCCTTGCTTCAGCAACCTTTACATTAAGGTCTCTGAACTACCTGACTCACTTTACGAGACTGCAGAGGGATCTGGTCAAGGAGCTTTCGGATACCCTCTCTGGTAACTTACCTGAGCAGTTATCCCAGACGGTTAACTTCCAGTTGGCTACCCTGTCCTCCCTATCCAACTTGTCCATGAGGCTCATTTCGTATGTAGCCGAAGGAGCGAGCAAAGCGGCGGGCACAGGTGTTGCTCAACAGAGACAAGCCTGGCTATGCCTGTGTCACTTTGCGGAGGCCTTTAAGTCTTCCTTTGCCGACGCCCCCTTCGATGGGTCCTCCCTTTTTGAACCCAAGGTAAAGGACACTTTGACTCGCTGCGAGCAGGAGGGTTAGACTTTAACTGCCGTAGGGGCCCGGTTTTCCACTCCCTTCAGACCTTATCCCAAGGCTCGAAGAGGAGGGAAAAATGTGGTTCCGTAAGTCTCAAAAGCCTTACTCATCGCAGCAGAGCGATTCCCCTTCTAGAGGCAGAGGAAGGGGAAATTTTTCAGGGAGACGCCGTCCCAGAGGCGGCGGAGGCCCCCGCAACACTGGAGACATGCGAGTCCTTTCATGGCTCCTCCTCCTTCCAGCATCCCTGAAGGAGTGCCAGACTGTGCAGCTCCGGAGCCAGTTGGGGGTCGATTTACGAGGCACTTAAAGGCCTTGGAAAGTATCACTCAGGACCAATGGGTGCTCCGAATCATCGCCGGAGGTTACACCATTCCCTTCTCTCAACCCCCCCCCCCACCATCCCAAAGAATCCCGGACCCACCACCCAGTCAACGGCATATGGCAGCCATCAAAATTTCAAAGCTGCTTCAAAAAGGAGTCATCCAATCTGTCCCCGCAGATCAGGCCAGATCAGGGACTTACTCAAGATTCTTTTTGGTACCAAAAAAGACTGGGGACTTGAGGCCCATTTTGGATCTCAGCAGGTTAAACCGATCAGTGGAAAAAGTCCACATTCCGGATGGTCACCTTGCAAACCATTCTCCCGCTTCTGGAGAAGGGTGTTTGGATGTGCTCCATAGATCTCAAAGACGCCTATTATCACATTCTGATAGATCAGGCGTCGAGGAGACACTTGCACTTCAGCCTAGGGGACAGTCATTTCCAGTTCCGTGCACTGCCCTTTGGTCTCACCACAGCCCCCAGGGTGTTCACCAAATGTTTAGCAGTGGTGACTGCTCACCTGAGAAGTCTAGGATTCCAGGTGTTTCCATACCTAGACGACTGGCTCCTAACTGCCACCTCAAGGCATCTACTCTTAAAAACTCTAGCAGCCACTATCTCCCTAGGCAGCTCCTTAGGAATCACCTTCAATTGGACAAAATCCATATTGCTGCCATCACAGCGTATTCTGTTTATTGGTGCAGAAATAGACTCAAGGCAGATGCGAGTCTATCTTCCTGTGGAAAGGATAGCAACATTGCAGTCTCAGGTTCGGGCGTTACTCCTCAGACGTCGCGCTCCAGCGAGAATGGTCCTGCAGCTGTTAGGTTCCATGTCAGCCACCATTCTTCTCATCCCCTTGGCAAGATTGCATATGAGGATACTCCACTGGCTCCTCTCAGTCCAGTGGTCTTATCAAGACCTCCCCCTCTGTCATCACATATTGATCACAGAGACGTGCAAACAGGATCTTCGTTGGTGGCTTCTTTCCTCCAACCTGGATCAGGGGCGACCCTTCGTTCCCCCATCCCCCTTGGCCACGTTGACTACGGACGCCTCCCAGACAGGGTGGGGGGGACATTATCTGGACAGGTCGGTCCAAGGCACGTGGCACTCCGATGAAAATCTTCTCCACATCAATATCCTAAAAATGAGGGCGGTGCTTCTAACGTTGCAAGCACTGCACAATTACCTCCCCCAGGGGACGATTGCCATTCAATCCGACAACATGTCGGTAGTCTGGTACTTGAACAAGCAAGGAGGGGCCAGGTCTTAACCCCTTTGCAGAGAGGCCATGAAGGTATGGGATTGGGTGATTGCTACCAAATGCTTTCTAGTGGCAACACACATTCCGGGGACATCCAATGTGATAGCCGACAGACTGAGCAGGACTATTCTCTCCCCTCACGAATGGTCCTTGAATCACAAAGTGATAACACAGATTTTCACGAGATGGGGAGTTCCATGTTGCGATCTTTTCGCAACTCCCCTCAACGCAAAATGCCAGCAGTTCTTCTCTCTCTTTCCAGTTCCGGGGGAGACCCCCAAGGATGCTCTGGTCCAAGCTTGGCCCCCCGGTCTGCTATACGCCTTTCCACCGGTTCCCCTTCTTCCCAAGGTGATTCAGAAGGCGATTCGTTTGGGAAGCAAAATGATTCTAATCGCCCCATACTGGCCTCGTCAGGTTTGGTTCCCCTTTCTTCGCAAGTATGCATTGGACGGTCCCTGGTTCCTGGACCAAGTTCCGGACCTCCTGACGCATCAGTCAGGGCAGCTCCATCAGTCCCTCCATTCATTGAAGCTAGCAGCTTGGTTACTCCTCTTCCGACCATAGTTAGGAGCCATTCTTTCGACCCTGAAGTCATGCATATTTTGTCCTCTGCCCACAAGACTTCTACTAAAAAGATGTATAGCAGTAAATGGAAGAGGTTTGCTATTTGGGCCCAACTCCGAGGATTAGACCCTATGACAGCTTCTGTGTCAGAGGTTCTGAAGTTTTTAACTTCCCTGTTCAACCAGGGTTGTTCGGTGTCTACCATCAAAGTTCAATTGGCAGCTATTTCCAATTTTCATGAGAACGTAGAACCACCTTTAATGAGCAATAAGTTGTGCAAAGCTTTTGTTAAAGGAGCTTGGCTTCTACGGCCCCCTATATCGCATCCTGCACCACCGTGGGACCTCAACGTAGTGTTAGGCGCATTAACCGCACCTCCCTTTGAGCCGGCAGCAACCTGTGACTTGAAATTTCTTTCTTGGAAGACTGCCCTTCTAGTTGCTATCACATCAGCCAGGCGAGTTTCAGAACTTCAAGCCTTATGTGTCAAACCACCATACCTGGTATTTCACAAGGATAGAGTATCTCTTAGACCAAACCCATCCTTTATACCAAAGGTTTGTTCTAACTTTTGTTTGCAGCAATCACTGGAATTACCGTTTTTTTCCCTAAGTATACAAACAGAGCTGAGTATACCTTTCACAGCTTAGATGTGCACAGACAATTACGTTTCTATTTGGATAGGACACAACAAGCACGAAAATCAGATCAACTGTTTGTGTCTTTTTCAGACAATAAATTGGGAAAATCCATCATGAAAGTCACTATTGCCAAGTGGATCAGAGACTGTATCAGTCATATTTATCGCGTTTCAAATAAAGAGCTTACAATTCCTGTGAAAGCTCATTCTACCAGGGCTATGGCCACTTCGGCAGCCTTTCATTCCAAGCTCTCTATTAATGACATCTGTGCTGCTGCTACGTGGTCTTCTCTACACACCTTTATTTCTCACTACAAATTGGATATGGCATCTAGGGGTCGAGCTGCCTTCGGTTCCACGGTTCTCCGGACCGTTTCCAGTGAGCCACCCAGGAATTAGGTGCTAGGGACGCTGTCCCATCTGTAGAGAATGTAGGCGAGATAGGATCACATTACATCTTTTAGTTATGTACTTACCATAACTTTAGATGTATGGGATCCATCTCGCCTACATTCCTAATAACCCACCCTCCTTCCCCCTACCTTGGAGGCCAGAAGAGACCAGACGGTCTGAATACAACTGTTTTCCTCTCTTGAAACACCTGGCAATCTTATAACAACAGTCTATGTGTGTGTGGCATGTGTGCGGACAAACAAGATCTGGGGAAGCAGTAGTGGGGCATCCTGGGATATGAGGTAACTCAGCCAATAAGAGACTTCGTTCTATAGTATAGCGTGCCGAGTCGGAGCCGAGGATCGGCTCCGAACCCATCTGTAGAGAATGTAGGTGAGATGGATCCCATACATCTAAAGTTATGGTAAGTACATAACTAAAAGTTAATCCTACTGGTGCCAAACATTTATTTAATTGTAATCCAGCTGTTTCTGATGAGGATGGGAAGATTAAGTTTGGGGAAAAGTCTGTGCTTCTGCAACATTCATGTTTAGGATTTTAAATTGTCAGACTCATATGTTTGTTCTAACTGTGAACGTATGAATGTTTTGTGTGCTTTTATTTTGTGAGAAAAAAATAAGTCTTCACATTTACTTATATTGTATAAGTATTGTTTACAGTTACAGTGATATTGGTATGAGTATCAAATTAGATTACATGTGTTAGTATTTTAGGCAGTTCCCAAGGGATAAGACATTGTTGTCATATCCTTGTAAACAAAATTCTTGATTTTTAGTGAGATTGTAATGTCCTTTATCCCTACTTGTTGTTTCCCAGATTTAGATGCATAGAAAGGCCGGTTACTTCTTAATGCTACCACAATAAGCTCAGCTAGAGTGTTACAGGATAACATCTTGTCTCATGCAGAAACTTTTATATATAATTAAGTTGCTTCCTCCTCCATGTACACAGGACGGCTTTGGCAATGCAGTGTCTTATTTTTCATCAGCGGGCCTTGTGTGATATGAACGAAGTAAGGCAGAGCACCATCTTTGTTTTCAACACTTAATTTTTCTCTACTTCGTGTATCTGCATAAATGAGGCTTAGTTTAAACAAAGTTTAATAACTGGGTGTAGCGTTCTTCTGTGAAGCCTCAGAGATCTGCATAGTGGTGACATATTTCTCATACATGGAAATGCAAGTCACCACTGCCTCACAGGTGACATTGGCTGTCAGTGGATAAGGTTTAGCCATGTTGTCCTTTTCATGATTTCCCACTATCTGAATCCAATCAGTTTTGCAATTCTCACATGAAGTGTTGTGTTCTTTCCAAATGTGTTATCTGGGACAGAGGTTTCCTGCTTTAAAGTTAAGAGTTGCATCCTGTTTTGTTTAGCTGCATTTGTTGGTTAGATGGGCCGTGCATATCACAGGACTCCCCAAGTGTGAAACTTTAGTTTAGCTGACATCCTAACCAAACCATGCATTTTATTTAGTTTTTGGTGGAAGCAAATAATTCTTCCACTATATTAAATGCATAACTGTTTTCAAGTCATTGAACAGCCTGAATCGCAGAAATATAATTTTTAGTTCAGAATGCTTTTTTTTTTTGGAGTAAGTTAATATTTTGTTTTTCCAAAACATAACTTGTTGACTTCATGGAATGGTGATGTTACCTAAAGTAACCACCAGGAAGTCCATCTGCAATGCAAGTTGGCAGAAAAGGGGATATTCCTCATCAGTAATTTAGTTTATTTATTTATCACTGTGAAGGGAATTGATGAAAAGCCTAAAAAGGTATGTATGCCACATTTCTAGATACTGCAGAGGAGGAAGTCTTGGAGTTAGTTATTGTTTTTTTCTTTCAAACAGAGGAAAAACTCAGAATAGCAACCACAAAATAGAAATTCAGTAATTGTTAACCTAGAAAAAAATGATTTATTAGTCATTTACTCCTTGCAAGAAACCAGGGCTCAATGAAAATTATATGCTTCTGTTACTGAGGGTAAAGTATCAAAACAAAGAGTGTGAATCTGGTTGTGTAATTCACTTAAAAGAGACAAAAGTTAGTGATATACAAAATTACTAACCAAGGTGCACACTTTTGTGAAAAACATAGGATGCCATATCTTAAGCTGATGATGTATGCAGAGTAAATAAAATTATAAACAGCTAAGGATTTAAATGAGGAAATATAAATGGATAAGATAGAATCTGTGTCAAATAATTAAATGAAAAAAAATGCAATAAAAGTAGTGGCAATAAGAAAGTGAATTATGAGGTACACAAGTATGGCACAGTTGAAATTCAAGCTATATACAAACACACACACACTTTGATTTATATACAAACACACACACACCTGGGGAAGGCTGGCACAGGTTCACTAGTTATGCCCTCTTCTGCCCAGACTATAAGGTAGTAATCACTATCAACCATCTTTACGTATCGGCTACTATATGGCCCAAACCAAAGGGTGACCATATTTCAGGAACAGATTCCAAAGCTAAAACTGTGCCTTTTCAAAGGAGTGCTCAGTTTGAGAATACCACTGATGAACCTTCTTTTATCTTCAGACCAGCCTGACCAGACAGCTGTGCAAAAGCAATAAATATTGCCAGTGCCATATTTCAGGGACAGATTCCAAAGCTAGAAATGTGCCTTTCCAAAGGAGTGCTCAGTTTGAGAATACCACTGAATAAATGTATTTCCTCTTCACACCAGCCTGACCAGACAGCTGTGCAAAAGCAAGAAATATTGCCAGTGCCATATTTCAGGAACAGATTCCAAAGCTAAACATATGCCTTTCCAAAGGAGTGCTCAGTTTGAGAATACCACTGATGAACCTTCTTTTATCTTCAGACCAGCCTGACCAGACAGCTGTGCAAAAGCAAGAAATATTGCCAGTGCCATATTTCAGGAACAGACTCCAAAACTAGAAATGTGCCTTTCCAAAGGGGTGCTCAATTTGAGAATACCACTGATGAACCTTCATTTATCTTCAGACAAGCCTGAGCAGAAAGCAGTGCAAAAGCAAGAAATATTACCAGTGCCATATTTCATGGAACAGATTCCAAAGCTAAAAATGTGCCTTTCCAAAGGAGTGCTCAGTTTGAGAATACCACTGATGAACCTTCTTTTATCTTCAGACCAGCCTGACCAGACAGCTGTGCAAAAGCAAGAAATATTGCCAGTGCCATATTTCAGGGACAGATTCCAAAGCTAGAAATGTGCCTTTCCAAAGGGGTGCTCAGTTTGAGAATACCACTGATGAACCTTCATTTATCTTCAGACCAGCCTGAGCAGACAGCAGTGCAAAAGCAAGAAATATTGCCAGAGCCATATTTCAGGAACAGATTCCAAAACCAAAAATGTGCCTTTCCAAAAGAGTGCTCAGTTTGAGAATACCACTGATGAACCTTCATTTATCTTCAGACCAACCTGACCAGACAGCAGTGCAAAAGCAAGAAATATTGCCAGTGCCATATTTCAGGGACAGATTCCAAAACTAGAAATGTGCCTTTCCAAAGGGGTGCTCAGTTTGAGAATACCACTGATGAACCTTCATTTATCTTCAGACCAGCCTGAGCAGACAGCAGTGCAAAAGCAAGAAATATTGCCAGTGCCATATTTCAGGAACAGATTCCAAAGCTAAAAATATACCTTTCCAAAGGATTGCTCAGTTTGAGAATACCAATGATGAACCTTCTTTTATCTTCAGACCAGCCTGGCCAGACAGCTGTGCAAAAGCAAGAAATATTGCCAGTGCCATATTTCAGGGACAGATTCCAAAGCTAGAAATGTGCCTTTCCAAAGGGGTGCTCAGTTTGAGAATATCACTGATTAACCTTCTTTCATCTTCAGACCAGCCTGACCAGATGTAGCATGTCTTGAATAATTTCAGGGACAGATTCAAAAGCTAGAAACAGAAGAATGCATAAGCGCTTTGGACAACATATCATATGGGCATTAAGGACATGATGGAAAACATGGACATCTTTAGGAAACCGGCAAAATCACAGGTATGATCTCATACAAATTGAAGGGTTCGTACCTCTTAATTTTTTTGTTTTACAAATAAACTTTGATGTTAAACTAAGATGTTAGATTTCACTGTTTTTTTAGAATTTGAATGAGATTGAATTTTAGGACAAATATTATGCATTTATTACATTTATTCACTGTTCAAATTCACCTACAATACAGCCAGGGGGTCGACTTTGGTCGCCCGCGACAGTGATACAGTTAACTATATGATATATTTTACATGCGGCCCCCAGACAACTTCTGTTGACTCAATGCGGCCCCTGCAAGTGAAAAGGTTGGATACCCCTGCTGTAGAGCCTATTCCCTGAAGACCAGAATAGATTATTTCAGCCCCAGAGGATCAACCCCATTGGTCTATGGGTCCAGCAGTGGATGCCATGGTGGTGGTGGTGGCCACCAAAAAGGAACTCGCCGATGAGAGTTCAACTATCCATCCTCCTAACTGACTGTCTCTGACAATGGATAGATTTGGGAAGTGGGTTTTTGCTTCATCGATCTTAGCTGTTTGGTCCTTGAAGTTCTTGGAGCACTTTACCAGACTCCAAAAGGATCTAATAACTGAGCTTTCAGACACCCTTGCAGGAGCAGTATCTGACTAGGTTTGAGATAAAGTAGCCTCTCAGCTTGCCATACTGGAGTCTATCTCAAATTCATTCATGCGGCTTGTTGCTCATACAGCCGAAGGGACATATAGAGCAGTGGGTACAAGCATTGCTATTAGGCGTCATTCCTGGATGCACTTGTGTGATTTCAAGGAACCCTTTAAGTCTTCCTTTATCAATGCTCCTGTTGATGGTATATCCTTGTTTGGCTCAAAAGTCAGAGACCCACTAGCCAGGTGTGAAAAAAATGGAAATACCCTTTCTGCTCTGGGCGTTCATTTTTGTGCTCCACAGCAACCTTCTCCAGGAATCAGAGGACTGGAAAAATGTGGTTCAAGAACACCCAAGGGCCTTTTCGGGACACACGTGGAGAATATTCCTCCCGGGGCAGAGGGGGGAGGTCTTCTGGAAAATGCCCTCCTGTGACAGAGGGGGTCTACACAACCAGGGCTCCAGGGATTCCGTTTCTGGACAACCCTATCAGCATTCCTAAATGGAGGCCTGATTGCTTATGTCTGGAAACAGGCAGGGGAAGGTTCTCCCTGCACCATTCAACCAGGCTTACAATAACCTCGGACACCTGGATGCAGAAAATAATTAACAGAGGTTACCATATTCCATTCAATCATTGCCCAAAATCCCAAAAGAGAATCCCCGATGTTCCACCCAGTCAGAGGGATCTTGCAGCACTACAGATTCAAAAGCTGCTTCAAAAAAGAGTCATACAAGTAGTCCCACCAGATCAAATAGGATCCAGATTCTACTCAAGATTCTTTTTAGTGCCAAAAAAGACAGGGGACTGGAGACCAATCTTGGATCTCAGCCTATTGAACAAATTTGTACAGCAGACAATATTCTGGATGGTCATGGTTCAGTCAATCCTTCCCTTTCTGGAGAAGGACAATTTGATGTGCTGTATAGATCTTCAGGATGCATATTACCACATACAAATGGACAAATAATGCAAAAGGTATCTTCACTTCCAGCTAGGAGCCAGTCATTACCAATTTCAAGCACTGCCCTTCGGTCTCAACACAGTCCCTAGGGTGTTCACCAAATGTATGGCAGTTGTAGCAGCTCATTTGAGACTACAGGGATTCTGCATGTTTCCATGGTAACCTCTGGCACTGGCTCCTCACCGCTTTCTCCAGGCATCTACTGCTTTACGCCATAGACATTGTTCTACAACTTGTCGAGACACTAGGCATTTCAGTCAACAAAGAAAAGTCACAACTGACTCCCATGCAGGATCTGGAGTTTATTGGAGCAAAGTTAAATATAGTATCCTGTGTAGTCTCCCTTCCTGTCCACAGACTATTGAAACTCAGATCGCAACTTCAGGTACTCATTTCCCAAAACAAAGTTCCTGCTTGTCTAGTACTACAAGCTCTGGGAACCATGGTAGCAACAATAATGTTTTTATTTATTTTATTGGATATTTGTTTACTGGGAAAGTCTGACTTGGAACAAAGCCAATTTTCAGTGGAGGCTCAGGGAGAAATGCTCCAGATGCATGTCTTTGTAATGTGGAAGGAAACCAGAGCACATGGAGGAAACCCACATGAATGCAGGGAGGACATGCAGACTCCCCACAGAAGGCACCCTAGCTGAGAATTGAGAATCGAACCAGAGAACCTCTTGCTGTGAGGTGACAATGCAACCACTGCACCACTCCGCCATCCAACATTCGATCCCTTAGTGAGGTATCACATGAGGCTGCTTCAGTGACTCTTGGCATCACAATGGTTACTTCTAATGCACCCCATGTTCCATCCAGTTTTGATAAATCGCTGCAAAAAGGATTTATATTGGTGGATGAAGCCAGAAGAGATTCTATGGGGCCGTCCCTTTTCCCCCCTCTCCTTGAAAAGTTTAATTTTTTTAACTTGTTTGATTTGAAATGGGATGGCATTTCATAGCCTAGCAACACAAGAGGAGTAAAGGTAGTTGCCAGTATGGTTATTGGCTTTGGCTGTCAAGTGGAGCAATTTATTGGAAGAACGAAGAGCTCTATTGGGAGAGTAAAGTTTTAGGATGTTGGCTAGATTCAAGCAGCAATGAGGCTTTGTGAAATAAGAAGCTGGGATAGTTCTAAGTAATGTGAGAGTTCAAGCCAGAAAACTTGCTTGAATGCCAGACAGTGATGAGCTTTATAAGATGTGTTAGTGGCAGATTTTGTTATTTTATTACAGCATTGTTCTCCTAAATTGATGTGGACTGCTTGTAGGTTAATCAAAATGAGGGCAGTATAGAATAAGGTTGGGAGAGACCTGTCTTCTAATATGGTTAGTAAAGTAGAGAACAGCTCTGTATACTGCTTCCAATTTTTGGTATTTTTTTACAAGTTCATTTATATGAATGTTAGGTTTTCATCAGTGATAACCCCAAGGAGTTTAGTACGGCTGATGACCTCAATTTTAGTGTTAGATGAGGAGATTGTAAAAACCTTGCAACACAAAACAAATGTTTATCAGTTCATATGTACTTTTCAGGCTTCAAGAAATGCTGGAGGCTGAGGAGCAAGACTATATCAGAGAAATGGAGTCCATGGAAGAAACAACATTAGAACGACAAGCGAAAATGAGAGAGAGAGCAAAACTGTTGAGGGAAAAGAGAGAACGTGAAAGACAAGAACTTGCTGCTGAAAAACGTGAACAACAATTCAGGTAATTTTATGCCTGGCAAATGAACCATTTTAATGTTCTGTTGCTTTACTGTCACAACGCCTGCCAGACCCATTTCCTCTTTTTGCTTCATAGCTTAAGAGGATGCAGTTATGTTCAGCATTCCTTTTTCTGTAGATTTGTTTAAATAAGGTTAGTTTCAGTTGCTGTAGTGTTAAAAGTCAGCATTAATATTTTGTCACTTTTTTTCTCTTTTGTTCCATTTTATGGGCCATAGAAAGATATCACAATAGAAAATGCACCAAGACAATTCTTAGAACTCTCTTCCTGAGCCTAGAATTGGCTAATAATCAGGGAAAAAAATGGTAGGTTGTGTTCACCCCATTACTTCTATGAATGTTGACACAGAGACACTTTTTCACTATTCTATACTATCTGTTCCGACTGACTTTTATAACTACCATGCACAACTCCATGGAGCTGATGTATGTGTGGGGGCTTGCACTGGAGAGGAAAAGGATATTATTCAAAATATGTGACACACATTGTACAAGGATGTGTAGAGGAGCACTGCATTTTTTTTTACTTCTGAGTTCTATTGGTGAGCACCGTTTACTGTTCTAGTGGGGTGTTGGCATTGAGCTGTCAGCACAAGATGTGTTGGGTCATATTACTTTGTGAAGGGTGCATAGAGATAGTGTCTAGAATTTGTGCTATATTTGTATGCCTGTCACACTGGAATGGATAGATAGGGGGCCATATGTACTCTATAATTATCCCCCCATCTCTCTCTCTCTCTCTCTCTACATATATATATATATATATATATATATATATATATATATATATATATATGCATATATACACACACACACACTTATATATATATATAAGTTCCTTCCTTTTTAAACCTATATATATAAGTTCCTTCCTTAAACTTTCTTTAAATTTCTAGACTCCCACCAGGACACAAGTGCTCTTCAGCAATTACATTCTGCTAGTCGAGCACACTCAAGCAAATCTGCAGTCTGCGGCTACCACTCCATCAATACAGTGTAAGAAGGAATCAGTATTGCAAACTAAACAAGGATATACATTTTGAGCTTCAAGAGCAGGAGCACACTCAAGCAAATCTGCAGTCTGCGGCTACCACTCCATCTATACAGTGTAAGAAGGAATCAGTATTGCAAACTAAACAAGGATATACATTTTGAGCTTCAAGAGCAGGAGCACACTCAAGCAAATCTGCAGTCTGCGGCTACCACTCCATCTATACAGTGTAAGAAGGAATCCGTATTGCAAACTAAACAAGGATATACATTTTGAGCTTCAAGAGCAGGAGCACACTCAAGCAAATCTGCAGTCTGCTACCACTCCATCTATACAGTATAAGAAGGAATCAGTATTGCAAACTAAACAAGGATATACATTTTGAGCTTCAAGAGCAGGGTCAGTCCACCCAGGCATTCTACTTGTATGTTTTATGAGAGTGAAGCTATTACATTAGCAGTATTTCTTAGTAGTTCTCAGCTTGCTAATAAAACTGACTGTTGTAGCCTTGTGTCTCCCCTCCGATAGTACAGTAATCCTAACTGTCCAATAGACAGTATAGATTTTAATTCACATCCCTGTGACTAAATTAAATTAACCATCAAGCAGCCCTCTCAGTTCTTTCTGCCTTAGTTTGTATCACTTGGAGGATCACCTGCTTATTTGCATCTCTATCATTGCTAATGTATCTCCCTACTCTAATCTGTGCACAAACTGGTTACTAATCAGCAAGTCAATGTAAAGACACACTCCCAACCTTAATAAACTTTGCTGTCTCTTCTCTCCTTCACTTTACAGGTAGTTTGATATATTACTTACCCTCTCTGAGGCCTTCACTGATTTCCCCTGATTGCCTCTCTGGTTTCTTTGCATTCCACCTGGTTTACACCCCTTGTGCTATCTCCCCCAATACAAAGTCTATATTAGAATCCTGCTGAGCATGGAGCCATCTTTAAATTTCTAGTCTCCCACCAGGACACAAGTGCTCTTCAGCAATTACATTCTGCTAGCCGGTAAGCCATTAGACCTCAGGAATTTCTTTTAAAAGTGTTCAGATTTGTAAAGTAATACTTACTTTTTGCTGTATTTGGATTTATACAACTAGTATTCATTTTTCTGATTCCTGACTACTGATCTGCCGTTGTTACCTGCTGTTATTATACCTGGCTGATTGTTTCCTCTCAGCAATTTCCTACTCCTTTGGCTCTGCCCGCTCCGTTCGCCCTTCGGGCTCACTCTGCTCCCCCTCTCTGCCCCCAAATTCCACCCGCCCCTGGGACCTCTACATTTATCCCCGCATAACCACACCCACCACATTCCCTAGCCAATCAGAACATATTCTTCTCTCCACCCACTCCATAGCAGTCCACTCCCACACCCACCCTTTCCCTCTCTGAACACATACCTACTGTATACAATCCCCACTCATCTCAACATGTCCTACACTCACCTTCCTCTCCTACTACTAACTCTTCTAACTATTCTTACCTCTACCTACCTCATAACCTACTATGAGCAACCTTTAAATCCTACCTTTGTACTCCACACAAACATACCCTAGCTACCCCCCCAACTACACTCACAACCCATCACAGTCCCATATACAGCAACCCATATCTTGAACCTAAATATCATCGTCTCTCACACATCAAATACCTTATTCTTGACTCACAAAACACTTGCACAACATCAAAACCTCACAACTAACTAACCTTATTCATGGTTTATCATTAATTGATGGGGACATCCACCCCAACCCAGGCCCAAACACAGACATACCATCCCTAATTCCCAAACTATGAAACCTATGTCTACACCACAAACTAAACCTCCCAAATCTCTCACAATAGCTCATCTTAACATCCGTAGCATATGTAAAAAACTTCCTGCTCTTCATGCCCTACTAGAAGTCCAACAGTTTGACATTCTCTGTCTTACTGAAACCTGGCTTAAACCCACAATAAAAGATAACCTAAATTATCCCCCTGGCTATAACATCCTAAGACAAGATCGCCTTAACAAAAAGGTGGAGGAGTAGCTATACTCTTCAAAACTGGACTGGAAATAAGTAAATCAGCCCTTACCCCACCACATGACTCTAATGTTGAACTGATTATTTCCAAACTCTTCCTAAACTCACACAAAACTATTAATATTATCTGCACTTATCTTCCCCCAGGCAACAATTCCCCCATATTAGAAGACCTACTAAACTGGTTTTCAATTAATCTCCTTCAAGAAACAATACTACTAGGCGACTTTAATATTGATTGGAACATGTGCAAACAAACTAATCCATCTACCATTATTAACCTGCACGGATTCCATCAAACCGTTAACTCCACAACTAGAACAAATAAAAACAATAACAAAGAAACAGTTCAGGGCGTCTCTGTGGATGCTATGGTGGTGGCGGCCACTAAGAAGGAACTGCGGATCCTTCAGTACCTGTCCATCCTCTAACAAAGATTCTAGGACCATGGACAGGTATGGAAAGCGGATGTTTTCTTCAGCGACCTTTGCTATCGTTAAGCTGAACTACCTTTGTCACTTCACCAGGCTTCAAAGAGATATTCTCAAGGAACTAGGTGAAGTGGTCCAGGATCCTTCTGCTGCTGGGGCTCAAGAAAAGATTGCCTCACAGCTAGCAATCCTGAATTCCTTAACCAACTCCTCCATGCGGCTCATATCCTATGCAGCCGATGGAGCGAGCAGGGCCGCAGGCACAGGAGTGGCTCTTAGGCGTCAAGCCTGGATGCGGCTTTGTAATTTTGCGGACCTTTAAGGCGTCCTTCACCAATACCCCTTTGACGGTTCGGCTTTGTTGGACCTCAGGTGAAGGAAACCTTGACCAGGTGTGAGCAGGACGGTAAAACTCTTTCTGCCGTTGGAGTCCATTTTTCCACCCTTCTAGACCCTATCCCAAGGGTCAGAAGGGAGGAAGATGTGGTTCCATAAAGCCCAAGGAGCTACACGGACACACGTGGTCAGTTTACCCCAGAGGCAGAGGGGTAACAATAATACGCCGCCCTAGAGGCAGGGGGCCCTCAGAACCAGGGCAACAGGGAGTCTCTTCCTGAAGCCCTTTCAGCACCCTGAGGTGTTGCCCGACTGTCCACCCTTGGAGGCAGTCGGGAAGGATTTCGCTGTACCCAGTAGCCTGGCATTCCCTTTCACAAGATATGTGGGTACAGTCGATCATATCCGAGGGTTACAAAATCCCCTTGAAAGGTATCCGTACCTCAACAATCCTTCCAGACATCTCACCCGGTCAAAGGGATTTGGCAGAACAGGAGGTTTTAAAGCTCCTAGAAAAGAGCCGTCCAGACTGTTCCGGCAGACCAAGTAGGATCCGGCGTCTACTGAGATTCTTTTGGTCCCCAAAAGGACGCGAGATTGGAGACCAATATTAGACCTGAGCAGTCTAAACAGATTTGTCAAGAAGGCAAGATTCCGGATGGTCACGCTTCAGTCCATTCTGCCCTTTCTGGGCAAGGACAACTGGATGTGCTCTATAGACCTTCAGGACGCGTACTATCACATAAAGATTCACAGGTGCTCCAGAAGGTTTCTCCGCTTTCGGCTAGGGACCAGTCATTAGCAATTCAGAGCCCTGCCCTTTGGCCTCACTTCAGCCCCCAGAGTGTTTACCAAATGCATGGCAGTGGTCACAGCTCATCTGAGACGTCAAGGATCCCAGGTGTTTCCTTATTTAGATGACTGGCTCCTCTCCGCTACCACCAGGTGTCAGCTTCTTCAGACCAGAGACTACACTCTGCAGCTATGCAGGAGTTTGGGAATTTCAGTGAATTTCGAAAAATCTTCTCTGCGGCCTTGCCAATCTATCACCTTTATAGGCGCAGAATTAAACACCGTCAAAATGTTAGCCAGACTAACAGATCAAAGAATTCTGGACATCCAAAAATACGTTCGGATTTTATTGCAGAGCAGCAAAGTCAAAGCCAGACTGATACTAAAGGTTCTAGGTCTTATGGCTGCGGCCATTGTTCTTCTACCACTGGCTCGCTTCCACATGCGTCTTCTGCAGTGGATGTTATTCACTCAGTGGTCGTTCCACAGTCTTCCGATGAGGCACGAAATATTAGTCACACAATCGTGCAGGACTCATCTGAACTGGTGGATATCTTCCCCTCTTCTTCATCAGGGCCGACCTTTTGTTCCCCCTCCTCCGGTTGCCACAGTTACTACGGATGCCTCTCTGATCGGGTGGGGGGGGCATTATCAGGGCAGGATGGTCCACGGGACGTGGCAACCCATAGAATACCATCTGCACATAAATGTCCTGGAGATGAGAGCAGTGTTTTTAACGTTGCAAGCCCTCAACGACTTTCTTCCCGCGGGGACTATTGCAGTACAAACGGACAACATGTCCGTGGTCTGGTACATCAACAAGCAGGGCGGGACCAGGTCCTATCCGTTGTGTCGAGAAGCTCTCAGACTTTAGCAATGGGCAATCTCCTCTCATCGGTTTCTGATAGCAACGCACATCCCCGGCAGGTCCAACCTCTTGGCGGACAGGCTGAGCAGATCCATTCTCATGCCTCACGAGTGGTCTCTCAATCAATCTGTAGTGGACCAGATTTTTCTGAAGTGGGGCACACCTTGTTGCGATCTTTTTGCTACACCCCAAAACAACAAGTGCCCCGATTTTTTCACCCTCTTTCCCCTACCAGGCCAACCCCTGAGAGACTCTCTAACCCAGGATTGGCCCCGGGGACTTCTGTACGCTTTTCCTCCTTTTCCCTTGATTCCACAAGTCATTCAGAAAGCCACCGTTTTGTGGGCCAAGTTGATTCTCATTGCCCCTTACTGGCCTCGACAAATTTGGTTTCCGTCTAGGCATCGTCACCTCCTGGTGCAGCCCTGGCATCTGGACCCAGTTCCGGATCTCTTGATCCACCAGTCGGGTCAACTACATCGGGCCATTCAATCTCTCAACCTCACTGCTTGGTTGCTCCACTTCCTTCCCTAGCCAGGCTTCCTATGATCTCTGATCCGGTCAGAGATATCTTAGTGGCTTCTTTAAAGTCGTCCACCAGAACCGTTTATGCTAGCAAGTGGCGACGTTTTTCCATTTGGGTAAATTCCAGAAATATTGATCCCTTTACTGCTCCTGTGCATTCTGTTTTAGATTTTCTGGCTGAAGTTTTTCAGTCAGGATCTTCTTCATCTACAGTAAAAGTTCAACTGGCTGCTATTTCCAAATATCATGTTGGCTTGCAAGATTATAACATTATGTCTCATAGACTATGCAAGGCCTTTCTGAGAGGAGTGTTTCTCCTAAAGCCGCCAATAAAACATCCTCCTCCAGAATGGGATCTAAATTTAATGTTGGCATCCTTAATGTTACCACCCTTCGAACCGTCTGCTTCATGTTCATTGAAATTATTGACCTGGAAAACTATATTTTTACTGGCTGTCACTTCAGCAAGAAGGGTTTCCGAGATTCAAGCTCTCTGCATCCGTTCCCCTTACCTGGTTTTTCACTAGGACAGGGTATCCTTAAGAATGAACCCGTCCTTTCTCCCCAAAGTTGTTTCTCAAACCAATATTAATCAATCCATCGATCTACCAGTCTTTTTCCCAAATTATTCTGACAGAGCTGAACAAAAGCTTCACTTTTTGGATGTCCATCGTCAGCTCAGGTACTATTTGCATAGAACGAAACAATTCAGGAAATCGGACCAATTATTTGTCTCCTATGCAGAAAACAGGAAAGGTCTCCCAGTGTCTAAAGTGACCTTATCCAGATGGTTGTCTGCCACCATTTCTTATGTGTATTCACTCAGAGGCAAGCAACTACCTTCTAAACCGAAAGCACACTCAACCAGGAGTCTATCCACTTCTGCAGCCTTTCAGGATAGACTACCCATTGATACCATTTGTGCAGCAGCTACTTGGGCCACTCCTCATACCTTTGTCTCTCATTGCAAGTTAGATTTGGCCTCCAGAGACAGGGCCAGTTTTGGTTCCACAGTTCTCAAGAGTCTGTTCCATTGAGCCACCCGGGATACAGGTGCTAGGGACGCGGCCCCATCCAGCAAGAATGAAGGCGAGATTGACAACTTAACATTTAGAAGTTATGTACCTACCATAACGTTCCATGTTAGTTGTCTTCTCTCGCCTTCTTTCTTGCGTCCCTCCCTCCTTCCCCCTGGCCTGGACAGATCTTGAAGAGTTCCTCTTATCAGGTTGTTTCCTCCTGAGCCTTCATTAGAGGACTCCTTTATTATGAACTTGGGTTTCCTAAAATATATTAGGTTAGTCCTTAGCAGGGTAGGTTAGCTACCAAACGAGATCTGAGGTAGTTCGCCTTGCATCATGGGATATAGGGTTGCCTCGAGCTGGTAAAAGGAGTTCTCAAGCTAAGCAAGTGCCGAGTCGGAGCCGAGGATCGGCTCCAAACCCATCCAGCAAGAAAGAAGGCGAGAGAAGACAACTAACATGGAACGTTATGGTAGGTACATAACTTCTAAATATAAGTTCCTTCCTTAAACTTTCTTTAAATTTCTAGTCTCCCACCAGGACACAAGTGCTCTTTAGCAATTACATTCTGCTAGCCGAGCACACTCAAGCAAATCTGCAGTCTGCGGCTACCACTCCATCAATACAGTGTAAGAAGGAATCAGTATTGCAAACTAAACAAGGATATACATTTTGAGCTTCAAGAGCAGGAGCACACTCAAGCAAATCTGCAGTCTGCGGCTACCACTCCATCTATACAGTGTAAGAAGGAATCAGTATTGCAAACTAAACAAGGATATACATTTTGAGCTTCAAGAGCAGGAGCACACTCAAGCAAATCTGCAGTCTGCGGCTACCACTCCATCTATACAGTGGAAGAAGGAATCAGTATTGCAAACTAAACAAGGATATACATTTTGAGCTTCAAGAGCAGGAGCACACTCAAGCAAATCTGCAGTCTGCGGCTACCACTCCATCTATACAGTGTAAGAAGGAATCAGTATTGCAAACTAAACAAGGATAAACATTTTGAGCTTCAAGAGCAGGGTCAGTCCACCCAGGCATTCTACTTGTATGTTTTATGAGAGTGAAGCTATTACATTAGCAGTATTTCTTAGTAGTTCTCAGCTTGCTAATAAAACTGACTGTTGTAGCCTTGTGTCCCCCCCCCCCGATAGTACAGTAATCCTAACTGTCCAATAGACAGTATAGATTTTAATTCACATTCCTGTGACTAAATTAAATTAACCATCAAGCAGCCCTCTCAGTTCTTTCTGCCTTAGTTTGTATCACTTGGAGGATCACCTGCTTATTTGCATCTCTATCATTGCTAATGTATCTCCCTACTCTAATCTGTGCACAAACTGGTTACTAATCAGCAAGTCAATGTAAAGACACACTCCCAACCTTAATAAACTTTGCTGTCTCTTCTCTCCTTCACTTTACAGGTAGTTTGATATATTACTTACCCTCTCTGAGGCCTTCACTGATTTCCACTGATTGCCTCTCTGGTTTCTTTGCATTCCACCTGGTTTACACCCCTTGTGCTATCTCCCTCCCCCAATACAAAGTCTATATTAGAATCCTGCTGAGCATGGAGCCATTTTTAAATTTCTAGTCTCCCACCAGGACACAAGTGCTCTTCAGCAATTACATTCTGCTAGCCGGTAAGCCATTAGACCTCAGGAATTTCTTTTAAAAGTGTTCAGATTTGTAAAGTAATACTTACTTTTTGCTGTATTTGGATTTATACAACTAGTATTCATTTTTCTGATTCCTGACTACTGATCTGCCGTTGTTACCTGCTGTTATTATACCTGGCTGATTGTTTCCTCTCAGCAATTTCCTACTCCTTTGGCTCTGCCCGCTCCGTTCGCCCTTCGGGCTCACTCCGCTCCCCCTCCTTGCCCCCAAATCTCACCCGCCCCTGGGACCTCTACATTTATCCCCGCATAACCACACCCACCACATTCCCTAGCCAATCAGAACATATTCTTCTCTCCACCCACTCCATAGCAGTCCACTCCCACACCCACCCTTTCCCTCTCTGAACACATACCTACTGTATACAATCCCCACTCATCTCAACATGTCCTACACTCACCTTCCTCTCCTACTACTAACTCTTCTAACTATTCTTACCTCTACCTACCTCATAACCTATTATGAGCAACCTTTAAATCCTACCTTTGTACTCCACACAAACATACCCTAGCTACCCCCCCAACTACACTCACAACCCATCACAGTCCCATATACAGCAACCCATATCTTGAACCTAAATATCATCGTCTCTCACACATCAAATACCTTATTCTTCGACTCACAAAACACTTGCACAGCATCAAAACCTCACAACTAACTAACCTTATTCATGGTTTATCATTAATTGATGGGGACATCCACCCCAACCCAGGCCCAAACACAGACATACCATCCCCTAATTCCCAAACTATGAAACCTATGTCTACACCACAAACTAAACCTTCCAAATCTCTCACAATAGCTCATCTTAACATCCGTAGCATATGTAACAAACTTCCTGCTCTTCATGCCCTACTAGAAGTCCAACAGTTTGACATTCTCTGTCTTACTGAAACCTGGCTTAAACCCACAATAAAAGATAACGAAATTATCCCCCCTGGCTATAACATCCTAAGACAAGATCGTCTTAACAAAAAAGGTGGAGGAGTAGCTATACTCTTCAAAACTGGACTGGAAATAAGTAAATCAGCCCTTACCCCACCACATGACTCTAATGTTGAACTGATTATTTCCAAACTCTTCCTAAACTCACACAAAACTATTAATATTATCTGCACGTATCTTCCCCCAGGCAACAATTCCCCCATATTAGAAGACCTACTAAACTGGTTTTCAATTAATCTCCTTCAAGAAACAATACTACTAGGCGACTTTAATATTGATTGGAACATGTGCAGACAAACTAATCCTTCTACCATTATTAACCTGCACGGATTCCATCAAACCGTTAACTCCACAACTAGAACAAATAAAGACAATAACAAAGAAACCATTCTTGACTGGATCTTGACTAATAGTCCCCAACAAATGTATTCAACAGGTACCCTCCCAGACGACCTTAGTGACCACTCTCTCACATACATCATTAGGCACAAAACTCATCTAACAACACCTCCCCTAATTCGCTCATCTCGCAGCAAAAAACATTTTAACCTTCAGCAGTTTCAAAACGAACTCAGCTTGATTAATTGGTCACCTTTAAAAACTCTCCCAATAGATGAAGCTGTTAACCACTTTAATAATACCTTTCTTACTATTCTCGATCATCATGCCCCCATCCGTTCTATCTGAATGAAATCTAAGACAGCTCAATGGCTAACAACCAACACCAAACAACTTATCCTTAGTAAGAATAAAGCTTGGACTAAATGGAGAACCACGAAAGACTCTTTTGATCACCTTAGCTTCAAACAAAAAAGGAACAAGACTAAGCTTGCTATCAAACAAGATAAAAGGAACTATTACACCAAGCTACAGCAATCCTCCCACCGCCAACCACAAAAACTTTGGAAATCAATTAACTCACTACTATCCCCGGCAAGGTTGAAACCCCAACCCACTAGGCTCCTGCCCTGACTCTCCCCTACAAACAGCTAACGCATTCAATAACTTCTTTACTTCAACCATACTTAAACTGGCCAACCAACAAAGCCCTGACTCCTCTTTACTAGGTAATACTAACTGCACTCCACCTCTATTTCAACTTAAACCCATACCTACTTCCTATATTCTTAATTTACTTCAGAAACTCAAAACCTCAACCCCCTCAGCTGACAAATTGCCAGCGGAATATCTCCAGCTAGGTGCTAAAGCTATTGCCTACCCTATCTCTATTCTAATCAACAGAACCATAAAAGAAAGTACTATACCCTCACTCTGGAAAATCTCCCACATCATCCCTCTCTTCAAAGGGGGCGATTCATTTGAGTACTTGAACTACCGCCCTATAGCACTGCTATCTCCTATTGCTAAAATAATGGAGAAATGCATCCACAAACAGCTTTTAAATCACCTCCTATCTAATAACCTTCTAGCTACTTGCCAACATGGCTTTCGTCCCTACCATAGCACCACAACAGCCTTATTATCCTTCATAGATACCATTAATATAAACCGGAATAACAATCTTCTTTCATCTGCATTCTTTGTAGACCTGTCAAAAGCCTTTGACATGGTGAATCACCAACTCCTCCTACATTGTTTAAAATCTCTCTCTCTCAATAATCTTGCTTTAAGCTGGTTTACTTCCTATCTTCAGAATCGAAACAAGCTGTTTTATGGAACAACAATCTTTCCGAACTTCTCCCTACCACTTTAGGAGTACCTCAGGGCTCCATCTTAGGTCCTCTTTTATTTTCCATCTTTATTAACGACCTGTATCTAGCCACCCCACTAACTACTTGCATTCAGTACGCCGATGACACCACCATCATCTTCTCTGCCACAACCCAAGCTGACCTCCACTCACTTACTCAAAAAACTTTTACCACCATAGAACAATGGTTCTCCAATCACTGCCTTCTCTTAAACCCTAAGAAAACTAAACTTCTCCTCTTCTCACCCACACACCTGTCTCCCCCTATTAGTTTCACACTTACTTCTAACAATGGCACCCTTATCTCTCCTGACCAAACAACCAAACTTCTAGGAGTTACTATCGACAACCTACTAAAATTTGATTTTCATATCAACTCTATCATAAAAGCAACTAACAAAAAATTAGGTTCTCTCTACAGAATCAAATCTTTCTTAACTCCTGAAGCAAGAACTACCATAGCCAGAACATATCTTATATCTACTCTACTATATGCATCCCCCATATATACTAATCTTTCTAAACATAACGTCAATAGGCTTACAACCGCCTATAACAACATTGCCAAATTTGCCACTGCCTCTCCATATAAAACACATCACTGCCTGAACCTCCTTAACCTAGGGTGGATGGAGTTACCTCACCTAATTCAATAATATCAGCTTACAACTGCCCATAAAGCCCTTCACCACCCAGAAAAGATACCAATGCTCTCCACCCTGATAAAACCCTATAACAACCTAAAAAGCCTACGCTCTTCCAATAACATACTGATTCAAACCTCTCTATCAAAGAATACAGCAGGTGACTCTATATTTTCCAACTCAGTTGGTAAAATATGGAATTAACTTCCTACAGACCTCTTAGCCCAAACTTCTATCATACTATTTAAAACTCAACTGAAACATTTTCTAACCAATCACTGGCTTTGCTCTTGCAATAACCCTAGCTGATCATGTACCTCCTACCTTCTCCTGCATCCTTTGCACTGTCTCCCAACTCTATTTCTCCATTTTATTTTTCATCTCTACCTAAGAAATTGACTGTCTCAACTTCAAACTAAAATTTTCTAGTAACTGTATCTTTTGCTTTTAAACTACTTAATTATTTCTGTCTCACATTTTATATACCTGTACTGAGGAAATTTGATAGTCTCTGCTTTCACCTTTTGAACTTACTGAAAAGATAGCCTAAATGCCTGTTTTAGTTGTGTCTTAAATTCCCTATGTAATTATGAATGCCTGTTTTAGTTGAATCTCAAATTGCCTATGTACTTTGACCTGTACTGTAGAAATTTGATAGTCTCTGTATTCACCTTTTTGAACTTACTGAAAGGAAAGCCTATATGCCTGTTTTACTTGTGTCTTAATTCCCTATGTAATTTTAAATCCCTGTTTTAGTTGTGTCTTAAATTACCTATGTACTTTGAATGTATTTTTGTTATTATGCATTAGATAGTGGAGCTTTTCTCCTCGGGCCTCCACTGAAAATGGACATGTATCCAGTTGGACTAGCCCAGTTAACAAATGTAAAATTAAAAAAATAAATAATAAATAAATATACATATAGATTTTATATATATATATATATATATATATATATATATATATATATATATTGTTTTTTCGGCTGCTCCCGTTAGGGGTCACCACAGCAGATCAGCTGCTCCCATTTCTTCCTGTCCTCTGCATCTTGCTCTGTCACACCAACCACCTGCATGTCCTCTCTCACCACATCCATAAACCTTATCTTAGGCCTTCCTCTTTTCCTGTTACCTGGCAGCTTCAACCTTAGCATCTTTTTCCCAATATACTCTGCATCCCTCCTCAGCACATGTCCAAACCAACGTAATCTTGCCTCTGTGGCTTTAGGTTCATAGGTTCATAGGTTCATACTAGGCTATCTGCCCAAGGGCATTTATAAGCCTAGCCCATAGTTATTTGGCTTTCGCCACCCCTTTAGTTTGAATAAAACTATGCCTATTATTTTGCTGTGCCTCTGTCAAGCAGTGACACTGAAGTAATCCCTGGGGTATATCTGCGATCCCCCATCCATTGGTCAAGATTCCTCTTGAACAAGGCCAGCGAGGTGCTCTGCCTCACATGTACCGGGATTTTGTTCCACAGCATAGGGAGTCTCTGGGTGATGAATCTGTCCCTCCAGCATGTTCTATTAATAACCGTGTCAAGGTTTAAGTCTCCGCCCTTGTGGTTCTGAGGATCTAGATTTTTTGAGGTGAAGCATATTCATCAAATCAGGGTTTGACATGGCCTTATATGTCAGGCACAGGTCACCTCTGAGCAAGCGGTATGAGACTGAATAGAGCTGGAGTTCTTTCAGTCGGGCAGCATAAGACATATTTTTGAGACCCTTTATCCTTTTGGTGAGGAACTTTTGGGGCCTTTCCAGCTGCTGCAGGTGTCTGGTCAGATACATTCCAAATGGGGCATTGTACTCAATCATAGGTCTAATGAGTGATGAGTACAGGGGCGATGACCTCCCTTGATCTAGATGTGAATCCCTTCATGATCAGGTGGGCAATGTAGAAGGTTTTCCTAACTACTTTAGCAACATGAGTGTCAAAAGGCTACTGTCAACCTGGGTCCCCAGATCCCTGATGACTTCTTCTGTGCTCAGTGGATTGCCACCTATATGGTAGCTAGGGGTAACCTTGTTTTTCCTGAAGGGTATGACTATGCATTTCTTGGCATTTAACTTTAGGCCATGGCTCTGGCACCAGTTATCCATTTCTGTGAGGCCCTTCTGAAGGATATCTGTGTCAGATGTGTTTTCGACTATGGCGCCCAGTTTGCAGTCATCTGCAAACTTTGTCAGCCATAACCCTCCTGTGTTTGCTTGTACTTCAGAAAAGTAGATGCCGAACAAGAGTGGACCCAGGACTGAGCCCTGTGGGACACCACTTGTGACAGGCTTTGAGTCTGGAAAGTGAGGGGTCACCACAGCAGATCAACTGCTCCCATTTCTTCCTGTCCTCTGCATCTTGCTCTGTCACACCAACCACCTGCATGTCCTCTCTCACCACATCCATAAACCTTATCTTAGGTCTCCAAACCTTCCAACCTGGGCTGATCCTCTAATATGCTTATTCCTAATCCTGTCCATCCTCATCACACCCAGTGCAAATCTTCAACTCTGCCATATCAAGCTCTGACTCCTGCCTTTTTGTCAGTGCCACTGTCTCCAACCCATATAACATAGCTGGTCTCACTACCCTCTTGTAGACCTTTCCTTTCACTCTTACTGGTACTCTTCTGTCACAAATCACTCCTGACACTCTTCTCCAACCACTCCATCCTGCCTGTACTCTCTTCTTCACCTCTCTTCCACACTCACCATTACTCTGAACTGTTGATCCCAAGTACTTAAACTCATCCACCTTCGCCACCTCTACTCCCTGCATCCTCACCATTCCTCTATCCTCCCTCTCATTCACACACATATATTCTGTCTTAGTCCTGCTGACCTTCATTCCTCTTCTCTCTAGAGCACATCTTCACTTCTCCAGGGTCTCCTCCACCTGTTCCCTACTCTCACTATATATCACAATGTCATCTGCAAACATCATAGTCCACAGGGACTCCTGTCTGAGCTCGACTGTCAACTTGTCCATCACCATTGCAAATAAGAAAGGGCTCAGAGCTGATCCTTGAAGTAATCCCACCTCCACCTTAAACGCATCCGTCACTCCCACCGCAGACCTTACCGCTGTCGCACTACCCTTGTACATATCCTGTACCACTCTTACATACTTCTCTGACACTCCCGACTTCCCCATACAGTACCACAACTCCTCTCTAGGCACCATGTCATATGCTTTCTCTAAATCCACAAAGACACAATGCAACTCCTTCTGACCTTCTCTGTACTTCTCCATCAACACTCTCAGAGCAAACATTGCATCTGTAGTGCTCTTTCCTGGCATGAAACCATACTGCTGATCACTAATCATCACCTCCCTTCTTAACCTAGCTTCCACTACTCTTTCCCATAACTTCATGCTGTGACTGATCAGTTTAATCCCTCTGTAGTTACTACAGCTCTGAACATCACCCTTATTCTTAAAAATCGGTCCCAAAACACTTTTTCTCCATTCCTCAGGCATCCTCTCACTTTCCAAGATTTCATTAAACAATCTAGTTAAAAACTCCACTGCCATTTCACCTGAACATCTCCATGCTTCCACAGGTATGTCATCTGGACCAACAGCCTTTCTGTTCTCTATCCTCTTCATAGCTATCCTTACTTCCTCCTTGCTAATCCACTGCATTTCATGATTCACTATCCGCACATCATCCAACCTTCTCTCCCTCTCATTCTCTTCATTCATCAACCCCTCAAAGTACTCTTTCCATCTGCTCAACACACTCTCCTCGCTTGTGGGTACGTTTCTGTCATTATCCTTTATCACCCTTACCTGCTGCACATCTTTACTAGCTTGGTCCCTCTGTCTAGCCAACAGGTCCTTTTCTCACTCCTTAGTGTCCAACCTTTTATACAACTCTTCATATGCCTTATCCTTAGCCTTCGCCACCTCTCTCTTTGCCATGCACCTCATCTCCTTATACTCTTGTCTACTTTCTTCATCCCTTTGACAATCCCACTTCTTCTTCACCAACCTCTTTCTCTGTATACTCTCCTGTACTTCTTCATTCCACCCCCAGGTCTCCTTGTCCTTCCTCTTTCCAGATGTCACACCAAGCACCTTTCTAGCCATCTCTCGTACTAGCTCTGCTGTAGTTATCCAGCTATTCGGTAACTCTTCACTGTCACCCACTGCCTGTCTTAACTCTTCCCTGAACATCACCTCACAATTACCTTTTTTCAATTTCCACCATTTGATCCTTGGTGCTGCCCTCACATTCATCCTCCTCTTCTTGATCACCAATGTCATCCTACAAACCACCATCCTATGCTACCTAACTACACTTTCCCCTGCCACCACTTTACAGTCTTCAATCTCCTTCAGAATGGCCCTTCTACATAAGATATAATCCACCTGTGTGCATCTTCCTCCACTCTTGTATGTCACCCTATGCTCCTCCCTCTTGTTAAAATGCGTATTCATCACAGCCATGTCCATCCTTTTCGCAAAATCCACTACCATCTGACCTTAAGCATTTCTTTACTTAACACCATACCTACCCATCACTTCCTCATCCCCTCTGTTCCCTTCACCAACATGCCCATTGAAATCTGCTCCAATCACCAATCTCTCACCCTTGGGTACAGTCATCACCACTTCATCCAACTCACTCCAAATTTTTCTTTCTCATCCATCGCACACCCAGCTTGTGGAGCATATGCACTAACAACATTCATCATTACACCATCAATTTCCAGCTTCATAAACATCACTCTATCCGACACTCTTTTCACCTCCAAAACACTCTTAGCATACTGTTCCTTCAGGATAATGCCTACACCATTTCTCCTCTCATCCACACCATGATAAAACAATTTGAAACCACTTCCGATGTACCTAGCCTTGCTCCCCTTCCATCTGGTCTCTTGCACACACAATATACCAACCTTTCTTTGGTCCATCATATCAGCTAGCTCTCTCCCTATCCCAGTCATACTGCCAACATTCAAAGTTCTGACCCTCACTATCACAGTCCTAGCCTTTACCTGCCTTTGGGCATGTCTTCCCCCTCTTCTCCTCCTTCAGCCAACAGTAGCCCAATTTCTGCCAGCACCCTGTTGGCCAACAGTACTGGTGGTGGTAGTTCTTAACCCGGGCCTCGACCGATCCAGTATGTATTTCTGTACTGTTGTCTGCATGTACGATTTGGCAAATTTGTACGCCGGATGCCCTTCCTGATGCAACCCTCCCCATTTATCCAGGCTTGGGACCGGCACAAAGAAATGCACTGGCTTGTGCATCCCCAGTATATATATAGGTTTACCATCAGAAGGTCTAACCTGACCCCATCAAGTGATGGGATCATTGACCCACTTCCGTGAAACCGACAGTGTTGAATTCTGACATTGTCGAAATACAACTCACCATAAACCATGGAATAGGCTTTTACATGGGTTGAGATGGGGGTGAGATTCATACTTCAACAATGTCGGGTTCGACATTGTCACCGTTCGGCCTCTAAACTTCGACTGAAGTGGGTTCAACTGAACCCACTTTGACCTCCTGATTGTCACCCATATATATATATATATATATATATATATATATATATATATATATATATATATATATATATAAAATGTATATGAAAGGATAAAAAGTAGTGAACAAAATCATCTGAAAATGAAGACCAAAGCAAAAAGCATATTGTCAATAGACTAAACAATGAAACACCAAACCACAAGCAGAAAAGCAGAATAAAGTACGTTTTTCCAGAAAGCAAGACCCCCTGCACTCCAACATTCCCCAAAACTTAAATACAACTCTAAAAAAGACAAATGTCCCAAACAGCTGGAATCGGTAACAGCCATACCTCTCAACCTCTATGTAGAATAACTCGGCATGAAGCCAAACATACACCCAGAAACCATTCTTAAATATTAGTCTAAATGTTATTCTGATTCACTTAAAAAAGTTAATAGAACAAAAGTTTTTCCATCTTCATAAACTGCTTCCACAGTAAAAACTACTGAGCTTAACCTCATTATTGACTTACTGAAATTTTGGCGTTACAGCCGATCACACAAACCAGCCTTCAATGAAACTTGCCATCACTTAAAAAAGACACTCTACCACACATTTGACCTTGGTATCTGTCTTTGCACATCTTAACCACAGCCATATATGTGTATACACATATGTACATGCATGCGTATACACACATACACACACAATGTAATTGCCTTTTTAGGGGCAGCAGGCTAACTATCAGGAAAATTGCAGGCAGTGAGACACATATCTTCCTGTTTTGACAGTACTGGAGGAATGAGTGAAGGTTCTGCAAATTCCATTTGTAATAGCTCATAGTATTTTCTGAGGAACTGATAAACATCATTGTTCTTCCACTGAAAATACTGGTACATTCTGGAAATAGTCTCAGAGAAAAAAGGAACTACCACAGGGATAACCAGACATTGTGCTCTCCCCTGAAAAAGAAATCTGAGGTAAAAACCCTGCATCTGTCCCTTCATCTACCTGTCCAGATTCAAAATCTTGAATATCTTTAGGAAAAGAATCATCCCTTTTTCTTTTACCAGAATCCACCTTATAAGAAGGAACAATAGCCTGAATAAGATCCTGAGCCAGATCTAGTTAAGTACTCCTGTCCAGAGAAATTTAAGCAAGAGCAGATACGTTTAGCTTTCTGTTTCATTTGGACATGAAAAATGGGGACAACAGAGTTATTATTGGCAGCAGCAGCAGCTTCCCCAAAGATGGGCACATTAGTCTGACTAAATAAGAAAGACCTCCCTGTTCCATCTTCCAGGACTGACAAGAGTGGCCCTCCCTTGCCTACCGAGGGGACGGCAACAGCTGCAGAGAATGTGGCTAACTTCCTGTCCATAGTGGCTCTAGGTGCTACTCCAGAGGGATCTTGGGTAAAAGATGAGTGGTCTATCGAGCCAGCTTTGGCCACAGCAGAGTTACCCACCTGCAGCTGAAGCATATTGCTAGCCTTCTGAGATTGCAAAGGCCGTTTGCTTAGCTTTTTCTTTTTCTGTCTGGAGGAAGGACTGACTGCTGGACCAGCAGTTTGGTCAAGGCAAAAACTGTGGCTTTCTCCCAAGGGAAACAAGCAGTGTAAGCCAGTAAAAGTTTGAAGTTGTTAAAAGTCACTTTTCCCCCAAAGCAAAGTAAAAAGCACTTTCCAACTGCTAAAAGTAAAATAAACACACTTTCTCCACAGAAAAATGGTTTTCAACTACTTTTAACTACTGACTTACTACTGACAGGAAAAATGGGAGTTCATGTTTATAAGTACACTTAAGTGATGTGACAGTCTAAAATAAATATTTTATAAGTTTTTAGAATGTTTTTAGAATATTTATAGATATATAAATTATGATTTAAATTAATAAATATGCTAGTAGGTTTTAATTAATTTATCTGAAGTAGATATAATTCATGGTATGTGTGTTTAAGGCATTTTGCCTTAGGCTGTGAGGGTATGTATATGCATTGGTTGGTGTTGATCAGCTGTTCTAATTAGCAGGGAGGATCAGCTGACTGATGTTCATGTTGTATACTGTGTTTTGAATATTTAATTGCATCTGAAGAAATCTAGCTATCCAGCCAGATGAAAAGCGCTTTATAGAATAAAAAGTTTGCATTACTAACTTGCAAGTTCGTGGATTTATTCTTTTTGTGGGATAACAATTCTGCAAGATGCCTCTACAGAGGCATAGGGGGTCCTCGTAACCAAGGCTCCAGAGACTCCTTCTCTGGACAGCCTTATCAACGCTCTTGAGGAGCAGCCCAATTGCTTTCCTCTGGAAGCAGTCGGGGGTCATTTTTCTCTGCACCAAGCTGCCTGGCAATCTATTACTACCGATCGTTGGGTGCAGAGTATAATCACCAGAGGTCACACCATTCCCCTTTCTTGTCAACCAAATCTTCCAAAAAAGCTTCCTGATGTTCCACCCAGTCAAAGGGAAAAAGGAGCTTCAGAGATAATAAAGCTGTCTCAAAAAAGAGTCATCCAGTCAGTCCCACCAGACCAACATGGATCTGATTTCTACTCAAGATTCTTTTTGGTGCCAAAAAAGACAGGGGACTTTTGACCCATTTTGGATCTCAGCAGCTTAAACAAGTCTGTCACCCAAACCAAATTCCAGATGGTCCTGGTTCTGATATATCAACAAGCAAGAAGGATCCAAGTCCTACCCCCTGTGTCAAGAAGCCATGGGAATTTGGCAGTGGCTGACAGCCTCCAACTGCTTTCTGATAGCAACACATATCCCGGGGAGCTCCAACATATTTGTGGACAAACTGAGCAGATGCATCCTCTTGCCTCACGAGTGGTCTCTCAATCCCGAGGTGGTGACAGAAATCTTAAGCCACTGAGGCCAGCCTTACTGCGATCCTTTCGCCTCCCCATCGAACAACAAGTGCAGCAGCTATTCCACCCTGTTTCCCCCAGAGGGGGAATTCCCGTGGGATACTCTAATCCACGATTGGCCCACGGGACTTCTTTATGCTTATCTTCCCAGTCCCCTGATTCCACAATTTCTAAAGAAAGCTCTTTGGTTGAGATGCAAAGTGATCGTCATAGCTATGTTCTGGTCCCGACAAGGTTGGTTACCCTTCCTTCTGCTTCACCTAGTATTCTGGATTCTGGACCCTCTTCCAGATCTGATTAATCGACCCCAAGGGTTGAGCCACCCAAATCTGTCCAGTCTCAAGCTGACAGCTTGATTTCTCCACTTCAGTTAGTTGCCAGACAAGCTAATCTCACCTCACTTGTTCAAGACATCATTCTGGCCTCTCATAAACCATCCACCAGAAGACTATATCAGGATAAATGGAAAAGGTTCTCCATCTGGTCTAAGGATAACATACTAGACACGTATTCAGCTCCAGTGACTGCAGTGCTGCAATACTTGGCTAAGTTTTTTTATAATGGAGCCTCTGCCTCTACCATATGAGTACACCTGGCGGAAATTTCTAATTTACACAATGGTATAGATGGCACCCCTCTCATCTCTTTATGTCTATGCAAAGCCTTTCTCAAGGGAACCTCTCATATCAGGCCTCCTGTCAGACAGCCTGTGGAACCATGGAACCTCACTTAGTCCATCAGTCTTTGATTCAAAAAACCTTTGAACCCACAGTGAAGTGTGACCTAAAGTCCTTGTCCTAGAAATCCTTGTTCTTAGTAGCCATCATGTCAGCCAGATGAGTCTCGGAGCTGCAGGCATTTTGTATCAAGAGGCCCTATCTGGTCTTCCATAAAGACAGAGTATCACTTTGGATGAATCCATCCTTCCTTCCCAAAGTTGTTTCCGAATTTTTCATTAACCAGACCATCGACCTACCAGTGTTCTTTCCAATTTTTTCCAGTAAAGGAGAGTACTGCCTTCACTCATTGGATGTACATAGGCAACTGAGATTTTACCTAGACAGGATCAAACGTATCTGTAAGTCTGAACAGCTTTTCATCTATTTTTCTGGGTCCAGAATGAGAAATGCTGTTTCCAAGGTTACATTATCAAAATGGCTAAGGGACTGCATATGTTTCATCTATTCCCTCATAAAAGGACCTATTCCAAAAGTTAAAGCTCACTCCACTAGATCTATGGCAACATCTGTAGTTTTCCATTCCAGGGCTTCCATGGATGACATTTGTGCAGCAAGCCACTAGGGGCTAAGCCTCATACCTTTATCAATCATTACAAATTGGGCTTGGTCTCCAGAGGGAGAGCTGCCTTCGGCTCAGTGGTACTCGGGAATGTTCTTCCATAAGGGCTGCCCATGGACCTCAAGGTAGCTTGGGATTCTGTTCCATCAGTGATGAATGGAAAGAAGATTAGCAACATCAGATAAAGAAGTTATATCTTACCATAACGTTCCATCTGTGTTGTTCATCTTCTTTCATTCATCATTTCCCACCCTCCTTCCCCCTCCAAAGGCTCCTGGGGGATGGCTTGGGTCCAAGTGGTGTCCTAGGGTATTTGCGCAGAAATGGCCTTGGCTTTACTTCTCTATCTCTAGCAAACTTGATCTGAGGTAACTGGGAGAAGGGCATTCTCGGCTGAAGCTTAGCTCGAGAGGTTTTGGCTGGCGTGAGCTTGGTAAAAAGGCCGACTCGGTTCCAAGGGCTTGGAAATGAACCCATCAGTGATGAATGAAAGAAGATGAACAACACAGATGGAACGTTATGGTAAGACATAACTTCTTTTTTTCTGTACTAACCCAGGACTTTAAAATGTCCTCCCTCATCTGTTGGTACCTGTGTAATAACCTGGAATACTGCAACTGAGATCATACTGCATTTAGTTATATTCCAATATCCCACACTTTCTGACTTTGATGTGAATATAATTAAGTACGGGGGAAAAGTTTATGTTTCTGTAACTTTGGCTTTCAGAATTTTGAATTGTTAGGCTCATTTGTTAAACTTTATTCTGACTAACTGTGAAAGTATGAGTAATTTTTTCATTTGCAGTTTCTTGTGAGGAAACTCTGCTTTAAATGGTTTAGTTACAGGTTACTACCAGTTGTTTAAAGTGTGTGTGACTTTGATATTTGCTCCAGGTCTATGGCAACTGGTAATGTTTTGAGGTTTGCCCTGGCTGCATTCTCAGAACCTCCCAGATAATGTGAAAAATAATATTTTAAATTCTCCCTTGGATGGAGATTTAGTTTTTGGTTCCACTCCTTTCTTCATGGATGACTAGCTCTTCTTATTCAAGTCACTGTGTACCTCCCCTGGCCCAAATCTGCACAGTGACCACTATCTCTCTTATCTTTTCCATTGTGCTGTGTGTACTTCTCCCATTGTTGATCAAAAGGAACGTGAGGCAACGTGCTAAAGTGCAGGAGGAGATTTTGCCACTACAAGAATGGTTAGGCAAGTCTGTTTCTGCTGCATGTTTTAATAACAAAGTCAAGGAAATTCAGAGCCATGTCAGCAAGGTGGAGGAGGCTGTGATTACATGGAAGAAAGGCAAATTAGTGCGTGACATCAGGGACTACAAAAATAATACATTTTTTTCTTGGCAGCATAAAACAAGAAGGGGCAAGTCCAAAAGTGTTCGAAATGGAAGTAAATCCCATATATCGCGAGACTCTTCAGCTTCCTCGGCGGAGACGGCATCTAGTGGTAAAAAGAATGTTTCTTTTGATGAAGTAATTTCAACTGAGGGCATTGTACAAGGACAATCTTCTTCGGCACAACAAATAAAAACTCGTGGTCGGAAATGGCAGGGAACAAACTTTTACGGTGGTGGCAGCAACAACAGAAGAAGAAGGAACTAATGGCAGTTCCAATAATTTAGCTTGTGACTTTTTGCTTAATGTTAACTCATTCCCTTCAGTACAACTCTTTTGAGTGTGTACCTTTAACTCCTAGTGGGTGTGGCTTGAGCCTTTAATCACCGTACAATTCTAACAAATACTGAATGACAGAGGTCAGATATCAATTCAGTTGTGTTTGCCATCATGTATGCTTCAAGATAAAATATTCTGATACCTTGTATGTAGCATGAGTTTGGAATTATTAATGCAAGTATGAACAAGTAACATTTGACGCCTAGAGGAGCAGTAGGAGGTAACTGCACATGCACCTGGAGGCATCACTTGGATGCAATGAGTCATTTGTATCACCCAGGTATGTGGTGGATGAGCATATTTAGGGCAATCGGACTGATTTAAAAATCATTAACCTCTCTGACTTAATTATAAGTAATGATGTTGGTGCATTGTTATTGAAGGGAACAAAATTTTTCCAAGTTTAGCAGATATTATTATGGAAACAAGTCACTTTTGTAGAAAATTGCATTTAAAGGTATTTTCTCAAAATCGTGTATTGGAAGTCAATGATAATGCTGGGGTCATTGATGAGAATGATGTTAACAATTCAAGTGCCTGCTCTGATGATTCACTTCTTAATATGCCAACATATGCAAATTAATTTTGTGATATTGTGGTTGATTCACCTGCAGGGGAAGAAGAAGTAAATATTGGTAGTCATGACAGGGTTTTTTGCACAGGTTATGGTAGGTTACGGATACCACAAGTTCCTCACCATAGCAGTTTTTTTCTACCTAAATTGTCAGCAATGGTATGACAGTTTGAAAATGTTTTGTATAGACAAATAGAATTGGAGAATGAAAAATTGAGGCAAAGATGCAGAATATATAATGTGAACAAGAATGAATGGTTAGCTTTAAATTAATTATAAGATATGAATGACAACTATGTTTATACCTAGGCTGACAAAGGTGGTAACTGGATTTTACCCAAAGTCAAATACAATGCTATGGCTGAAGAATTATTGAGGGACCAATCTGTTTACATTAGGGTGTCGGGAGATGCCATTTCTGCATTTAATGGTGAACTGTTAGAACTTTTGGAAAGGGGTGAGAAATTGGGATTTTTCACTACAATGGAGGTTAAGAAATTATACATGAGGAACCCCAGGGATGCTAATTTCTTCATTATCCCCAAGATTCACAAATATTTAAGCAATCCACCGGACAGGCCAATCGTATCAGGAAAGGGGTCCTTTTTGCAAAATATAGGTATTTATTTGGATCACCAGTTTAAGGCATATTTGAGTAAAGTTGCATCTCATATTAAAAATGGTAAAGATCTCTGTGACCTGGTAAGTGGAATGAAGTGGAATATTAAGTACTATTGGGCAAGTGTGGATGTTAAAGTTCTTTATACTAGCATCAGAAATGTTTGGGGTTTGGAAGCAGTTGGCAAGTTAATGGAGGAGGGTCCACGTACAGCTTTTGTGTTACAATTATTAGAGTTTTCCTTAACATACAGTTGTTTGAAGTTCAATAAACAATACTTTTTACAAAAATAAGGCACTGCGATGGGGGCTTCATATGCCCCTTCCTATGCCATTATTTTTATGAATCATTTTGAGAATTTATTTGTTTACAATACTGAATTTTTCACACATCATGTCATTATCTATAAAAGATATATAGATAATTTACTTTTAATTGCAGAGGTAACAGCACACAGTTTCAAGAATTTTTGGACACCCTAAATAATGATTTTGGGTTGGAATTTACCTATAAAATTGATAGGGAAAGATTCCAATTTCTTGATTTGGAATTTTTTGTAACAGACAATGAAGAAATATCTTTTAGGCCCTTTAGCAAAGAAACTGCTGTCGACAATTTTTTATTAGCTGACAGCATGAATCCCTCCCCATTTATTGGCTTCACTCCCTTATGGTGAGTACAATCGTATTTTCAATAATACTTGACAAGCATACTGTGAAAGAGGAATTTCAGAAAGTCGGGCAAAAACTGGTGGAGAGAAGTTATGTTCCACATGTTCTTGACAAAGCTGAAAAGAGATTTGGGAATTTAATTTCAATGACATGCAGTCTTTTCAATAATACACAAGGCAGTTTTAGGGTAAAATTCAAAGATGCAGTCAGAGAAGATAGTGAGTATAAAATATTCTTTGTTTCTAAATATTCTCCCTTTTCAAATAATTTAAAGAGGGTTGTAGAGAGGTCTTGGCCTATGGTAGTCAATGATCCCACTCTGGCAGGATTGTTTCCTAAAAGAATAACCAATGCTCATACAGTAGATTTTCAAATTTAAAGAAATTACTAAATATGAAGAAGGGTAGTGGAAATTGTGTACAAACAGATTGTTATTCCTGTGGATGTTGTAAGGTATGCAGTAGAGCTCGAAATTTAGATGGAGTTAGCATAAATGATAAAAAGTTTAGGGCTATGAATTTGTTTAATTGGCAGTCCTGTGGGGTTGTTTACATTATAGGTTGTGGGTGTAAACCCACAAGGTGGTACATAGGACAAACCAAGAGAATGGCAAAAAATCACACAAACCAAGAGAATGGCAAAAAATCGCATAATGGAACATCTGGGTGATATTGGATTTGGCAGGGTTGAAAATCCTGTGGCACATAATTTTCATGTAGCCCATGCTGGGTCAGATGTTAGTTTTTTTCAGCATTTTGGCCAAACCTCTCAATAAACAGGGGGAGGATTTCTTAACTGGGTTATTAAAATTAGAGACAAAACTGATTATTAATTTTGGCACATTATTTCCCAAGGGTTTGAATCAGGAGTTGAATATTAATTTTCATTAATAAAGTGTAATTTATATATAATATAATATAATACATTTTAGGTGGTATTATATTAGGTTATGATTACGCATTTCAGGGTGGTGTAGATGTTAGTTGGAAATGAATTGTGTGTTTTTGATATTTCAGTCTTTTGGGGGCATGTGTTAAGAACATTAATTAGCTTTATTAATATATAATTGTTTATATTACATTAAAAATGTTTTTTATATATTAGTAATGAGGTCACAAAGTTCATTGTTGAGATATGAATGGTTGGAAAGTTTATAATTCATATATGTTTTCACAGATTTCATACATTTCTGGGTGTTAACTCATCAATTGTATTTTTTGTATATTGGGTGTTACACATACCTTTGTTTATAAAGGGTTAATATGTAGTACCTAGTTAATGGCATAATGCCATTTGCAATTGAATAATGAGGTAATAATTAGCCTCTCAGTTTGTATATAAAGTTGTTGTATTTGGTGTAAAAATCATTCCCTTGAAGGCTTTTGAGCCGAGGTACCAGGAATCACTAGTAAAGGTTTTATATACCAGTCCTGTGAGCAGTTTAATTTTTCCAGCCTGGAGATCCAGTTTTTCGTGTGTTTCTTTGATTGGTTTGGTGCTTTGACAGTTTTTCTGTTTGTACTTCTCCCATTCCAAATCTGCACCACAAAATAATTCCAGTCTCAATCCATTCTACACTGTATGTTGTCTCTACACCAACTCTTTCAGGTTTCCCTGTAATTTCTCCTGACGTTTAGCATTTTCTAAGGGATTGTGTAACCCCTCATCCAGCTTTGGTAAGAATCAAAATAAACAGTCAGGAAAATGCTGGTAAGCGGTCATTTAAGAAGCAATGGCAAGGGAGTTAACAGAATACGGGAACTCTCTAAAACAAAGGACAGACCAACAAGTCAGAATGACTGTTTAAGGGACTATGCACCCTCCCACCCTGACAGTCCATTTTCTCTTCCAAATATGGTGCCAAAGAAAGAAAATGCTTAGAGATCAGTTCTTGGTCATTCTTTCCTAAACCCATTTATGATACTGCCCAAGTTCAAAATGATGTCACTTAACTTTTTACCTGTCCTTCCTCATTTAAGTTTCCTAGTAACACCAGAGTTAAAAGATCTATATTCATCCAGATTTTAGGCATTTCTTAAGGTTTTGTATGTTTGGATCACGTTATCAGTTTCCTGCCCTACCCTTTGGACTATCCAGTGCACCCAGAGTGTTCACAAAGTGTCTGGTTCCCATTATAGCTTATTGCAGGCTACAGGATATCCACACTATTTTATATTTAGACAACTTGCTTGTCTTTGTAGAGTCTTTTTCAAAGTGACAGGAATGTCTTACTTGAGTGAGAGATTTGTTATCCAAGTTACAGTCCAGGAGAACATTCAAAAGTCTTTTTTTTTTTTTTACTCCATCACAGATTGTGTTCCTGGAGTGTTTCCTGGACACCTCAGTTCAAAGAGCTTTACTTCCACAGGAAAAAAATAGATCTATATCTAAATCTATGTCTAGGGTTTTCCAATTAGGGTGATTGGAGTGAATACCTCAGGATTTTGGGTCTCGGTGTGATACATGATTATCATGATGCCCCTGGGAAGATTCCACATGAAAAATATACAATGGTATTTGAAGTCTCTTTGGTCCCAGCACTAACACCCATTATCTTTTAAACCCCCCAGTTCTGGGATTTGTCAGAATAGAAATCTCTTTATGGAGACAGGAAATATCCCTAAATGCAGCCCCCCCCCCACTACAAAGCAGTCAGTCAGTCACCACAAACACCTCAGATTTTGCTTGGGGAGCAGTTTCAGAAGGGATAAAAATGAAAGTTATTAAGGACATCAAGAATAGACACAAATACATTATTAAAGAAATGTTTGCTCTAATCAAGGCAGTCAACTTTCTCAATCACCTTTGTTCCCATGGACCCAGGGTTGCCAGATTTTCGACTGGCCAGGTAGGGACAAAAAAAGTCTTTCACAGCAAGTGAAAAAAAAAAAAGGGTCTTCCATGCTAGGTCTTTAATGTGGAACATCAGTTCCACATTAAACAAAAGTAGCTCTGTGTTTATTTATTTATTTTTTTATTGGCCCGGGCCAATTAAAAATAAATAAACATGGAGCTACTTCTGTTTAACATCGCAGTTCTGCATTAAACAGAAATAGCTCTGTTTTGAGATTATTTTTTTTTTTTGATTGGCCCGTACACCAGTATACGGGCCAATCAAAAATTGCTAAACACGGAGCTACTTCGGTTTAATGCGGAACTGCGATGTTCCGCATTAAACACAAGCAGCTCCGTGTTTAATGATTTTTGATTGGCCCGTATGCAGGTATACGGGCCAATCAAAAAAAAAAGTGAAGGCTGTCCGGGATTTAAATCGACAGTGCGGGACTCGGGATCAGGCTGCTGATCCCAGGACAGTCCCGCTCAAATAGGGACGTCTGGCAACCCTGCATGGACCTCAAGTTGTTGCAGATAATAACAAAGTCATGTGGCACATCAAAAGCAAGTGGGGACCAAGTTGTACCCTTTTTGCAGATTAGCCATGTTAGCCTAGGATATAGCTTTACAGCACAGTCTCAGTCTACATGCATCCTACATCTGGTCAGAGCAAAACTATGTGGCAGACAGGCTAAGTAGGACAAAGGCAAACCCTCACAAATGGAGACTAGATCAGGGGGACTTCCAAGATTTGAACCATCTGAGGGGAGTTCCTCAAACAGACCTTTTTACCTTCTCTCTAAACAATCAGCTAGCAAAAGTTTGATTCAGAACTGCATGCAAGAAGGCCTGGAAGACAGATGCATTTTACTTTCTGTGGACAGGAATATTCCTGCATGCTTTTCTACCCTTTCTACTGATATATCCAGGGTACTTCTGAAGATTCAGAAGGAATCTCCCAAGATCATTGTGGTGATTCCCTTCTCGCCCAGGCAATAGTGGTTTTCCCTTCTTTTGGAAATGGCCAGGGACAATTGCCACAACTTTCCTCACAGAATGGATCTAATCACACATGACAGAGATGTTTGGTACACCCTGACCCAATCAAGTTCTTCAACTTCAAATGGCTGCCTGGATGACAGGGTCTTAATTACATTTAGGCACCTGTTTATCGAGGACGTGTAGCAGGTACTAATGGTGACAATAAAGCCTGCTATTAGAAAATCCTACATTAGCAAATGGAAAAAGATCTTCTAGTTGGTGCCGCCAACATAACCAGCATCCATTTTGGGCTAGTGTTTCTCTGGCCTGACAATATTTGTGTGACTTTTTATCCTTTAGCCTTTCTTACTTCTCCACCAGGGTTCATTTTTCAGAGTTTTCCATCTGTTTGCCAATAGATCCCCCTCTTTCAATACTTTCTCATGCAAAAATGTTTTTGCAAGGGGTTTTACATAAGAGACCTCCAAGAAAACCAGTGGGTCCTCCTTGGTATCTTAATTTTGTGTTAGAGAAGCTAACACCTGTTCCTATTAATCAGATAATTTTTAGACTGACTTGAGGTTCTTAACCTGGAAAACTGTTTTACTGTGTGCTCTGCCATCTGCAGGAAGAGTGTGTGAGTTGCAGGCTCTTATGGTGAGTCATCTCTATTTCATTTCCCACAGAGAGAGGGTTTCTCTGAGACCTAATCCTTCTTTTTTGCTTAAATTGGAATCAGAGCTTATTTTAAGCCAAACTATCCATCTCTGTTTTCTTCCCTGAACCTAAATTGAGGGAGAAAGTATTCTTCATACCTTGGATGTCCACAAACAACAACTTTGGTACTATCTTGACAGAACTAAATCTTCCAGATCTTTGGATTAGTTTTTCATTTCATGTGTAGGTAAGAAGAAGGGATAACCTGTGCCAAAACACACTGTATCCAAATGGTTGTCTCAGGCTTTTTCAACCTTTTGTTAAACAAAGCTACTTCAGGCAGGTACTCACTCTACCAGGGCCTTGGCTTCATCTATGGCTATTTGGAAAGCAGTGAATTCTAGAAATATTCTAGAAGCAGCAACTTAATCCTGTGTATATACTATAAAACACTAAAAGCTTGATTCCTTCCCTATCTTGATCATGAGCTCCTGTACCCTTCCATCTCTCAAATGTCATATGCTAGAGTAATATAATCATATAGCTAAGGCTACTGCAGCAATGTTCAGTATGATGAACATAGTACAGTTGTGTAAGTAAACTTACCATAATAGTAGATGCTTGAATGATCACTGCTGCAGTAGCCGATCCCTTCCACCACCCCCCCCCCTTTTTTTAATTCCATGGTGTTGTCCAAGTTGGTATGAAAGCTCTGAAGAGTTTGGCACTTGAACCTGATTTTCTAGGCAGGGCAGTTCAAGCTACTTAACAGTGTGTGGAAAGTGCCCTGAAGCTTTGGAAACTGGCCAGCTGTTATATCCTTGGTAGGATATAACCCATATAGCTAAGACTGCTGCAGCTGCAATAATTCAAACATCTACTCTTTATGTGAAATTTACCTACATGATTATACTTCATCTTTCAAAGAGTTGATAAGTAACAGTTATGCTTGTAGAAAATAGACTCCATTTTGGCTTGCCCTTAAACAGCTGAGAACCATGCAAGTATATACTAAAACTAAACTCCTAGCAGAAGCCCGACCCTATGAACATAGTCAATCCTAACACTACATATGCAGAGGTTCTAAAGACTCCATCCACAAAACTTCAGTTATGCTTCAAGGTGCTATAAGTTCAACAAACACAGAACTTCATAAATATGACATACTGTATAGACCTCCCACAGACCACACTAGTCATTCTAACAAGGCAGTGGGGAAGAGGCCATCACAAAATCATGGGGCTAAAATTGAACCAAGGCAGATATGAAAGCCTATAAAGCAGACATTATGACCTGACACCCCCAAAATGTCCTTGTAATTTGTGACTGTATTATGTGTAAAACTGATATCTACCTCAGAACTTTTAGAAGAAGCTTGTGGCAATACCATGCCTGCTTGTGGTCAAATACAGGAACATCTGAACCTGAACTAGGATAAAAAAAATGGGTGATTATCCACAACTTACTGAACAATCTATGATCAATGGCAGTTATGATATAGTGATTAAATCATATACTATAGAATAATTTAATAAGGTCTTCCCTCTTGGATATACAGAAGGGTATTGTGGGATAATCAAACATTTTTATTTTATTTTTATTTAACATTTGTTGACCGGGAAAGCTAGCATCCTAGCAAATATGGGAAAATGCAATTGCTTAGCAGAATCATCCCAGCACCTTCTATGGCACCTAAATATCATGACATAATGTAGGTGATTCTGTCAGTAGCTAAGGACATGGTGCCATGGACTAAGGGGTTCAGTGCCCATGTGCCTAGGACAGAGTGCTTTGAAATCTAGTAGATTTTACCTTTCTTCCTAAAGAGTACAAGTACTGGACAGGAAAATTGCCATCATTGTAATGTCTTCTTAGACCTTGTCAGATTTTAAGGGAAAAAAATGATAATAAAAACGGTTAAAAATCAGAAGTAAATGTGGTTTTGTTAAATACTATAAGCCTTGACTTGGGGATCCTAATGCCCTACCCTTATTGAAGTGTGGTTTAAAGATCTAAATTTGATGGTATACCTTCTTTCATTGTTGGATATCTGGTGAGAGAGATGATGATGATATCAAGGAGAACATTCCGTGTATATCAGTACCTGACTTTGATGGCCTAAGTTGGAACTTACTAAGATCAAGTATTCTGATATCTTCATGGTTGACCTTCAAGTTCCAACAAATTTTACTCACTGGTCTTGCTCCTAATATACAGAAATTGACCACTGAGATCCCAGTACATAAGGGTGATAAGGTAATGCCTGCAACCCAGAGAACTGTAGATCAGGCAGCCTGCATCAGCAAATGATTTGAATGAGCCATCTTAAAGGCAGTTTCCCCAACATGGGTTTATCTGTTGTTGCTATTGCATATCTAAGCTGGTGTGTACTTGGATGTGGCCAAGGTGTTTGATATGTTCCCTCACAGAATTGTGTATTATGCTGTAATAGAGTAGAAGGTTAACCTCACAGCAAGACGTTGTCCCGTTCGATTCTCAGCTAGAGTGTCTTCTGTGTGGAGGCATGCGTGAATGGGTGTGCCTTCGTTGAAGGTTGTGCGTCAGGGCTGGTAACTCAGCACGTAAAAATCCACCACCAAACATTAGCGACCCCTAACCGGGATAAGCTGAAAGACACAACAAGAAAGAGTAGAAGGTTAACAGTTACAATATCAGATAGATAAGAAGATGGCCGAGAAGCTGCTCGTGTACTATTAAATAACAGGTTTATTCTCCTTTCTCAAATTGTTTAGCAGGGAGGTATGCCAAGGGTCATTATTCAACCCCTACTTATTTAGCCTATTTACGGGGTCTTTCCTAATTTTTAAATGTTCATGGGTGGATGAGCCAGCTCCATAGCATAATGGCAAAAATCTTGATTACACCACAGATGATAATGCTGTGTTAGTGAATCAGGTGCCTGAAAGAGCTGTACAGGGAGGATTGGAGACAGCTGCCACTGTTGTCTCACCCATCCTGGAGGGAGTGAGGTGGTTGTGGCTCATCATAAAGGTAACACCCTAGTGCACCAGGTGTTGACTAATAATGTTAGATTCTGCTAAGCCCTTGGTGTCTTAGGTGCATTGCATTAACTAAGGAGAATCCATCTTGCGGAGGTATGCTTCCCCTTGGGAGACAGTGATGGGAGAGCATGGAGGAGCCATAGAAAAGAGAGAAGAGCTGCTCCCAGTGGGGCAAGGTAGGCCATTCCCCAAGACCAACAAGCAGACCCTCTTCCTATCCACCTTACTATCTCCAGGGAATGGAAGGGCTAATCAGGATTACTGGGTGAAGATGGATGAGCTGTAGGGCTTTTACCCACTTTGGGAATGTCAGGTTCCTGTGCCCCAGAGCAAATGGGATAAGTGCTGGGAGTAGAACCATTGGGCAAAGTCCTGGATGGAAAGGAATTTATGGGGTTCTTGGGTTTGTGAATTTGCCTACGATTCAAAGGTTGCCATCATGTTAACTGTCTGGATTAGAAGATTAACAGATTTTACAGAGCTTTATGGATTCCTTTTTTTCCTTGGTCATTTGAAAATCAAGTTGCATTTGACATTGAAAAGTACAGTGCAGTGCACATGAGGATCATCAGTAAAGAATATCCTAGCCACTTCTATTTTAACTACTGTACTCACTAATAAACATGGGAAATGGGCTGTGATAACTATATATGTTGATGACACCAAACTGAGTGACATAATTATAATTACTTCAGTACACACCTTGTCGTAATTGTACCTCTATTAAAAGCTTTGCTTAGACCTCATATTGTGCATTCTTCAGCTTTCTACATTTATAGCATATGGGACAGTCATACACACAAAAAGATTTCTGTTGTGAAATTGATGCCTTATCTTTAAGGAGTGTCTTAAATAAATATATAATTTATTTATTACATGCTTAATTTTAGCCTTCCAATGATACGTTTTTAAAGTTACCCTAAGTTTACAATTTATTTTGCATTCTTACCCCATTATGAATAACAACTGTTTAATTGAAACTGATTTATACACAACACCTGAGTGACCATATTATGGGACAAATTACAATCTGGTTTAAGACAAGTTAGCAGTCTTAACTCATTTAAATTACAATTAGGTCTTTTGTTTGGTTCTAGATACTCCAAGATGGCCTCACATGAAGTTCCCAAGTCTGTTTTAACACTAATTTTGTAAAGCTGTAAAGTTGTAACATTGTACAGGCGTGGTAGCTGCTGCCACAAGGAAAATTAAAATAATAAAAAAATCAAGTTTCATTGGACCAGACAACATACCCGGTGTTTTCCTACACAAACCAAGTAAAGCTATCTAGCCTTTTATCAAGCATGTCAGAGTCTTGGCTTGTATACGCCATGGTTACCAGATGATATCCCAAGAGCACTTGGTGTTAAGGATGTATGGTAAAAGTGCATGCATAATGTCCAAGCCCAGCTATACCTAAGTGGGCATTACACTGTGTAGCTACATGTGAGAGGTGTAATTTCTGGCTTCCCAGGAATTTACCCACCTTAGATTCTGACCATTGACTTAGGGCGGCCATGGTGGTGCAGCGTTAAGCGTTGCTGCCTCACAGTAGGAGGTTCTCCGGTTCAATTCTCGGCTGAGGTGCCTTCTGTGTGGAGTCTGCATGTCCTCCCTGTCGTTGCATGGGTTTCCTCCCACATCCCAAAGACATGCTGTAGGTGGATTGGACAAGTCGGAAGAAGAAGATTCTGACCACTGACTTCCATTGTAACCTTGCTAACAACAGCTGACACTTAAATGGAAGTAGTTTGCATCACATGCATGTACACACACTTTATATATATGAAATGACCTAGCTGCTGTCACTTAGATAGCTGAACAAAGATTATTGATGGCAACATTACTAGCTGCATAACATTTGAAATACTAATATTCACACTGTATGGAGCATAGATATTCTAAGGATTGTATAACTGAATATCATAATGAATGAATGCATGAAACTGACTAAGGTCTTCTCATATCAGTAGATGTGTTGCATAATTTTGGTGGAAACAGAAATATGTTAGTAATTTGCAGTGTTATAGAATCTTCTCACATATCACTAACTAAAATTTAATTCCAAATCATTTTTGTTATTTTCATTCTGCTTCTAACATTTATAAGAGAGCAATGTCAGGAGCTACGTTCTGCAATGACCCGGCTTCATCAGAATGAAGTGTGCACTGAACGATCTGCACAGCTGGCTCTTAAGGAAGAGCTTCGCAAACAACAGAAACAAGAAGAAGAGTTCTTTGCAAATATCTGGAATAAAGACAGGTTAGCCAAGGAAGAAAGAGAAAAGAAAGAAGCAGAGAAGCAAGCTGAACTGAACAGGAAAGCATTAGATGTGATTCAAGCCCAGATGGCAGCAGCAGAGGCTCAGAAACTGGAAGAAAAGCACCTAAAAGAGGAGGAAGCACGATTAATGGTAATTGTGATGGCTACTGTTTCATTTAAATTATGTTTTATTTAGAAGTGCACATTTAAGTTAAAATATTTTACTGATTTCCAGAGATAGAGGTAGATGTGATTTTAATTATGATGTTGTGTAATAGATATCTGAAACTAAGAGGCATGTACAAAAACTCATTAAAACACACACACACACACACACACACACACACACACACACACACACACACACAGCTTCTTCATTTTATATGATTGGTCAAAGTATTCCCAAATCCCACTGTGAAACATGCCAACGATTTATTTCATTTTTTTGCATGTCATTTTATTGTAGAAAAGTAATGCAGTAATTTATCTTTCACCTTGGAAAGGTAAAGTAGAGCATATAGAAAGGTACAGTGTAGAACTCAAGGGGCATAATGCACATGTGCAGCAAAGATCCTGAATGCATATTTATCACTATAAACTGGACAGCAAAAGTCTCAGAAGACTACTGCCAAAGATGAAAATATGATGCCTGTATCTTTTTGAGTTATATTGTGGATTTAGTTTCTAATAGTACTAATTCAATTTATTTGTTTTAATTTTTAACTGGGTTTGTAAACTGGTCTACTGAATTTTTTTAGTCACAAGCTGGACTCGAGAGCAGGAAACTTACAGCAAAGTAAGACATAAATAAAGCAGAGTACAAAGTGTGTCTAATATATAAATATATATATATATATATATATATATATATATATATATATATATATATATATATATATATATATATATATATATATATATATATATATATATATATATATATATATATATATATATATATATATATATATATATGGTCTATATTAGATCACCGAACGCTTAAAAAAGTGAACGGTGATTAATCGACCCTATGTAAGCAAAAGCTTACAATTTCGAACTATCAGAACAGCGATTTTTTTCCTAGGGAAAAAAATCGTTGTTCCAGCAAAAAAAAAAAAATACTTTAAACATTACATTAAGTGGGGAGCTGCACCTCCACACCCCCCTACTTAAATATACCGACTCCGAGACCGCACTACAGTGCCGAAAACTGCAAAGTAACAAAGTGGCTAAGCAAATTCTTTCTCAGGGAAAGAATTTGCTTAAAAGCCGCTTTGATATTTTGCCATTTCGGGCTTTTAAGTTCGACCAAGACGCATTCTTCTAATAGGGAACCTATATATATATATATATATATATATATATATATATATATATATATATATATACATGGGTGTACTTCATAACACTGAAATTTTCATAACATTGAATTTCATAACATTGAGACCATAACATCTAAAATTCAAAATGCTGAAAACCCAAAACAATGAAAACTCAGAACATTGAAAGTGTACTTAATAACATTGAAAACTACATTGCACAAGTAAATAAGATCTCCTCCACCTACAACACCACCTAATTAACAAACACACTTTCTACTACGTTTCTGCAGGGGGCAAGCCCCACTGCACCCCCCACACCCCCCTGTAAATTAAATATACCAACTCCAAGATCGCACTACAGTGGAAAAAAGTTTATTTCCTAACCTCAGTGATTTACTTTTTTCCACTGTAGTGCGATCTTGGAGTTGGTATATTTAATTTACAGGGGATGTGGGGGTCAGAGCCCCTGACATGGGGGGTGCAGAGGGTTTTGCCCCCCTGCAGAAACATAGTAGAAAGTGTGTTTATTAGTTAGGTGTTGTTATAGGTGGAGACAATGTTATTTACATGTGCACTGTAGTTCTCAATGTTATGAAGCACACTTTCAATGTTCTGAGTTTTCATTGTTTTGAGATTTAGATATTTTGGTCTCAGTGTTATGAAATTCAACGTTATGAAATTTCAATGTTATGAAGTAGATCCATACATTATATATATATATATATATATATATATATATATATATATATATATATATATATATATATATATATATATATATATATATATATATATATATATATATATAATTTACACATGGGTGCACTTTAGATGATCGAGTTGCTGAAATCTCGAAATGCATATGGTTGAGACCATATGATCGAGTTTCAGAAACTCAAACATCTGAAGGGGGGGGGTTAAAAAAATTGTGGAAGTACCTTAACTGAGGGTTCTGCAGGGGGGCAAGCTGCCCTGCTCCCCTGCTACTTAAATATACGAACTCCGACATTGTGCTACAGTGGGTAACAGGAAAATCTCCCATTCAGCACTGTCTGCAGAAGTGCAGAACAGGAGATTTCCCTTTTCCCCACTGTAGTGCGATCTCGTAGTTAGTATATTTAAGTAGGGGGGTGTGGGGGTGCAGGGGGTCTTGCTCCCCTTCAAAAACATTTGTACTTGTTTTATTTTTCTTGTATGTGTTCACTTCTGATGTTCGAGTTTCTGAAACTTCAACATGTGGTCTCGAGCAACTGCATTTTGAGATTTCAGCAACGCAATCATCTGAAGTGAATCCATATACACACGTATATAGACATAAAAGTACAATAGTGCAGTAGTTATAAAATGACAGTACCACATTTACATTATTTACATATTGAAGAAGTCCTACAGATAGGTAAAGCATTTAGGGTGAAGCTAGGCTTTACTCAGTGTCTCTGAAACAGGTACAAATGTCTTCCTCCATCAGATTTTTTTGGTTTTGAAAGCTGTTAGGGTGCTCTGATTTCTTACATCATTTGGAAGATTATTCCAAGTGGCTGTGACCAATTTGGAAAAAAGCTTTTTCTCAAATGGTAGACTTGAATGGAAGTCTGACTAGCTGGAGGTTTTCTTCTATATGACCTCTTTGTTCACTTAGGGAACCTATTCTTTTTAATGGTGGGCAGTAAACCATGTGTTTCATCTTTTGTAGTAGGGTACTAATTAGGAGAGTAGCTGCAAGTGAAACAGAGAGCCAGCTAATAGCCTTAAGTACATCACAATAATGTTTTCTAGGATTAGCTAAGGTTAGAAATCTGCTTATCTTAGTTTCATTGGTTTGCAAGTACTGTGAGCCGAGTGGAAACATATCAGGGTTAGGCAGTAATCCTGTTTTGGGTTAAGAATGTTTCTTGCTATGACAGTTCTAACACAACTTTTTTTTTCTAATGCAATATTCACTAAAGACTTCCATCATTCATACATCTTTACTAACTCCTTAGGAGTGATTATAGATACAGTCCTTATAGATTTTCCCCTCCCTTTGTAGGATAAAAAGAGGGATTCAAATAGCCCTGACAGAATTTCCTCAACATCAGATTATTATAAGAAGACGGTTTTCAGTATCCCTTGCTATGCATGCCATCTTTCATCCTCCTTGTACCGCTTTCAGTACTGTGTTTGAGGATGATACAGTGGCATGCCAGGATTGTCTGGAATACATTCACAGATTATGAGAAATGATGTTCAATATTCCTTTTACTTTTAGTGTAAAGAAAGAACCATGCTCACTTCAGCAACAGCCAAAATGTGTTGTAACTGATCCTTCAGATTATGCTTAGAATTTAAAATCTGAAGGAAAAGATAACAGCTTTTAGGACATTGACAGCTTAGTATCACATTGCTCACATATGACATTTATAACTCGGCACAGATGGTGATGTGACACATAATCAGTCTAGAAGGAACTGGCTCTATACATTTGTGCAAAGTGATACTTGACGTGGTGCTGAGCATTGCAATTTTCAGCTTTTAGCTGAGCATCTCTGACAATTTTCAAGCAAAAGCTTTGAACAGGAATACAATTTTTGTTTGTCTTTTCAGCTTTTCCCGGTTAGGGGTTGCCACAGCGGAACTCCAGTCCGCTAATGATTGGCAGTCGATTTTTATGGTGCCGAGTTGCCAGCCTGATGCCCAACCTTCAGCGAAGGCACGCCCATTCACGTATGTTTTTCGGAGGCCACTCGACCATGGGGAGGACATGTAGACTCCACACAGAAGGCACTCCAGCTGAGAATTGAACAGGAGAACCTCTTGATGTGAGGCAACAACGCTACCGCTGTACCACCGCGGCTTGAGCAGGAATACAATCCTGGCCTGAAATAGGAATTAGATCCAAAGATGTGTCTGTTATACAAGGCCATCTGAGACCCAGGCTTGATGGAGTTGCTGCATGTCTGTAAGTCAAACTCCACTTGCGCAACCCCCAAGCAAGGCCTCAACCTGGTCTTTGATATTAATAGAACTTGTCGGCAGGATAGATTTCTGTCCAAAAGACTCTCCCCATCTATGGAATAGACTCCCTCTCCATGTCAGGCATAGCACATCTCTAGCTCTCTTTAAGAGGAACCTGGACAACTGGATGGAAAACAGAAAATACACCCCTGGGATCCCACCTGTGTCCCTGCTGAACAGGGGAAACAGAATTTGACTTTGTGGGAACATTGCCAAAATTCTTGGCTAGGCTTATAAGGATCTCCGTGCCAATAGCCTAGTATCATCCTATGAACCTATAAAACTTTGTGCAGATTTGAATTATTCCAGAGGTACACCTTGTCTGACATGCTAATGTACAATATGGATTTTCTCTTCATAATGACTTTAACCAGCCTATCTCCATGGCCTTTGCCTCTTCACAAGTTATTATTGATATAACAGTGACACAAGGTATCAGAGTCTTGACACTCTAACCATTATTGTATGCTGCTTGAAGGATATAATTTTATTTCTTATACTAATCCATTTTTTCCTCATGTCTTTAATTTCTGACAGGAAGTCAGAATGCCAGATACTTAAAAATCCTGCTTACAAAATAGAATAAATTTGTTACTTCCACTGCATCACAAGGTGCAGAACCTTGAAACTATTCTGTACTAAGGCTGTTTGACTACTTAAATCAGTTTTCAGTCAAACTTGGCCTTTTCCTTGTATTAAGTTAAATATGTCTGCCATTTCTGCTTTATCTGTCTTTGAACTGGTGATAATTAACAAGCTATAAAATGTTTTTCATGCAAAATACTTTTTTTCTGGTGGCTGTTAATTTCAGCTGGAAATATTTCTAAGCCATAAGCATTTTTACTTGGTCTTTCTTAGTGAAATATTGTCATTGAAAAGTAGTAATTCCCAACTACCATTGGGAAGTCGGTCATTTTTTTAAACAGTTGCACAAGATTCACAGATAACTTGGGTACTGGATACAAAGTACACAAGAGTGTAGAAAAGGTCAACTATTTATGGTCCTTGATAAAGGAAGGGGAATGAGACCTGTCTGTCAGTAAACAACCTTTTTCTAAATGGCTGCCCAACAAATTTCCTTTTGCTGTAACATTTATAGTAAACCTTTGCTGGATAAGTGTATTCCACTAGTGCAGCAGCAATGTTAGCAGAGTACATTACCAATATTTCTGTGCAAGGTACTTTGGAGGCTGTCACATGGACTTTAATACAAACTTTTATCAAACACTAAAAGCTGGAAGCACGGTTCAGAAATAAAACATATTTTGATATGACTTTTACAGAAGATCCTGCAACTATATACTTCCATCAAGTAACCAAATATTGCTTGGGAATTTAACCAGGTGTCCAGGTTTACTGTTAGAGTGACCCAGTCTGAAGCAGCCAGTACATATGTGTGTAAAGTATTAAACATAACTGTAGGTATTTGAAGAGTGTTCATTAAAGCAGTAAAGCTACCCACCTACCATTCCCCTTAATGGAATTGTATTCATAACTTGTGATAATAGTGTTTCAAGAATGGGCGACCTGTACATCACCAGTATGATTGGAGCACAAACATTCTCCAGCAAGGTGTTACTCTACAGGTAATGCCCACTGATAAATAAGTTCAACACTTCACAGCAGCATATTAAGCTGCTGTGGAGCTTGGACTGTTCATAGGTTCATAGGTAGGTACTAGGTTATTGGCACTAGGGCATAATTAAGCCTAGCCAAAATGTTTTGGCTTGTACCTCCCATGTGATTTATTTACCTGCGCCTCTGTTGAGCAGGGCCACAGAAGTGATTCCTGGGGTGAATTTCCTGTTCCCCATCCACTCATCAAGATTCTTTTTGAAAAGCGTTAATGAGGAGCTCTGCCTCACATATATGGGGCCTTATTCCAGAGCAGGGGGAGTCTCTAGGATACGAATCTGTCCCTCCAACAAGTCCTGTTTATTGTAGAGGTCAGTTTAAGGTCCCTAGAGCATGTAGCTCGGGTAGATTGGGATTTCCTTAGGTGGAGCATTTCCAGCAATTCAGGGTTTGACATAGCCTTGTATGTCAGGCAGAGATCACCTCTGAGTACCCGATATGCAACCGAGTACAGTTGAAGTTTATTTAGCCTAGTGGCATAGGGCATCTGTTTTAGGCCCGTTATCCTCTTGGTGAGGTATTTTTGAGGCCTCTCCAGTTGTTGCAGGTGTCTAGTAAGGTACATCCCAAATGGGGCATTGTACTCAATAATGGGTCTAATGAGTGATGAGTATAGGGGGACAATAACTTCCTTTTTTGTAGATGCAAACCACTTTGTGATAAGGTGGGTCATGTAGAAGGATTTTCTAACCACCTCAGCAATGTGGTTATCAAAGGAGAGGTTACTGTCCACCTGGATCCCTAGGTCTCTTATCACACTCTCTGTGTTAAGTGAGCTGCCGCCTATGTGGTAATTCATAGATACTTGTTTTTTTCTGAAGGGGATGACAATGCACTTTTTTGGCATTTAGCTTGAGGCCATGATTTTGGCACCATGTATCTGTTTCAGTGAGACCCTTTTGAAGGATATCTACTTCAGTAGGAGTCTCGATTATGGCACCCATTTTGCAGTCATCTGCAAACATTGTTAGCCATAGTCACCCTGTGTTTGCTTGTACCACTGAGCAGTAAATACTGAACAGGAGAGGTCCCAAGACTGAGCCCTGGGGTACTCCACTTGTCACCGGTTTGGAGTCGGACCTATAATTTCCTATTTTCACTGTATGGGTTTTGTCCGTGAGCCAGTTAGCAACCCATCTTGTAATGTGGGAGTTTATATTTAGGTTATTGAGTTTGTCTATAATTCCCTAGTGGGGAATGGTATCAGAAGCTTTCGCAAGGTCAGGGTATGCCATGTGGACCACCTTTCCTTCATCAATTGCTTTGGTGACTGTCTCGAAGAAATCAGCCAGGTTTAGAAGACAAGACCTGTACTTTACGAAACCAAACTGAGTAGGGTCCAGGGTCTGTAGGTTCTCAATGTTGTTGTTTATGAGTTCCATGACGATGCGCTCCATGGCCTTGCAGACGAGGCTCATCAGACTGATGGGGCGATAGTTCCCAGGGACAGTGGTGGCTCCTCCCTTGTGAAGCCAGATGACCATTGCCATTCGCCACTCAGTGGGCACATAACGTGAGGTGAGGCTGTGGTTGAACATGGCACTTAGCTGAGGGATTAGTTCGTTTTGGAGGTCGTGTTAGGAAGCTAACAGTCGCCATTACTTTATGCTCGCTAAGCAGTGCTTTTGCAGTTTAGCGAGTGTAAAATTAAAACAAATGGATAATAAAAAAACAATAGAAAAGTGCGTGTGTGTGTGTGTGTGTGTGTGTGTGTGTGTGTGTGTGTGTGTGTGTGTGTTTCTGTCTGCATGTGTGAGTGTATGGCTGCTTGCTGGTGTGCTTGAAAGTTATAGCGTGTCTGTGTGTGTGAGACAGAGAGAGACTAAACGGTGGATGCAAATCTTAAAATTAAGAGGTATGCATACCTCTATACCTCTTAGCTCAAGAAATCTGTATAAAACCTAAAATAATGGAGGGACAAAGGCTGAAAAATAGGGACTGACTTTAAATATTGCTTCTATAAAATTACAAAAATTGCTGTAATAACAGGCTTTATGTTAACATGCATTTTCCGAAGGATGTTGAGTCCATACCTCTCACCTGCCCTGATTTTCATGGACAGCCATGATTTTGACTCAGGTTTTAGCTCTGCCTTCCTTAAACCCTCTTATAACTGGTGACTTTTGGAGAACAGGTGATGAATTACACTTAATAAACAATATCAATAAACAAGAGTTATAGACTTTTTTACTTCAGAAAATGTACATTAATTCACATTCCCTTAGTCTGTCAATGTCTCAAATTAATACTACGAATATTTTAAAAGTGTCCCTGATTACTTCTGGATTTATCCCTGATTCTGTTGATAGCTATAATAAAGTCTGAAACTCAAATGTAACTAATTATTTCGTGACTTCAACCTTCAATGATTTGCCAGCATATGCTACAGCACATTTGAAACATTAGGCAGATAACTATATATATATATATATATATATGTATATATATATATATATATATGTATATATATTTAATAAATAAAAACAAATACAAAACAATTTAACAGTCCATTCTCTAAGCGCAATAACGCCCTCCAAGGCATGTGTTGCTGTGTAAATAATGCCCTTCGAAGGGTGTAGAGGCCCCTGGGCAGGCATTATTTACACAGTAACACACACACGCTGTTGGGCATTATTGCTTGCTTAGTAGTCTGTTTTTGCAGCTAATATTGTACTTAGCAATAGTTTCATTCTGGACAGAGTACATATATTAGTGTGCAACAAAAACATTTCCCTTGGAGATGCAAGGAAGGTTTATAGAATAAAAGTGGATCCTGGCAATGCTAGCTATACATGGATGTTGTGTGAACCAACCAAACCGTCATAGAATGTTCATGTAGACAAGGGTTAGTCCTCATAGGGATAGGGATGCAGCTGATGAAACATCTGGCCTGGAAGTAGGGTTACAGGAATGGAAGGTGAGTAAAGCCAAATATTATTAGTTATTGTTACAGTGACCTCTGTTCAAAGGTACATTGTTATTTATTTATTTGCAGCTTGTTAACTGGGTTAGAACTTTGATCCAAGTGGACCATTTTTCAAGTTCATCCTGGGTTGTACAGTACACACATATATGCAACCACAATATGTCATGGTAAAGTAATCGTTTCAAAAGATATGTATATCACTTAGCTAACAGTGTTGGCTTGCTACCTAATTATTTAAAAAATGTGCAAATTTGCAAATTAAGTGGTAAGGGGAAGAGGAAGGAAAAAGTAGCTGGAAGGGAAAAGAAAGGGGAGGATGAAGGCAGAGGCTATTGCTTGCAGCATGAATCTCAAGTTGAAGTATTTAATGTAATTTATTGTGAACAGGGGAACTATATACTGTGTTTTTGGAGTTTTAAGTTATGGATTAGGTTGGTGAAGTGAAACTAGTATTGAAAGAACAATTATCTTTAAATATAAAAAACACTGTGGATGATAAAGTTAGAAAACACAGAAGATTATTTTCTTTCTCTTTCTACTTTACCCATATACCATACACTGACAGACTGGATATTTTCGCTTTCCATCATATACTTATTTTTCAAAATATTCTACACATCTGGGAGTGGGGGGTAAACAATGATTTTTTTTTTGTTATGAATATGTAAATCCTTCATCATTAATACACACATTCTTGAATAATTCCTGCACTGCTGCCATCTTAGTGATTACTCATGTTTTAAATGGTGATCGTCCATGTTATAAAGTATGACTTTTGCCAGTGGTAGTCTGCTTTTTTGTCTCAGTAGTCCCTGCTCATATATTCCTGATGCTCTTTTATTTCCTGCAAGCTGCATTTGCAGCACACTTCACATATCCTTAGCTTCTAAATCAGTATATCCTGTGTAATGATAAGAAAACAGTAGAACTCACTTGCTTTAAGTATTAGCTCCTTTCCCCATCTAAGACTGTATGTGGTTGCTATCTCAACAGTACATAGAATGCTGCTTTTGAACCAAGAAAACATAAATCTTTATTGAGCAATATAAATGCATTTTTATAATATTTTTCAGTTTGACTTGCTGTTTAATACCCATGTATGCTGCACATATTTTTTGGCACTGATTGCTGCTACATCTGCTGTATGTGTTTATACAGAAAGCAGTCACTGGTTACATTCAGCTATTCATAACTTCCCATGTTAAGCATGCACATTCAAATATCACAGTCAGCCAATCTTATTTCCACAATTGATTTAACCTTGCTAATTAACATTGCTCATTAAACAAAAACAATTAAACACATACATTATTTACAACCCAATTTAATGTCGGGAAGTAATTAGAATATTGTTTTATTTTCACTATATTACAAGTCTTAACAATTAGACCAGTGACTTTTCACCTTGTATTAAGGTTTAGTTTATTAAATAGATGTAGATCCTGAGTTCTTTGCTCCCTGTTAGTGTTCTCCTCAAGCTTAAATTCCATTACTGTAACCCAGTGCAGCCCATTTTTTTATTATGGAGTTCTGTCTCTGATCTCTGTTTGCTTTTAGCTACAGATTTGTATTCTTTGTGATCATCTTTTTCACCTCTCTTATTGATGGTTTGTTGTTATTTTGCTATTTTCTAGTTGCAGCTTTCTTAACCACTATCAGCTCTGAAGATTTCAACAGTTTCATCTCTTTAGTACATGTTATTCTACACCAACTCAGCAAAAACATGTCTATACTGGTTAAATTATCTTCCGAGTGTAAGACTGCAAGTCATTTTTATACTGAACCAACTACATACATTCGCAAAATATATGCTCCCAAGAACTTCTTTCTGAGCCATTACATCTCTAACGTATGCCTCTTGTCTGTGGAAACATTTTGTCAGTGAGGAGAAGAGAAAATCAGACCAGAAGTCAGAGTAACCCCAGTTGCAGAAAAGGTCAAAGAGAACAGATTACGGTAGTTTGGCCTCATCTGCAGGAAAGCAGAAAATAATTTTGTAAAGAAAATTAAGGAGAGACAGGAAGAAGGCATTAGGGAATGAGATGTCCAGCCAAGAGATGAATAGATTGTACGAGAGAGGACCGGCATGATTGTTAACGAAGGTAGTTGTGGTACTGAATCAAGAGATGTGGCAGCAGTTGACAATGACACCCTGACCCCATGTAGAAAATAGGAAAAAGTGGACTTGATGATGATGGTGCAGTTTCCTGGCATTCTGGAAAAGCAGCACAGAAACTTCCTTTTTTATTATGTCATGTTAGTAAAATCTGGCCAGTATAATTGCTGTAGTTTTGCCCATCCATAGGTGACCTCCCAGCACATGACTATGGGCTAGCTTCATTACTAGTGTCCTGTGAAGTTTTGGTATTAGCAACTGGTGTATAGCTTCTTTCTTATTCTTTGTTGTATAAGAGGTCATCATTTAGTCCAAAACAGGGGTAAGAAGTAAAGGGAACATCCTGTTCAGTATCTTCCTTACATCCTTGGTTATATTCACTCTACCCCTTAGATAGAATGTATCATTTTTTCCCACTGTGCTGTTTTAAAATTGATGAGGCTTATCTGCAAGTGCACAAACTGAGGATCAGTTCCTTAAATAACATTGCTTAAGGTGGAAGGTATAGCATCTTTCCCATCTAAGACACTGGTACTGCGGCAGCAGCTTCTTTGTGCTCATCCCCCGCAAAGGGTCGTTCTAAACAAAAGATCGTTTTCTGCTTTACTGTCTTTGCTGTCAATGCAGGTAGTTAGCGTGCTCTCTTTTCTTTTAGGTTGCTTTCCCCTAATGTTAGTGTGAGAGAGTATCATAGAGTATCATATACTTACTTTCTTTTTCTTGATATTGCTTTCCCATTACAAAGGACATCTTAGAATAGACATTATTGTCAGTTTTGCGTCTTGCTTGCCTTATAGGCACCTGATGCACATGATGCTTAGAGCTTACTTAATTTGAAATATTTTCTTAGTAGTAACACACATAGGTTCAAAATCCTGCATTCTTCTGTGTAGTTCACTTTTTAGTACTTGATGTGTTTTAAGATTCATCGCTTGGGTACACTACTTCTTTTATGCTTATCATAGTTTTGTGCTAATCCATTTTTTGTATTTCACTGTGCTGACTTCTGTTTTGTATTGTTTTTTATTACAGCGTTTGCTATTATGTAACACTTAATGCCTTTTCTGATATCTCTTACAGTGTTAGGTTTCTGTTGCTCTGTCATACTTTTGATAATGTGTAAGATTGTTTTTGCTGTCTAATAACAGCCAGATTCTTGTCCCTTTAGTAGCTTCACTTCCAACTTATTTCTCCAGGTTTTGATTCTGGATCTCTGTAAAGTGTCACTGCCTTGCTTTCTCTATTCTTATACTGAATGAATGCATCAAGCTGCTGCTTTACTTCTTTCTTAAGTGTATCAGCCTGCCACACTGCATATGTGCATTCTCCTTCCTCCCAGTTTCCACAGTGCTTTAAAATTGAAATGAGGAAAATCTCACAAGTCAAATCAGGGATTACAGTAACCTAGAACTGGCTGCATTTCTATATATTTATAGAGAAGTTCTCTTCTACCATCAATGCATACAATCTCCACGTTTTGGTTGTCGTTAAACTTATTCTTTCATATCAGGGGAAGTTTACAAAGGGTATTCTTGCTTCTAGAGTCTAGGGTGCTTGAATGTCTCTGCCTTCTAAAAACATAGTACATTCCACTAGTTTTGTTATAACACAGTGATGTAAGGCTGACTCAGTTATCCTAGATGCTGCTTTATCACACTCCATAGGAACAACTTCATTTAAATCATGCATTTCAGTTTTCATATAACATTGTCTTTAGTATTAGTAGCACATAACTTTGCAATATGACCTTTCCTTCCAGATATTTGAAGCAAATTAACATATGCCGCCTTCTGTAAAACAAAAAGCATCAAGTGAGGTTTTCTGTAGTTTTAGGATTAAAAGCAGACAGTTCAGTTTTAAACATTATGTTATTAACTAATAAACTTTCTACTAGAGTTGTTAGGTTAACAAAGTTCTTGGAATCACTTTCCAATATCAGTTTTCTTATGTTACTAGCCAAAGCTGTTTTAAATCTGTTCACTGATCCGCGGTGGTGGTGTTGCGGTAGCATTGTCGCCTCACAGTAAGACGCTGATGGGTTCGACTCTCAGCTAGAGCGTTTTCTGCGTGGAGACATGCGTGAATGGGCGTATCTTCGTTGAAGGTTGTGCATCAGGGCTGGCAACTCGGCACATAAAAATCAACTGCCAATCATTAGAGGACCGGAGTTCCGCTGTGGCGACCCCTAACCGGGAAAAGCCGAAAGACACAATAACAACTGTTAAAATTTGTAATATTTTGCTGTCTGGTTTAAGAAAAATCTTTAAACTATGCTTTAAGTCATGCATCTGTGCATTTCCTGATTTGTACACAAGTCCAACTAAAAATGCATTTACTTCAGGGGTTATACTAGCCTGACCAAAAGTTATTTCTTAAATTTGCAATAGTCCATGTTGGGACTTCCTTTCCCAGTCTAAATACGATTTCATTACCTCTTCTGTTATTTGGGATGACAAGATTTTTGTCTAATCTGCTTGTCCCCAGCTCTCCACAATACTAAAAAGCCACCAGGTAATACTCCAGGTCATCTTCCCTAGTGAATTTATGAAGAGGAGGCATAATCCTGGGGTTAGCGGTTACACTGGCCAGCATAATCAGCTGTTGCTCTTATTACACTAGCTTTTGATCAGTTCCCACATGTAACTCAAAATGTCTTTGTAATAATTCCTTCTTGGTTGGGTTATTGATTATGGTGCTGTTAGGCATTAGTAGGTAAAACATGGTTTGCTCTTGTCAGCACAGATACTATGAGGATCAAAAACTGGTAACTGTCTGGCAAAATGCCTGTGCACATGCCACAAGTCATACCTCTCAACTGTCCAGATTTTTCGCAGAATGTGCAGATTTTTGCCTTGTATTTTGGTCTATTTCTCATAAAAATTGTTTTTGTTTTCCTGACAAATCATTGAGGATTGAATTAAAAAAATAATACCAGACATCTGCGTTATAGACTTTATCCCCTTCAGAAAATTCAATCTAATTGAAAACATGTTACTCTATTAACTTTCTAAGTTTGTAGAGAAATACTTAAAAAGTGTTCCTTGTTTGGGCCTTTGTCCCCCCCCCCCCCATTGTTTATGGTTTTGTCCAGATTTCTTGTTTAAGAGGTTGAGAGGTATAGCCACCATTGTAAGTGGAAGGAGACACTTGAGGCAGGAGTTCTATAAAAGCAGTAAATGCAGCAAGCAGATGCTTTTTTTAAACTAGTCCCTAGCTGTGGGTCTCAAGGTCTCAACTTGGCCACAATTCCAACTCAGTGAATAATTCTCAAGCATAATCCACTATTGATCCCTGACTGGACACACAGTCCACACCTCCATGTTATTCTGGGCAAGTTCCAGCTCACCTGTTCTGAACTTTCAGTGGAGGAACAAACTTCCTGCTTCTAGCTTTCCTAGTTACTTCCTTTTATGCAGCATTATATGCCTCGTTAGGAGGCTAATACACAATGTTTGCCTGATCAATTGCTATGAGAATATTCCCACAGCCTTCTAAAGCATGAGTATTTGGTGGTGTGTATTTTCTAATTTGTTTTTGATTGTTCATGGACATGTTTATTGATATGATCTTTTCAAACATTTTAGTCGGTAGATACTTATATTTTTTGATGCTGTTGTAATATGTTTGGAAATTTTTAGCCAGGACTCCACTGAAAACGAGTCCTTTCAGCTGGCAGTCATAGTTAGCAAATGTAAACAAATGGGTCCACTACGGAAGACTAAACGCCCATATTACCGACGCTCGGAATCCCGAGATCATAACACCGAAAGACCAGATGATCGCAAGACCAGAAGCTCGAATTTCATAATCCCGATGTTCGGAGATTTTGAGTTAGCACTTCTGGTGTTGCAGTTCAGGTAAGTATGTGTGTGTACATGCGTTTGTGAGGGGCTTTAGTGTGTGTTGTGACTGTGGTGTGTGTGTGAGGGACTGTAATGTGTGGGTATGAGTTTGTCTTGTGTGTGTGTTTGTGCGATCTCGGAGTTAGAATATTAAAGTAGGGGGGTGTGAGGGGGGTGCAGGGTAAGTTTATTTGTTTGATTGTGGGGGGAAGCTGTGTGTCTGTGTATGTGTGTACTGCATGTGTTACAAACGTTCGCGATTTTGAATTTCGCGCTTGTGGTCCGTCAGTCTTGTAGTCTTTCGGGTATTTGGTCTCGGGTTTATGGGCGTCGGTATTGTGGGTTTTCAATAATGTGTAGTGAACCCAAACAAATATGTGAGTGTTTGTGTAACTGCATTCACTCACATAGACACACACACACACACACACACACACACACACACACACACACACACACACACACACACACACACACACACACACACACACACACACACACATCCCTATAAACCAATGTGCTTTGTTTACAGACTATGCACACAAAACGTGAAAGATATTTATATCCATTATATATACATTTGTATATGTATAGGTATATATATATATATATATATATATATATATATATATATATATATATATATATATATATACATACACACACACACACACACACACATACATATATATATATATATATATATATATATATATATACACACACACACACACACACACACACACACATATATATATATATATATATATATATATGTGTGTGTGTGTGTGTGTATTTGTGTCATAATATCGTTTCAGAACATCAACTTTCAAAAGGTTGATACTTTATGGTTGATGTTCTGAAACAGTGAAAATAAAACTAACACAGAGCACTTTGTTTTTGCAGTGGCACAAGCCCCCCTATACCCCCACAACCCCTGCTAGTTAAACATATCAACTCTGAGATTGCAGTACAGTAGGTAAAATGTTCTCTGATCCTACTCTACCACAATCTCTGTAAAAACAGTATTCCTGCCATATAACAAACATTCATCATTTCATAACATTGATCATATGGTCTCAACCTTTTGAAATTTGACATTCTGAAATGTCAGTCTTACAAACAGAACCCATATATACGTGTGTGTGTGTGTGTGTGTGTGTGTGTGTGTGTGTGTGTGTGTGTGTGTGTATATATATATATATATATATATATATATATATATATATATATAAATATATATATATATATATGAATATATATATATGGTTTACTATAATTTAACTGAAGTGGAGTCAGTCGAGTCCACTTCACACAAAAACCCGACCTCGAACGTTGGCAGTGTCGAACTCTGATATTGCCAAACTACAAATTTCGCCCCTATTTCGACCCATGTTAAATCCTGTAATTCGGCAATTTTGGAGTTCGGCTGTGTGAGTTTTCGCGGAAGTTGGTCGATGATATGATAAGTTGATAGTAAACTTTTATATATATAAAGGAAGCCAATCTGGTGGTCCTCTGCCATAAACAAAGTCTACAACAGAAGAAAGAAACTGTTGCAAAAACAGATTAAAATCCCATGACTGGAGGAACTCCCTGGTCAGCCTCAGTAAGATGCTTAGATCCCTCATAAAATCCTCCAAAGCTAGTTATGAAAACAAAATTGCCACTGACTCTAAAGACAACCACAAAGCATTCTATCGCTATGTCAAGAATCTCAATGGCAACACTCAAATCTGCTCTGAGTAACAGCACAATGGCACTAAATATACAGAACCAACTGATATTGCCAGCATCCTGGCAGATAGGTTCAGTGTTAACTTTAATCCCCTCTCAACTCCTAGAGGGCCCATCTTTATACCGGAAGAATGCAAAATTACTGTAATCACGGCTCCATAGGTAAAAAACACACTCTCCAAAGCCAAGAACACAGCATCCATGGGACCTGACAATATCCCAGGCCGCATTCTACATGAACTACAGAATGAACTGGTACCCCACCTAAGTACCATGTTCAATCATAGCCTCACCTCAGGCTTTGTGCCCACTGAATGGCGCACCATGACAGTTATCCCACTCCACAAAGGGGGAGCCACGACAGACCCCGGGAACTACCGCTCCCATTAGCCTGACAAACCTTGTCTGCAAGGCCATGGAACGTATCATCATGGAACTCATAAACAAAGACATTGGTAATCTCCAAACTCTGGACCCCACTCAGTTCGGGTTTGTAAAAGGCAGATCATGTCTCCTAAACCTGATAGACTCGATGAGGGTAAGGTGGTTCACACAGCCTGTCTAGATCTCGCCAAGGCTTTTGACACCATTCCCCACTCTGGAATTATAGATAAACTCACTAAACTAGGTATAAATCCCTATGTCACAAGATGAGTTGCCAACTGGCTCACGGACAGAACCCACACTGTGACAGTAGCAGACTCCAAATTTGACTTCAGACCAGTGACAAGTGGAGTACCACAGGGTTCAGTCCTGGGTTCTCTCCTGTTTGGTATCTACTTCTCTGAAGTACAGGCTAACACAGAAGGTCTTTGGCTAACAAAGTTTGCAGATGACTGCAAACTAGGAGCCATAATCGAAACTCCTAATGACGTGGACATCCTACAAAAGGGCCTTACTGAGTCAGATGCCTGGTGTCAAAGCCATGGCCTGAAGCTCAATGCCAAAAAGTGCATTGTCATCCCCTTTGGTAAAAACTCTGTACCCATGAACTACCACATAGGTGGTAGTCTACTTAACACCAAAAATGTGATGAGACCTTGGGACACAGGTGGACAATAGTCTATCCTTGATAATCACATCGCCACAGTGGTCAGGAAATCCTTCTATGTGGCACACCTCATCACAAAAGGTTTCTCATCCAGAAAAAAAGAGGCCATTGTTCCCCTCTACTCATCACTCATTAGACCCATTATAGAGTACAACGCCCCTTTTGGTATGTACCTCACAAGACATCTACAACAACTGGAAAGGCCACAGAAATACCTCACAAAGAGAATTACTGGCCTCAAACAGATGCCCTACGCAGACTGTCTCAAAAAACTCGAGCTTTATTCTGTCACATATCGCCTACTCAGAGGCGATCTCTGCCTAACATACAAAGCTATGTCAAACCCAGAGCTGTTAGACATGCTCCACTTAAAGAAATCCCAATCCCTCACACGCTGTAGGGACCTAAACCTTGTCACCACAATAAACAGAACATGCTGGAGGGATAGATTCCTGTCCCAGAGACTTCCCATACTCTGGAACAGACTACCTATCTATGTCAAACAGAGTTCCTCATTACCACTCTTCAAGAAAAATCTTGATGATTGGATGGGAAATAGGAAATTCACCCTGGGGATCACTTCTGTGGCTCTGCAAGACTGGGGCACAGGAAAATAATTTTCTTGGGTGGCGAAAGCCAAGGTACCTTTTTGGCTAGGCTTATATAGGCCCTAGGGCCAATAGCCTAGTACCTACCTATGAACCTATGAACTTATATGTATATATTTATATATGTGTATATGTATACTGTCACACACACACACACACACACACACACACACACACACACACACACACACACACACACACACACACACACACACACACAAAACTAAATCCTTTTGACACTGATTTATTGAACTGTTACTATTCCCTGCCCCTTGGGAGTGAAATCTACTTTTGTTGTGTATTACATACTCTAATGTTTAGAGAAATTAAGAAGTGTGAAAAAGAACTAGTCATTTTATCCGTCACAGAGAAGGATGAATGTATAACTGAGTGGTTTTTTTTTTTTATATTTGTAGTTATTCATTTCTACTATTAATAGGTCTGTCTGAAGTCTTATTTGTATTTTGTGAGGAATATAGCATGTGTTGGAGTGTTTGCAAAGAACTTGTGATTTCAGAGGCAGATAGTTGTAAAGAGGATCACTTAATTATCTTAACATATTGGTTCCATTTTGATAGAAAAATGTAGGAACAATACATGCAGAATAATGCTTTGGAGTTGGAGTGAGGTTTAAGGGAAGGCAGTGATTGAGCAATTTATGTAACGTCTTGATGATAATTGTAGAAAAGAAAATATGTGATGTATAATGTTTGTAACTGTGAACATGTTAATATGGATTGTTTTCTTTTATATAAATGTATGTTTGCCCGAGTCTTGAGTGATAATCAGTAAAGGGGTTAAAAACATATTAGTCCCATTTTCAAATGCGAAACCGATAAATACATATCCTGCAACACTGATCTGGGGACTTTGCCTCCCAGACCTCTACTACTTGTACATACTAATTCTGAAAATGCTGTATATTGGAATAGGAGTATAGTTTGAGGTACCCCACCCTGCAGCTTAGTGTAAATTCCCTATATTTGCACATTACTTTTCTCAGTTCTGAGGATTGCAGTTTATGTCCTTAGAACATGCACTCAAAATATCACAACACAGCCTTTTGGTTGCAATCAAAGCTTGGATGTGATGCTTTTGGTTACAGTTAAGCAAGAAAAAAAAAGTATATTGCTTTAATGTAAATATTTAACACATCTCGATATGTAGTATTTAATGTAAAGATAATAGCAAAAGCATTGTTTGCTTATACTTCTTTGAGCATGGTGATGACACTCATTTGTCCTAATATGAAAACTCATCCAAGATAGAGCAGGTTAAATTATCTTTTTATTGCGTAAGCATGTTGGAAAAGGAAACACTTTTCTAGTTTTCAGATCTGCTCAATATTTATCTTTCTTGCTGGTAGACTTTGTTCAGAAATAGATATGTGTAGTCAGAGGGCTGCAGAAGGAAGGATCAGGTACTCAAAAGGTCACTGCCCTTTTTAGTATGTATATTTATTTACTGTACGTAGTTAGCATCCATGGATTTCATAATATAGTGGAAATTGGTGCATTTACAAATCGGATGTTCTGTGGAATCTGAAGAGGTGGTGAAACATGCAAATACACTCTTAACATACATGCTTCACAGTTAAAACTGGATGGGAGGGACTGGAGAAGCATTATGCCTCCTTATCTGGCTTGAACTGTATTTGAAGAATACATCTCAAGATAGTGCCAAGTCCAGGTTGTTTCTTGTTTTATCCCAGAAGTGTAACCAGTTATTTAATAATTCATTTTCATTGGTGGAGGAGTTTTTTACCACGAGCATGTCAAGTGCTAATCAGGTTAGCTAGGTCTGAAAGTGGCATTTGACAGCAGCAAGGTTGAGATGGTATATGCAGAGAGCCAGCCTGATAGAAAGGAAATATATAATTTGGAAATAGATGTTCTTCATACAAACCACGGTTGCAGTATTCCTTGCTAGTGGGACTCCAAATGCAGAAGGCCCAATGTGTGGCCTGACTTCAAGAGCTCATTACTCCCCCCCCGGCTGAGGTGGACATCTGCCCTTTAAGGATGCCCATAACATTAAGGTGACTGCAAAATAACATCAAATTCAAAGGGTAAAAATTTCACTACAGGAGATTTAAGGTATTACACAGTGCAGACTTTAGTCTGGCAGTTGGTACAGAGGGTTAATGCTATGAGCTGTAGATCATGTGGTACAGTGTTTAATTTTCTCAGCCCTCAATTTACTTTATTTATTTTAGTTTTATTTTGCTTTTGATTACTTGGAAAGCCTGACCAGATTTAAAAAAAAAAAAAAAACATTTTCAGTGGAATTCGGTGGAGAAAAGCTCCAAATACATGACATTTACATAATTAACACAAGAGAGAGTATGAGATGTAGCTATACATGGTCTTTACAGCATATGAAAATTTGAAGAAGTAAACTGATTATGTTAAGTTGAAAGAGGTAGCTCATTTGCAATGTTATGGAAACAGTTGACATGTTAAGTTATAGGATGATTAAGTTCATTTAAACTGGTTACCATATGAGCCATTCAGTGGAGAAAGTAAAAAAAAAATTAAACTGTGAAATAGTCTCTAAATTGAAGTGGGAGTAAAAAGAGAGTAAGAGTTTGTTAGTGCATAGCACTGGACGAGGGAGAAAAAGTAGAGAGGGTAGGTGGGTTTGGCTGCAGTCTTGGAAGTATAGTGAGTGTAAAGAGTCAAGAAGAGGGTAGTTAAGTTAGGGGTAGATATCGTCCGACATATTTCAGCAGGCAATGTTGTTGGTTTTTGGATAGTCTAACACAGAAAAGGGGATATGTCACAAAACATGGAGATCATATTAACATGGTTTTAGCCTGGAGTGCTGTAGGAACAAAGCTGATTGTTTGTAAGATGGAGTCTGAGCTGTGATTTGAAAGAGCTGCCATTCTGCATGGCTGTAATAGATTAAGGTAAAGCATTCTGTAGTTTGGTAGTACTATATACAGTACTATATCCATATAAGGAGTCACTAGCATTGTTAAGTGATTTTGCTACATTGATTAGAGACTTATTTTGGGAGTGAAGTAGTGTTTTTGGGAGTGTAATGTATAAAAGTGTTTGGAGGTTAAAGAGTTATCAGGCTTGTAAATTAATTTCTGAACATGGTAAGATGGGTTAAATGATAGGTAGTATGATAATTTTAACCAACTTAGTTCTTTAAGGGATAGATAGAAATGAGTTTTGTATGGATGATTAACAGTAAAGTTAGCAGTTTTCTTATAGCATTATTGTAACTTAGATAACAGTGGTATTTGAAGTTTTGTAAGGATGGGGCAGTGTCAATGAAGGAAACTTTTGCTCTGTATAGTGCTTCTAGTTTTTAGTGGGTCTTTTTTTATTACTTGAGATGCTTGATTGTTAATATGCTACAACAAAGTTGCTAGGTTTACCACTAGTGCCTCATATACCATCCACCACTACTGTATAGCATTGCATTCTCTTAACTGGCTCGAACTACCACATTATCTTTCCTGCATACAATTAACAACTGCTCACAAATTAGTAAAAAGTCCTTCTGAATGTCCAGCTCTCTTCTCACTATTCAGTAACTACCTGCCCAAAAGGTCCCTTAGATCTGAAACCTAACATCTTCTATGTGCACATAAACCCAACCTACCTGCAGGCCAACTTCAACATTCTCACTCAGTAGCCAAAATCTCAAATTCTCTTCACTTATCACTTGGATCCAACCCAAACCTTACAGCTTTTAAAACTTCCTTACATACTTCTCCATATGGGGGTTGCAATTTTACCTTACGCCCAACCTTTAAGTCCTGACCACCTTTATAGCTCCTCTCACACTCACAATTCTTCTTCTTTTCCATAGGTAACCTAAGCCTATACCATTTCCTGCATAAGCCCTTTCACCTTGTTCATAAGCTTCATCTCTTTTTTCTTTCTGCATTATTAGCTAGTAACATTTGTACAAAGTGACGTACCCTGGTTTTTGTGTGTTTTTTGCGCGAATTTCACCAAAATGTTTTTTAATTATCTTTGTCTAAAAGTCTTTGTGTTGATCTGCTTTTGTTATTGTAGTTCACTGTGTATATTTTTTAGTAATTGTTCACATTTCATGTGTTTTGCTGCATCTGCTTGTACTCTGTGGAGCTTTTCTCCCTGAGCCTCCACTGAAAATGTGCTCTTAACTGGCCCAGTGGACCTTCTTGGTAAACAAGCACCAGTAAAGTAAAAAAATAAATGATTGAATATCATTTGCTTATCAGTGGTGACATCAAGCAGTTTTATGCAATCAACAAGTTCAATTATGTTATTTTTACTGGAGGTAATAGTGAAATATATATATTTTAATTTAGTTTTTTTTAGGGTTGAGAAGTAATTGTGCATCAGTAGAAGAAAAGGATTTGTTTAAGATGAAAATGATTGTTGAATCAATTCTTGGAGTTTAGAAGAGTTTTGATGAACAAATCAGTAGAGTTGACAGCATATTGCACTGTTTTAGTGTGACAAGCTGAAGTGTGAAGATCATGGATAAAGAGGCTTAATAGTAGAGGTCCTAACGTAGGTCCCCAAAAAACCCCAAAAGTGACTTTTAATAAAGAAGAGAAATCATATTTGTCACTTTCCGCTCGGGCCCTATGTGAAGATTGGGTGAAGATAGGTAAAGGCTTCCAGCCTAGCCAGATAGAATTTTGGAGATAATGCTGTCATCTGTAAATATTAATGTAAACCACAGGCTTGTTGTCTTAAATGGTAAAGATAGTGTTACATGTGGAACTGAAAAATTGTAACAACAGTGCACTCTACTGACCAAGTAAAGTATGTTGTGACCCTTTGATGTAAACATGGCTCCGGACAGTCTATGTGAAGGAATTCTTGCTATTGTTTTAAGGCGAGAGTTAATGGCCAGAATTTGCATGCATAAATGTCCTTTATTGCTCTGGTTTTTGCCCAGAGGTGAAGAATGTAAATGCAGTTTCTGTTAGCCTGGGAACCCAGGGAAGTGTGAAGAATGATGTAATGTGAACCAAGAATGTGATTTTAAAAACAGAGAGAATCAGAGAGCATTAAGCATTTTTGTCTTGACCATCCAACTCATCAGCACTGTCTTACTCTATATGTAAGTTTATCTTAGACTTGTGTTTTCACTTAGAAATAGCTAGAAACTAGACAGATTAGACTGTGTTTTTCTGTGATGTCAGAACTGTGCTACTGAATTATTTTAAGTATTTCTCTATGATCTTTGAACTCTTGACTAGCACTGTGTATTAAAAAGTATTGTCTTGTGTTTTGACATTTTGTTATAAATATTTTTAAAACTCTTTCAATTGTGGCTGTTTTTGTAGAGCTAATTTAATCTCTGTAGAGTACTTGCATGCCTTTGGTAAACTTGTACAAAGCCACTCCTATAGCTTTAGCCTTGGGCTATATTACCAACTGGATAATAATATTGCACAGTAATAATTGGACACCCTTTTAAGGGCCTTTGAGTAGCTGATAAATATTAGTGGTGGTGGCAGCTGGTACTACTGTATAGTCTGGGAAAAAGGGGCACAGCTGGAGACATATGTCTCAAGTGTACCTCATTATGGGGAACGTACCTCATTTGTGGTCTTAAAAAGTTCAAGTTCCTCGAAGTTCCTCAGAGTTTCACATTGAAAGACTCTGTTACACATTCAGTGTTAGGAATTTTTTTTAAGTGAAATCCACTATAAATAGAAATTAATCATATTAATTCATTAAAAGATCTTCTTTATAAGTAAAACCAGCATATTTTAATCATCGTATGACCTTCCTAGTTGAAGCTGTAAGCATCTATTCATTTCGCCCATTTGTTCCACATTATGAGGGCTAGTGTTCCTCATTTTAGAGATGGAAGGTTGAGAGCTATAGCTGGAGAACCTGTGCCAGCCTTCCCCAGGAGTGTCTGTGTGGTTATACAAACTTTTCTCAAAGTGTGTGTGTGTGTGTGTGTGTGTGTGTGTGTGTGTGTGTGTGTGTGTGTGTGTGTCAGCTACTTGGGCAGGGACACGAAGCACTGGTTGGACAGAGAGGATGCTGGAGGTTTTAGCTTGCCCACTAGGCTGAGATCTGGATCCTATAGCTGTGCCAGTGAGGAGTCTTACTGGGGACCTGGAGAGCAAGGGAACGATCAGCCCCGGACTGACTATGATCACTGTGTGCTCTTGAGGGAAATTGCACTTTACTGTGTGTATTTGTTATCCTTTCCTCCTATATGAGATGCCCCTCACTGGTGTTCATGGTGAGGATTGAGGCTTATTGATTGCTGAGCCAGGGCACGGGCGTCACACCCTATTTGAGACTTAGTTATGAAACAAGTGTAATAAGGAGTTGGCAAGCCCAGTGGAGTCTAGTTTGTGTAGGAGTTTCTGATGGGACACTGTTTCAAAGGCCTTGAATTACTCTAGAAACAGACTGGAGGCTAGATTACCATAATTTCCGTAAGAGTTGACAGTATTGATAATAATAAGTGCAATGGTGATACTTGGTATTGGTGAAAATCATGCATTGTGGAAGAGAAGAGTTGATTTTCCATTAAGTGGTTCAGAGTTTGTGAATGTATGCATTCTTCTAATATTTTGGATAAGGGAGATATAATTGCAATTGGTCTAAAGATTGAGAGGTCTGTTGAGGGTCCACCTTTGTGTAGAGGTGTAATATATGTTTTTTTCCACAGCAGTGGAATCTTGCTTTTTGATATGTAACAATTTATTAGAATTGAGGTAGGTTAAACAATGGCTTCAGCTCCAATTTTGAGGTATGCCTCAGGTAAGATATTTGGTGCAAGGGTTGTAGGTTTAGTTTTTGAAGATGTTTTTTGATGATATTTGTAGATGCTCAATGGAAAGTAAAGGGAGTGGGATGGTTATTTGGGGAGGGACTGTGAGAGCTAAAGTGCATGCATTTCCATTATAGAAAGAACTGTACGGATAAAGCAATTGTTGAACTGATCTGGTGTACTAATATTACAGTCAGGTGTGTTTGCATTTGGTTGTGTGGCCTGTCCTGCATTGGAGCTTGTTGACTGAGGCCCAAAAGGATTTAGGGTTATTTTTGTGCATTGTTTGTTGCTCAGAATAGTAGGTTTTTCTTAGCTTTGGTAATGCTAGATTTTTCCTGGTTGCAAAGGTGTCTGTAGTACTGTAGATTTAGAATAGTTTTGTTTCTTGACCAAGCCTTCCAGCCTTCATCTGTATGGATCATAATATGTTTTATTCATTTAGATAGCCATGGGGCAGGTTTGGCCTTTACTCTTTTTGTTCTGAGTGAAGCAAATGACTCGAGGATGCTTAAAAAGGTATTGCTGAACTCAAGAGACTGAGTCATCTTGGAGGAGGGTCCTAAGGAATTCACAGTTATATAGTCTTTTGGTATTCTGAAAAGCTTCAGTATGAAAGTTAAGAGAATTTTTGTAATGATTTATACTGATGTGTTTTTGGGCTACTGTTGTGGTGTCTGCATAGACTGGGACATGGTCACTTAAACTATCAGAAAGAGTACCATGGGAAGTGATCTTGTTAGCAGAAGAAGTTATAATCCAGTCTATAGGAGATTGTCTGTTAGTATTTCTATTGTACCTTATAGCTGTAATGGGTGAAATTAAACAGGTGTATGTTATTAGTTGGTTTGCCACAGTTTATGTTTTGCCAGTCTACAGTCAGATCTCCTGGATAATGGTGATAAAATTACAGTAGGTCTAAAGTTTGAGAAGTCTGTTGAGGGTCCACCTTTGTGCAGAGGGATAATGTATGATTTTGTAAGGAATTTATGAAGAGAACCAGGAGAGAATATTTTCAGCTGTATTAATATTGTAATCTAGGGGGATATAAAGGCTTACTATGACAATGGTTTTATTTTTATTGGGCTTGAGTAGTGTTATAAAGATTTCTGCATTAGAAAACTGTAGTATTACGAGGGAATAGGGAGATTTCGAGAGTATTTTTTAAAAGAATAGCTAGACCAACCCTCTTTTTTATTAGACCTGTCTTGTAAGCTAATATGATGTTCTCGTGGCAAATTCTCCATGTCTTTTGTTTCAGGTCACATCCAGGTTTCAGTGGCTACTAAGATGTCTGGAGAAGTGAAGGGTTATCCAGGCATTTGACTGAGGAGTCTTATGGTAGATGCTTCTCATGTTAATGTGAAATAAATGGAGATCAGGACAGTTGTGTGGGTATGGCAGGAGTTAAATAAGAGTTTTTCTGGAGAGGTTGGATTTGGTATTGATGAATACTGGGTAGGAAGTGTGTTAGTTTGCATGTCTCCACATAGTTTGGTGTGGGCTTGGGGAGGCAAAAGTTAAGTAGCTTGGATTTGGCTTTGTGTCTAAGGTAGAATTTTTATAGCAGAGTGTGTTCTTTTAGGTAATTATTCTTAAATAGCAAAATATAGCTAGACTGGTACAAGTGAAGGGCAATAGTATACTGTGTTTTTGAGTTAGTAAGTAGGTTATCAGGAATAAAGAAATGTAAACTGTGTAGTGGATTATGGTAGGATATTGTTTGTGCTGGTATGCAGAGGGGTATGATAGTAATTGCACAGTAAACATATCAAGTTAAGGGTTATTATGAAGTAAGTTACAGGTGGGGTAGAGGGAGAAAATGAGTAGTAGAATTAGTTTTTCATATGGAGGAAAAGTTTAGTTTCTGTGGTTTAGTGGGAGACTGAGTAGTCTCTGTATATAGAGTTAGGGGTAGTGATCAATTTGGGATTTTAGTTTAGAGCAGTGTATAGGAAAGGATTACAGACGGACAAAGGAAAGGGATAAATGTGAATGTAGGATGACAGTGTATGTAAAATAAGAGTGTTTTTGTTTAAAATGTTAAGCGGTAAGGTGATAGCACTGGGTGGGGAATGGGATTACATTTTTGGGATGCCTGGGTGTGGAGAGTGCATTTAAAAGGAAGTGTGCTTGGAGACTGGTTGCTAAGGGTGACGTTGGGTGTTACTGGTACCTGATGTGTGACCTTTGGAATATTCTGTATTTACCCTAATGTTATGGACATCAGTCTTGTTTTTAAGTTCTGTGTTTCTAAAGTATGGCCAAACAATGCACGTGTGATGTACTGATGAATTCATACAAAAAAAAAAAGGCAAATAATGGCTTGCCTGCAGTTAGTGGGATATGGCTTTACTGGTCTGAGTGCACCAGCAAAGAACTTAAAGTGAATGTAAAAAAGTCATGAGCATTGAGAAATCATCTAGCTGAAACACTGGTATGTCTTTAAGGAGCCATTTGCATACATCCCATGGGTCTCCACTACAGAAGGTTTAAGGTATTGCATAGTGAAGACGTTAGATTTTTGGTCTTTCTTGGAGTTTTAATTAACTGGCTCATGTGTGTGACCTTTTTAACCTTTGGTTTGACCCTTTAAAGATATCAGGATATTGCTTGTATAAAACTGACATTGGCCCATGCATTTTTAGACATTTCTTGTCACAGAGAGGTCAGATGCATAGTAAGATATTTTAGGACATGACCCCCCCCCCCTAAAAAACATAACAGATAAAGGCAGACACTTCTGTGACAGAGTAATCCCACATAGAGAGTAACATAGTTTGTGTATTTTCTGTTTAAGCTTAAAGAATGATACTGAGAGGTGTAGGGTCTTTCAAGGGTTTATACCAGAAACTATTGGGAGAAGGTAATGTTCCCTGTGACATTATTTAGATGGTAAGAGAATTCACGCCTTGACTTGTACTTCCATGACATCATCTAGTTTATTCCCAATCTTATACATAGGTTCATAGGTTTATAGTTGTTTACTAGACTAATGACCACAAGGACCTTTTTAAGGCTAGCCATGCATACGAAATCTTTGACAAGTTCTGGTACCCTTTATAAGAGTAAGAAGGGGCTTGAGAGATGAAACATTTACAAGCAGGGTCCTGGGAGATGAACCATTTAAAGGATGCCTGTGCCCATTAGAGACCTAGGTGCCAAACCAGGGATGAATTTCCTTTTCCCCAACCAACTGTCCAAGTAGCACTTGAATTGGGATAGGGAGGATCTCTGCTTCACATGGATGGGGAGCCTGTTCCAAAGGAGGAGGAGTGTCTGGGATACGTACCTGTCTCTCCAGCTGGTCCATTTTCTATCTCGGGCAAGGTTTACGTTTTTAGAACAGGTAATTCTGGTGCTGTTTGATTTGCAGATATGCAGGAGTTTCATCAGAGTGGGGTCTGACAGTGCCTTGTATGCCAGGCATAGATCTCCCCTCAACAGCCTGTAGTACATAGAATGGAGGGATAGGGCCTTCAGGTGGTCTGCATACGACATGTTACTTACGCTCTGTATTCTTTTAGTGAGGAACCTCTGTGGACATTCCAATTAGTGAATATGCCTGGTTAGGTACATACCAAAGGGGGTATTATATTCAATGGAAGGCCTGATGAATGCCGGATACTGTGGAACAATGATTATCTTGGACCTAGATGCCATACCTATGTGTATAAGTTGCACAACATAGAATGATTTCCTCACTACCACAGACATATGATGGTCACAGGCTAGATTACTGTCTATGTGTGCCCCCAAATGCCTGATACTACATTTAGGGGTATGTTGACAATATGATAGTTAACAGGGGTGGATGACTTCCCAAAGGAAACTGTTTTGCATTTCTTGGCATTTAGTTTTAGTCCATGGCTCTGACACCAGTTGTTTGTCTGTGTCAGCCGTTCCTGGAGAACGTTTGTGTTGGTGGGTAATTCAGTGACCACGTCTAATTTGCAATCCTAAGCATAGCTAGTCATCCAGAGGCCATTGACATTAGCCTTGACTTCAGAGAAGTAAATGCCAAAAAGGAGCAGTCCCAGGACTGATCCCTGAGGGACTTCACTTGCGACTGGCCTCTTTGTAGAGGTGGCCCTCAATTCTAACATCCTGAGTCCTGTCTATGAGTCAGCTGTCTATCCACTGGGTGACATAAGGGTTTGTACCTAACCTCTTAAGTTTGTCAACAATGCCTGAGTGGGGTATTGTGTCAAATGCCTTGGACAGGTCAAGGTAGGCAGTGTGAACCATTTTGCCATCATCCGTTGCTTTGGTGACATTCTCAAAGAATCCACTAGGTTGATTAGGCATGACCTGCCCTTGATGAAACCAAAGTAGGTTAGGTCTAGTGTCTGGAGGTTTTCTATGTCATTATTGATAATTTCCATAATAATTCTTTCCATGTCTTTACATATGAAATGAGTGAGACTTATGGGTCAGTAGATGGCCCTCCTTTGTGCAAAGGGATGACTATTGCTGTTCTCTGTTCATGAGGCACAAAGCCTGTCTGCAGGCTATGGTTAAATAGCAATTACAGAGGTCCTGATAGATCATGTTTCATGCTATTTAGAAGGCATCCTGGGATATTTTCTGGGCCCAGTGATGCAGTGTTCTTGGCCTTAGAGTGAGCATTAAGGACCTGTTCCCTAGTGAGAGCAAAGGGAGTTATATTTGATGATATTTCCTGAGGGAAGGGTGAGGGGGAGTGAGGGGTAAAGTTGGAGCTGAATGTATCGGCCAGTAGGTTTGCTATATCTTCTGGATCAATGTAGGTGGTTCCATTTCCAATGAGCTTTGCACACAATTGTGTATTGCCTTTAAGGTTGCAGACTTAGGTAAAGTATGCCTTGTGGCTGTCCTTTGCCTGGGAGGCCACATTTAGCTCAAATTTGGCTTTGGTAGACTTTATTTTCCTCTGAGTTGTTTGTTTAGTTTGATGAGAGTGCTTTTTTTGTGCTGGGTGTTGCATGTCCTAATTTTTGCCATGATTCTCTTCCATCTGTTATACAGCCTATCGATGTTGTGATTCCACCAGGGTAGCTTGCTTTTTGAGTTAGTTCTGTACTTCTTCCTAGTGGGTACAGCTGCATCTATATAGGTATTAACATGCTTGTATAGGGTTTCATATAGGATTTCTGTAAACAGTTCTGCATAGGCAGCAATGTTCTCAGGGTATATGGGGGCTTGAAATTTTGCCAGGCTATCACTTAATAGTAGGAGATTAGCCTTAGAGCAGTTCCTGAATATTCCAGGGTTAACTGGGGGTCCAGGTTTTATTTTTACTTCAAAGGAGACTATTTTGTGATCTGACCTTACCAGAGAAGACATTACATCCAGGTGTGCAGCACTCTTCTATATTAGTAAGGACCAGATCCATTATGGTTGCATCCCTGGTTGGTATATTGCAGTCTGCTCCAGAGTGTTTGTGTTTACAAAATGCAGAAATTACTGTACCTGTACGTTTGGTGTCATATGTGATTCCCAGTTAATAGTGGAATAATTAAAGTTGCCCATGAATATGGTATTGGGTTGGATGACAAGTGTTTCCAATAAGTTGAAATACAGGGTCATAGAGGGGGACCTATAGCTTGCAAGGAAGTGGTATTGGATTTTGCCTATGGTTATTTGAAAGTGGAGAAGCTCAATTGCATGTTACTGTTTGACTAGCCTTGAGGTATATTTATTTTTGATGTAAATCGAGACACCTCCACCTTTAGTCCTTGTCTGTGTAATAGCTGGTAATTAGAAAGTGAACTAAAGAGAAGGCAGTCTGGGACCCAGGTGATGTGACAATGGCATCCAGCATCTCTGCTTGGCTTGAGAATATGGGCCCTAGTAAGGCACTTTCAGAGCTCTCAGCCTTTGTACTGATGCCCATGACAAAATTCTTTGGATGGGAGTCATGCGTTCATATCCAGGTTTATCTCACTGATCCATGTAAAGGCTCTTATAGTTTGGACCAGGTGTCCTGCCTCAGATAACTGTGAAGAAGTACTCTTTATCATTTTGGAAAGTATGGACAGTGTACCCAGTATTTTAGTGTACGAGGGCTTCTAGGGTCTGAATGTGTAGGTCCATGAATCCTGTTCTCGGTCAGTAGCCTCCAAGGCAGCAGCCTTACTTAAGAAAACTTAGAACCTCAAATGTAGGGTTTCTACATCCAGCTCCCTGCAGCTGCTTGAGCCTCAGGCAGTGGGTAAGTCTCCACCCATCCCCCCCTCTCTTCCATTCTGTTCCCCAGGAATGGATTTTCTTGGCAGACAAGCTTCTTTAGGTTCTGGAGTCTCACAGATTAGCTCTCATTTGTAGATGCTCTTTATGATAAAATACCAGTTCAAATAGGAAGCTAAAGAGGTGTCAGAAACCCTAAAAAGATATTTTAATTTACTGAATCTAGTTGCCCCTTTGTGGTGATTCCTCCAGGTTTGGGTGAACCAGAGGACACATTGTTAATAGCCTCCAAGGAACTTGGCATCAGTTCCCATGCCCCTAGGATGCCTGGTAGGCTGTATAGGATCCAAGAATCCCACAAGTTTCTTGCCACAGTTTTTTTTTTTTTTTTTGGTAAAGTCAACAGTGGTCTTTGTGGATCCAGACAAATGGTCTTAACTGGTACATGCTCACAGTGACAAGGAGAGTAGAGTGTTGAACCAGTTTGGAATGAAAATGAGTACAGATGCCACTCTGGCCTTCAGAGTCATTAATTGTCAGACAGATATAATCAAGTTTTAATTTGTTGTCCCTCAACCAAATGAAGAAGCTGATGATCATGGAGGTCTCTTTTGGGAATCTGAATGCAAAACTATTGGACCTCATCCTTACCGTCAACCCAATCGCTAAACACTCCATCAAGTGTCTGTATGATTCTGTGAATGCATTATCCAGGGTAGCTGATATATGGTCAATTATCAGAAGACATGCCTGACTGGGTCTACAGCCCTTGCCAGATAGAGGATGTCGAAGCTCAGCTCCTTAATGCTCCCTTGGATTAGAATCTCTTATTAGGGATCCTTATTGGTGAAGTGTTCAAAAAACAGTTGGAAAAGAGGAAGACTGTTCATCCAATGAAACAGCTTTCTTCACTCTTTTATGCATAACCATGACAGGACCTACCCATCTACATCTGGCCCCTATAGGTAGGCAATCCAAGGATGATAACAGCCAATATAAAAAAAGATGGCAGGAAGACCAGTAGGGGCAGTCTGGAGGCTCTAGCATGCCTGTATCACATAGGAAGCAGTCATGTCTGCATGCATCTACTCTCTCTACAACTTTTCCCCCAAATATTTGCACCTTAGCCATGCCTCCAATCATCCCTCGTATCACAAAGATATCAGGAATTTGTGACCTAGTGCATAAGAAAGTAGGACAGCACCTCAAAATATAGACGTTAGCCCACAGAAAATATCTCATGGTTACAGATTACAGTCCCTAACAAAACAAAAGAAAACAAAAAAAAAATGTCACAATTTCTGCTTTTAGCAAGAGGCTAAAGATATCTGATCTCCCCAGTACTACAAGAGCTTTCATAACTGTGGATCATGGTGCCTGTACCAAAACAGAACCAGAACAAAGGCTTCTACTCAAGTCTCTGCCTAGTGTACAGAAAAGAGGGCTCATGGCGGCCTATCCTGTACCTGTCCAGGTTGAATTCCTGACTCAGGGTTCCATAAATCATACTACAGATATTAGCAAGCCCTCTTACTACTGCTGTTCCCTTAAACTGTGATGGTTACCCTAGATCATATGGATGCCTGTCTTCTCATCCATATACTTGGAACACAGATACTTCCTGAGATTTGAGATGAAGGGCTGCCAGTTTTAGTTCACCTACTTTCCTTTTTGATTGACTACTGCACATAGGGATTTTGCAGAGTCTCTTGTTCCAGTAACTGCTTATTGCAGAACCAAGTTTTTTTCACATATATCACTAGCAGGAGGTGGAGTGGGCACTGCAATTCACTATGGGCTGCTGTCAAAACTTGATTTTCCTTCAACATCCTGAAGATGAGTCTTGAGCCTTCCGGGAAAGTAGTGTTTTTTTTTTGTAATTTCTTTATAACTGCAATCAGAAGGCCTACTTCCACTTAGCCAATATGTAATCTCTAGCCCAATACCTCCAGCAGATGACTCTATAAGCAGTGGTTACAGCCAGTGAATTATTTGGGTTACTTGTATTCATGGTCTCCACAGTTCAGATGGTTCCTTACCACACTGCCCACGAGAAAGTTCCAGTGGTGTTTAAGCATGTGGATTCAGCATCCACAGTCCTTTAAGAACATGATCCCTGTGCCAGCCTGCATCTCCACATAGATAGCATGGTATTCATGCCAGGTCAAATTGAAATAAGGGCTGTCTTTAAGACAAGGATACCACCATCAGACATCAACCCCATATGCCTAAGAGATAGCTTGGGAGAGGTGACACTCTGGCAATATCACAGTGCAAATCTGGAATAAACTGTTTTTCTAGATAACAGTAGGTAATATTACAGTGATATAGATGACACTAAGGGCAGTCTGTATCCCATTCCAGTTGAACTCTGTGGCAGAAGAGCCAAGCAGATCAGTTGCAAACACCCATAAATGGATGTTACACGGGTCTGTTTTTCTCCATATTGTTCAGAGATGGAGTGTTCCCAAAGCAAACCTGTTTGTCTATCTGATCAAAAAAAATCAGCTAAAATAATATTTTGTTGTAGAGAGCCACACAAAGAAATTTGTGCAATGGATCCATTCTCCTTCAGATGGACATGTCTCTTTCTATATGAATATTCTTAGATCTCCCTTCTAATCAAGGTGATCCAGGAAGTACGTGAAAGGGGACCAAATATGCTCTTAATTGTACCCAGAGAATATTTGTTTTCCTCATTCAGATGTCCTTTGTGAAACCTGATGAACTGTCTTTGCAAATGTTAAGTCCCAACTCAGGACAGTTTGGACCAGATATACCCTAACCTGAAGACAGTGCAGCTCACTGCCTGGCACCAGTTCTCTAAGGATGTGCTGACCATTGGAAAGGAAACCAGGAGCCTGCCTCAAGAAATCCTACTTTGCAAAGTGGAAGAGGCTTTCCTTGTGGGGCACAAGTAGGATCAGTACATTAACACAACAGCAGTGTCCACGGTTCTGCAAAGTTTAAGCCGTACAGTTTAGGCCTGGCATATGCCTCTGTAAATATACACCTATCAGCTAATTTTCAGTCTGCCTATGTATAGAAATCCCTACAACATGATGTATGTTTCCTGCATGGAGTTACTCATTTGAAATCACCAAGAAACCCTGTCTTCCACAGGACTTGAACTTTGTTCTGGAGAAAAATGGTACTGCTCCCTTTTTAGCTTGCTGTGTCAGCCCCCCCCCCCAAAAAAAAAAATAGTATCTGGCATGGAAATTATGTTTTCTTCTGGAAATCACTTCAGTTCAGAGGATTTCAGAAGTACATGTGCTTATGTACAGAGAAACAGACAGACAAACTTTTTAAGTCTTTCATAAAGACAGGGTCATTTTAGAACCAATCTCTCATTTATGCGAAAAGTAAGTTTTCCCTCAGCCAAACTATCCAACTCTGTTTTCTTCTTCACCCCCTAGAACAAAGGAGAATGAATTCTTCAGTTTTTATTTCTGTTTTGTATTCTTCATTTCTTAGATGTGACAGGCATCTGATACAAGTTAAAGCCAGGAACATCAGAACCTCTGATCTGTTATTTGTATAATTTCCATACCAGGTGAAAAATGAAACCATCTACAGATGACTGCCTCATTGCATTTTGTTCTGTCATGCAAATTATGGAAAAAAGTTGGATGAAACAGTGAGACCCCACAGCACTAAGGTGCAGCAAACCCTGTTTTTTTCTGGGGGAGTGAGGTGGGGATGAGTTCACAGGCAACTCCTGAGGCAGCTACCTTGCCATTACTGCACACTTCTTCCAAACACTGTAGACTAGATCTTAGTTCCAAAGCTTGGGCTGGGTTTGAAAGTTTCATGCTGCAGGGTTTGTTAAAGGCTTATCCTACTAATCTGTCCACCTTCTAGTCTCCTAAGGTCTGGTAATGTCCCATCAGTAATGACTACTGAAACAGTGATCTTCATAAAGTACATAGTACATTTGTGTAAGAGCTTACCTTAGTAGTAGATGCTTGAGTGGATGAGTAGATCATTGTTGTAGCACTGGTTTCCTCTGACTGCCCCTTCTCTTCATGAGCATTCTGGGATGGGGTGGGATGCCCTATTCCTGTGCATGTATACCTTCCCACTACTCTCCTGTCAAGATTTCTAGCCTGCTCAGGTCTGGGTAGCCTTGGGAAACCATCATCAGCATCAGTCCACTTTTGTCCCATTTTTGTATCCTGTTTCTCTAATTCTTTGATCCAGTGAGGAACACCTCTGTTGCACTTTGGATAGGATCCTGAGAAGCTTGTTTAAGGTTTAGCAGGGTGGACAACTTGCTGTCACCCAGGGAAAGAATGTTACAGAATGGCACAGGTGAATGTCATGCCAACCTTATACAGGGAATTTCCTGATGCCTGCCTGGACTGGAGGGGGAAGATCCCTGGACTGTAGAAGTTGGGCTGGATATCAGGCCTTCTGTGTCCCAGTAGTAACGATGATATCATCAGTGATCTACATGAAAATCTAATAATATGGTAAGTTTGTACACAATTGTATTTTGCATGGATTTTTGTGAGACTGGAAGTGTGGCAGAGATTTTTTATAAGTTTTGTGTACACTATGGAACAGACCTTAGCCTACCACTAGTGTCTGTCCTGGATCTCAAGGTGCTAGGAGTCACATCTTCCCCCCCCAAAAAAAAAAAACTAATCTGAAACCATCCAATTCCCTGAGAGGAGATTAGGATGCTTAGTGCAGTGTCATACTCATGACCAAAGGGATTTTTTATTTATTTTCCTTAGATGATTTGGTTGTGTTGACTAATGTTGCCAAATGAACATAGGAATTTGATGGTGATATGTAGTCTGAGGACCAGGCATACTCCAGCCTATACCCGGGACCCACCCCCATGCTAATGGTGGGAGGGGTGAATTTACTTTGATTGGCCAGTGTGTGCCTACCATAAAGCCCAGCAGCCCTGGGTCAATAAGCTACTGTCTGTCTGGTATCAAGTTGCTCAGCTTGGGTTATCTGGGATAGCTTTGAGTGAAAGTTGGATGTAATACCAATCAACCTGCCAGACATGAACTAAGAATTGCTACACTCAATGTATGTTCACTGACAGGATGCATCTTGGAAGTGGATGACATGATGGTAAGGAAGAGGCTGGACAGCTTATGTCTCCAGGAGACAAGATGGAATGGCAGTACATCATAGACATTTGGCTTGTGATCCAGAGTCTACTGCTCAGTAGTAGGACAGACTAGAAGTGGTGAGGAAATTGTGGTGAGGGAGAACCTTCAGAAGACAGTGAGGGAGGTCATCAGAAATAGTGATAGACTCACAACAATCAGACACCAGTTTAAGGATAGGCAGTATTCAGAATCTCAGCCTATGCCCCAGAGCATGGTTGTGATAGGAAAGGCAGCAGTTGCAGAACCTACTAGATAAAGCAGAATAACATGAATTGGTGTTTATAATGCGTGACCTGAATGCACATATCAGAACAGAAGGAACAGGATATGAGGACTTCATGGGTCCACATGGGTGGGGCAACAGGAATTCTAGACGTCTGGCTGGCAAATGGCTTGATGGCGGCCAGCTCATGGTTCAATAAGAGAGACCGTCACAAGATCACAAACAAGACTGGCCAACATGCAAACCAAGTAGACTTCCTTTTAGTAAAGGCATGGGGGTAGAAGGCAATTGCAAAGCCATTACCAGTGAAACAGTCTGCCCACAGCATAAACCACCACTTGCCACAGTCATCTGCAAGCAGTGCTCAGAGAAGAGTCTAAGGTTAACAGAGACTAGGCCGAAGACCTGGAAGTTGACTGAAGAGAAAATACAAAATTTCAAGGAATTGCTTAAGGCTCTAGCACCTTATGAAGAAGAGGAAATAGGTGCAGCTGAAGAATGACAGCTCCTCAAAGTTGCTTGTATGAGGACTACAGAACAGATATGTGGCTAAGTCATGTATGGAAATAAGATAGATAAGGAAAGCTGGTGGTGGAATACAGAAGTCCAGAAAGTCATCAAAAGAAAGGAGGAGTGCAGGAAGAAGTGGGAGATAGAAGATTCTGAACAGGCTAAGAAAGTATCTTGGCTGGCTAACAAAGAGGCTAATAGAGGAATTGCAATAGCAAAGAACAAGGTGTCAGATGCACTCTGCCACTTTTTGGAAAGTGACATGGTAGATGGCCCAAAGAAACACTTTATCAGCTCGCAAGGCAAAGACAGAAGGATAAAGAAGATAGACACCCTTCATAAGGGATGCCAGCAACAACTTCTTCACCAGTCCACAGGACATGATGGAAGGACTACTTCCAGCAACTTCTGAATTAAGAAAACTCCACAGAAGTTGTACTGCCACAGACACAGAGAAGAAGTTAAAACAGCACTAAGGAAATTGAAGTCAGGGAAAGCAGCAAGCTCAGATGAGGTCACGGCAGATGTAATCAAGATGTTGGTGAGATGAGGAGAAATGGCTCCAGTGGGTAGTCATAGTGGTATGGAGAGAAAGGAGTATCTCAGATGACTGGAGAATAAGCATTTCACTGCTAGTATACAAGAACAAAGGGGCATCCACAACTGTGGGCAGTACAGAGGTATCAAACTCCTGTCACTGCATGAATGTTCTGGAGATTGTGATTGATAAACAAATATGCAGAGTAGTAGAAAGGAATATGGGAGATGAGCTGTTTGGATTTGGATCAGGATGCCATGCAAAGAACCCAGTATTTGTAGTGAGACAGATAGTTTAGAAGAATCTAGAAATGAGGAAGGAGACCAACTGGACATTCCTAGACATGGAGAAAGCATATAACAGGGTCCCAAGAAAGCTGCTTTGGGCAGTCTTGAGGTAGTTCAAAGTCCCAGAAACACTAGTATAATTAATGCAGGCTGTGTACAAGGCACAATGACTCGAGTATGAACAGAGGGCTTCCCAGTGGGAGTGGGTGTGTATCAGGGTTCAGCTTTGAGGCCACTGCTATTCATACTAGTGATGGACTACATTAGTAAATGGATCAGAGGGGGTAGATCAACAAAGTTGCTGTATGGAGATGATGTGCATTTCAGGCAGATTCTGTGCAAGAACTTCATAGGTTCATTGGTGTTTACTAGGCTAAAGACCACAAAAGCTTAGCCATGCATCTCAAATCTCTGACAAGTTCTGGTACCCTTGATAAGTATAAGCAGAGGCCTGGGAGATGAAACATTTACAAGCAGAGGCCTGGGAGATGAACCATTTGCAGGTTGTCTGTGTGCATTAGAGACATAGGTGCCAAGCCAGGGATGAATAGAGACATAGGTTCCAAGCCAGGGATGAATGTCCACATCCAGTTCTCCAAGTTACACTTGAATTGGCATTCAACAAAGAATAGGGGAATGGAATGCACAACTGAAAGCACATGCGATGAAACTTGAGTACAAATATGTCAGTTGTAATGACAGCAAATGGGGAAATAAGAAGCTGAGAATTGAGATAGAAGGGAAAATAGTCAAATAGGTTAACAACTTCAAGAGTCTAGGAGGGGTGGTTGAGGCAAAGGGAAGTCTGAATGAGGAGGTCAGCTAGAATTAGAGAGGTTGTAGCCAAATGGCATAGAATATCAGGGATAGTGTATGACAGAAGAATGCCAGAGAAGCTGAACAGTAAACTGTACAAAATAGTGGTGCAATCAATACTACTATATGGACAGAACCATGGGCAGAAAAGGCATAGCAGTTGAGGAAGCTACAGGCGATGGAGATGAAGTGCCTAAGATAGGTGGTAGGATGCACACTGTGGGACAGATGAAGAAATGAGGACATCAGAGCAGAAGCCAGATTAGGGTGGTTCAGGCACATGTGCAGAAAAGCAGAAGACAATCTGGCAAAGAAGGTTTGAGACAAATAGGAAGAAGGGAAGTGAAAACAAGGTCATCCAGCAAAGAGAAGGATGGATGGACTGTGTGAGAGACCTGCAACAGTCAGGCATGACTGTATTAAAAGGTAGGGGAATGGCACTGAAAAGAGAGAGATGGTGACAGCTGACATGTTACCCTGACCCCATGTAAAAATGGGTAAAAAGAGATTGATGATGATAATGATGCCCATCCATTTGCCCATGCCAATATCCAGCATACAGTGAAGTGAGGCCGTTAGGGTCAAGAACATTTGCCAGGGCATGCCTCCAATATCTGTAAGCATGGGTTGCATATGACGCCTCCCCTCCTTTCCTTTAGATAGGCAAGTCACTGGGGGGGGGGGGGTTGAGGGTTTGCATAATGGTCAAGGTGTTTACCTCAGATTCATGAGGTACAGGGTTTGATTCTCACCTTTAAGAAAAACTGACTAGGCTTAAAATGGCCCATAAAGCCTGCTAGCTTAGTACTTACCTACGAAAACTAAAATGTTGCTGCCTTTTCTATCCCACTGGTCACATATTCAAGTGCTGAGCTCACTAGTTGAACCCAGGTCATCTGGATTACAGTTAGGGCTGCCTCTCTCTGTGCCAGGAAACAACCAAGCTGATTTCTGTAGTTGAAACATTTCATCTTTCCAGGGTTCAGTGCTCTTTTAATAACTTTGAATTGTTTCACTGCCTGTGTGTGGGTGTTGGGGGAAAGTGATGCATTATCAATAGATACAGAAGCCTTAATTGAAACCATAAGTACAAACAAAATTGCAAAGTATAATTTATTGAGGGTTTTCTCCTACTCGAGCCTTTTTAGTATTTAGCAGGAGCTCAAATGTGTAGGACTAACTATTTTTACAAAAATTATCTTCTTTAGGGAGAAAAAGTGCGTCTGCATAATCTAGAGGTGGAGCGTGCTCATTTGGATAAGTTGAAGAAGCAACAGCAGACAAGAGACAATTTAGAGAAGTCATTACGAATTAAGATGAAACAAGAGGCTAGAGAGCAGCAAGAAGAGCTTGCCCTGGATATAAAGATTATGGAACAGCTTCTGAAGGACAGCCATGATGATGCTGAGGAGCAGAGGCAAAGAAAGGTGAGTTTAGCATCTTCTTTGTGCTACTATGATATTTTTAGAAGACAATGAAGGAAATTCTGTATTATTTACACTATTTTAGAAACTGAAAGAAAAGGGTATCTTTTAAGGTGACCAACATTTATGTTTTTGAAAGATTTCTAATTTTCTAGTAATGATTAAGCTTTGTGAATTTTTGCAGTTATAAGAGCACATTCATAACATACTTTTCACTCTGCACTTTGTCTCAAACAGACTGCAGTCAACCAGCATTCAGTTTTCTGGTCCTTGAATGCTGCCTAGGTGGAGTTTGAATATTCTTTTTACATCTGCATTTGCATCATGTGATCACTACTGCAGTAGCCTTGGCTATGTGGGTTAATTCTTGCCTAGGATATAACAGCCTGCCAGCTTACAAAGCTAAGAGCACTTTCCATGTGCTGAAACTGCTGGCAGCTCAAGCAGAGCTGGAGAAAATCATTATCTATGTGCCATGCCCTTTTAGAGCCTTCCTGCTGCTGAAGTGTGCTCCTCTTGTAAGCTTTTGAGGATTGATAGTCCACCAGCATTTCTCCATTACTGGACAGATATGTTCTCTTCAAGGGGAAAAACACCTTACACAGTTAAGGGAGGCAGGGTTCGCACAATAGTTAAGGAGTTTACCTCACAGACACAAAGTACAAGGCTCGACTCTCACCTTTAAGGAAAAATTGGCTAAGCTTAAAATGACCCTCAAGAGCAGCTAACTTAATATTTATCTATGAATCTATGAATTTTGTGACTAAAGCAGTACTTTTTTAATTAAAATTAATTTATGATAGGAATTTGATTTTTTTGGAATGTCATGTGGCCTTTTTCTGACAGTTGAAAAACGTTGACTGTTTTTTTTACTTTTTATTGTAAACTTGCTGTTTTCTAATCCATCTATCCATCCATCAACCTCTTTTCCCATTTTGCACATGGGGTCGAGGTGTCACTTCTGCAGTGACAATCATCTTGAGCCAAGTTTTACACAACTGGGTGGCTAGCACTTTTCTCTAATTTTTGTGTGAGAAAGGTTTCATACATTGGGTTTTAGAGGCTGGGATAAGTGTATGTTGTACTTGGCACAGTGTTTTAAAGGTGAAACTACTTTTTTGATGCCTACCTTTTACTGATTACTGCTACCAGTTTTACCCAAGTTTCAGACTTCCTTTTAGACTTTACCATAGAACAACTTACTGGTTCCTTGGCTCTTACCTCTTCCTGCCACAAAGGGAAGAAAATTTCCAGGCTGCCTTTGCCCTTTTAACAGGCTACTACTTTGCCTCATCTGCAGATAAGTGACTGTGCAATGGCCATTTCTGATACCTTGGACCACTATTTTTTCCTTGGTTTCTTCTAGTGTAGTTCCTTCAGCCACCATGGACTGGTGGGTTAAATAAATCCTCTGTGGCTGTTGGTGTGTCCTTGGTGGGCAAGGGAGGACCACTCTTGTCCATCCTTTCCCTGGGGTGATGTATGTAATGGGACTTTGTCTGCATCTATGGAGATTCCTTCAAAAAGAAGCAGAAAGTTAAACATTTCTCCTGCCTCTGATGTTTCAGACGGAGTGATTTATTGGGCTTAGCTTGAGACTTGGTTCAGGTTCTTAACCCTTCACATTCTGGATTTAGTGATAACAAAAAAGGAATTCTTCATTTTCTGAAGAGTACCATTGTAATGAACATGAGAAATGACTGTGAGAGAACAACTGCTGTTTTTTTTCCTCCTCAGAAAACTCTTTCTGATGAGAGTATCTTGACTGCCTTTAAGAATTTTCTTTTTTGAAACCATATCTAGGATGAACCAGTTATTTCAGTGGGAACCTAATGACATTTCCTGTTTCTTTGGAAAATATGATTTATTACAACTGGATTTTTCTCAGCTTACATATCTTCCTCCTGTTCTTCCATCTTTGTGGGATGTTTTTACTGCAGCCTGCAACATGCCCTTTAGCCAGCCTGCAGCCCCTAAGAAGGAAGATGAAGTTTTTTTCAATAATCTGGGGGGCTCAGGGCCTCTGCAAGTGATGATAGATAGCACCTTGGTGATGTGATAAATAGACAAACTGTGGGTTCCTGATCTTACTCTGTGCAAATTAGCTGTGGTAGCCTGAAATATAGAAATTCAGGACAATATCACTCTATAGGCATCTTACATTCCTTCAAAGCAAAATATTGTGGTAGACAAACTGAGCAGGACCAGAGCAGACCCTCGTAATTGACAATTGAATTAGGATGTCTTCCAGGATTTGCTCCAGCTATGGGCAACACTCTAATTCCTTAAAAATCATTTCACCCCCATTCACAACAAACAATTGACAACATTTGCAAGTAGGCCTGGAAAACAGATGCGTTCTGATTTCCTTGAATGGGAATGTTCCTCTATGCCTTTCTGCCCTTTCCACTGATATCCAGGATCATTCTGAACATTCAGAAGGGCTCTCCAAACATCATTGTGGTGACTCCCTTCTGACCCAGGCAACAGTAGATGTTCTTTGTGTCTCTCTTGTTGAACCATGTGCTGGTTGCAATCCTAACGTGTGGGATTTCCTGCTGTTGAAGCTCTTGGCTGGCCTGATTACCAGAATAGAAATCTCCCTCCTCCTAAGGCTGGTGGACATCCTATCCAATGTCAGTATGCTTGGGAATAAAAGGACCAAGCCGACACCATGACATCAGTCTTTTCTTGCAGCAGGAGACTGAAGAAGTATTTCAGTGCATCAGTTAACAATTGTTTCCACTGTGGTAAGCAGATTCTACACTGGGACTTTCATACATTGTGTGTCACCTGTCTAGGCCCTGACAACGACGTCTGTTACTGTAGTTTTTGCACCTGTTTCAACTCTAGGACTATCAGTAGTAGGGCTGAAATCTTAGCTAGGCATCTTAGTCTGCCATCTACTTTGCATCATCTAATGGTGTTCGCTGGTCGTGCTGAGGAAGACCTCCCTAAGAGTAAGAAAGACAAGGAAAAATGACCCAAGCTTATGGCCTCTGATGACAACCATTTTCTGTCTGCCAGTCCTCCAAGCCTCGTTATTGCTGAGGAAGTTGAGGTGTTTTCACAGTCCCCTTCTGTGACTGAGGTGGTGGCGCAGGCCTCTGTCGAGACCCGTGTGGAGTTCGACATGCCATCAGGTCCTTCAGCTTTTGCACAAGCCTTGACTTTTAGTTTGTCTGACTTTAATGAAAAGGCATTTTGAATGGTTATCTAGATAGCTCTCTCCTTCTAAAAAGTGTTCTGTTTAGATGCTGAAGATTGACAAATGTAAGCCATTGCCCATTTCTCCTTTAATCCCATAATTTCAAAATCTATATACTATCCTGTCTTTAATAGCCTCCTTCTCCTAGGATACCACTCTAGTTTTATGACGTCATAGAGCACTATTAGTAGTTCTATTAATACCATGTGGCCTATCCAGTAGATGCTATTTGATGCAATTACAGCTTGTGGGTTTTGTCTTATTTACCTTTTTACCCTGTTCACAGTTTTTCACTGCAGCTCATTATTCCCTTTGAAGGCTTTCTGTGGTCCCATGCTAGCATTTGTTAGAACCTTGGTAGGTGCATGTGACACTTGTATAAAGCTAGCATTTCTAGGCACTTTGCTCACTTCTTCATACTGTTTTAAGTGCTTCACATACCGCATCAGTGTTAAAATTAGCTCAGCCATGAAGTAGCCTGTCCTAATTTACTGTTCATATTTTTATCAGTGATTATATCAGGCCTTTAATAAACATTATCTTACCTTTTTCTTTAAATCTGGTGGTACATCCCCTAAAATACACGTTTTAGGACTTCTCAAAAGCAAACCTTCTTCAATTACTTGATGACTTAACTTAATTCTGCATTCCTCTTCCAGTGGACCTATTGCTAAACCCGCAGCCTATGCTTTTAACTTCTACTTTCTCTTAAATAGCTGTTTTAAATATTTCTTAAATAGCTGTTTTGATGAAGCAGTCCCTAGCCATACCAAGTATAATGTGGAATAAAAAAAAAACACCCACTATGTTGAAATACCATTATAAATAAACTACATCAAGAGAAATAAATTATTTAATGCATTTAAGAGGTCTTGCTCTACCTACTTTGAGCACACTTAAAAAACTAATAAGGCTTTAAAGATACTGTTACATAGCTCAAAGCTGCATATGAACTTAAAATAGCCACTAAATTCAAAACTAGCTAGAAATCTTTCATTAACTTTGTCAGGAAGGTAAGTATCTACATCAAGAAAATTTCAGAACTTGTCCACAATAATACTGCCCACTTTGACCTAAAGTATATAGATAATATCCTAGCTTACAAATTTAGTGCAAAATTTGTCCATCCACAGTTGTAGCGATTCCACAGATTTCACAGTCTCAGATACCTCCATAATTAATATAATAATTCCTATTAGTCATCTGAAAAACTAAGAAAACCTCATCCATGGGCCCTGATAACATCCCAGGTTGCCTGATTTTCAGTATCAAATATGGCTCATTTGAACTCCTACTTAACTTTAATCTAAGCTTCTCCACTGGCTAAGCCTGGAAGCAGACATCATAATGTCATTTCACAAGGCTTGCCAAACTACAGACCCTGGAAACTGTAGACCCTTTAGTCTTGCTAGCCTCGTACATAAAAAGTATGGAATGTATTATCTCGGACCTCATTAATCTAGGCATTGAAAATCTGTTAATCCTGCTGTCATCAGCGTGTCTGTTTAACCTTGTTACTTTATTTGAAAAAGTCAAAAAGCAGTAAATAATGGTTGTACAGCATAAACAGTGTTAAGGTAGACAATAACTGAGTCCAGTCTCTTGGCAGCAGTTCAAAATCTTTATTTCACACATGCATGTGGGAGACAGAGTTTCAGGAACAGAATCCCCTGAAGTATAACATTTCCAAGCTTATATACCCTTTAATATGCAGCATCAGCAGTTATTAAGACAAAGAAATGTAATACTGACCAATCATCTTTGGACAAGTTTCAAAACATATAGCTTCACATACAATAATTATCTTGTTGCTAGGCTAGGCAGATTTGGGCACTGACCAATTAACTTTGTACACATCTTTCAAACTGTATCACACTGGCCCCCTGTTCCTGGGGTCTCAGGCAGAATATCTAAATTCCTTAAAACATGTTTAGCAGTTAAATTCCAACTGTCAGTGATTTTACTTTGAGAGAGAAAAAAACATACTTATCAGCAACTTCATGTACAAAGAAGGTTAATCTTCCGAGACACAAGAGTTTTCCTAAAAAGGATAAAGCACATTCAGCTTCTTTACACATGTCCAGTTTTTTGTGCTTCTCTTATGCATACCCTTATACACATACTCAGACCTTTGTACAGAAACGTATACTTCTTATGTAATTTTCCCTTTACAATCCCCCATTTGATGCTGTGTAAGCATCACCCTTAATTTTTTTTGTTGTGCATTCGTTCATACATTTTTTCAAAGTCGTTCATTACATCATCTGCATTTGTTTTCATTTAAATATATCCATCAACATTTTGCGGGGTCAGTAGTGCAGTGTCACCTTGGTCAGTAATTACATGCTGGAGTTTTACAGGTGCTTTGGCACTTGGCAATTTTAAACATAATGCCTTTAATATAAACAACAATACAAACAATACTATGGCAATAATCGCTATTAACATCAAAAATTTAAGTATTCCACCTCCCCATCCAGAGAATAAATAGCAACCTTTTGTAAGATTTTCAGATGGCTCTCTATTGCATGTTTGTTATCTGGAATAAATGTACAGCACTCTTTGTGCACTAGCACACATACACCCCCTTTAGAAGGAAGCACGAAATCAAGTGCCATTCTGTTTTGCAGTACCACAGCTCTCATTGCAGTCATTTCAGCATTCATGAGACTCGCAGACTCAAAGGTTGAATTTGCCAAAACTTTTAACAATTTTGACAGCTTACATAGTTCCCAAATAGCTTTAGGAGCTCCATAGGCAGGAAATATACCTACTCCAATTACATCATCGTCTAAATCCATTTGGGCTAGGCCCTTAAATGCTGCATGGACTAAATCGGCAAATGGTATGCTCTAACCAATTGATAAAGGAAATTTCGTGGGGCTGCAGGTCAGCCGTCAGGGTGGCACCAAAGGTTGTCCGGTGACTGAGTGCAGCCGTCTTTAATCCATCTTACCTTTTTGTGCTCTTCAGTGGCATTCTGAAATGAAAGTACATTAGTTAAACAATTCGATAAAACAATGTCAGACTTGTTTTCTGTTTGTAATGGTTGCAATTGTATTACCTGAACAGGAGATGATAATGCAGCCTGCTTAGCTGCCCAATCAACTAAATTATTTCCTTTTGTCTCAAAGGAAGAATTAGATTTATAAGCAGCACATTTAACAATGGCTATCTGCTTTTGCAGAAGTAAGGCATTTAACAGTTTATGTACAAACTAAGAGTTTTTTTATCAAAGTTCCTGCAGATGTCAAATACCCTCTCTGCTTCCATAATATTCCAAAGTCATGCAAGACACCATGCCCGTATCTAGAATCAGTAAAAATAGTAGCAGTCTTGTCCTTAGCTATTTTACAAGTTTCAGTTAATGCACCCAACTTGGCTGCTTGAGCGGACACATGTCCTTGCAGAATTCCAGTTATGAGTACAGTTTCAAGTGTACAGACAGAAAATGCAGCTACCAGCTGGCCATTCCCTCTCCGCAAGCAGGAGCCATCTACAAAGAGGATCAAATCCGGATTTTCCAGCATTGTATCTTGTAGATCATTTCTAAGAGAAAGCATAAGATTAACAGCAGAAAGACAATCATGCGGTTCCCCCTCTTCAGATGTGGGTAAAGAGAAGCTGGATTTAAGGGAGGGCAGCAGACAACCCTATGGGAAGGGTTATTTAATAATGCTAATTCATACTTGGTAAGACATGTAATAGACAAAGACTGTGTTTTAGATTTTAAAAGAAGAGATTCCACTGTGTGTGGTATGGCTAAGAAAGTATTGTGGCCAAGAGTTAAGGATGATGCCATATCGTAGAGACATGTGGCTGCTGCCACTGCATGTAAGCATGGAGGCAAAGCTGCTGCCACTGAATCAAGAGTGGCACTATAGTAGGCGACCGGACGACACCCACCAGTTCATTATTGCGCCAGCAGCCCAAGGGCTACGTGGTTTCTTTTACAACAAAAGAGGTAAAATTTCTTGGAGTTATCCAGTCAACCTAAGGCTGGTGTGTTAGATAGAAGGGTTTTAAGCTGGTAGAAAGCATTTTTAGGGTTATCGTTTCAAGGTAGGGGCTCAGGGAAATCCTTTTTTTAGGAGCTCCAACAGAGGTTTTACCACTTCTGGATAATTGACAATCCACTGCCTACAATATCCAGTAAGGCCAAGAAAGGAACAAAGCTGTTTTAAAGTTGTAGGACTATGAGCCAACTGGATGGCTGACACCCTAGAAGGGAACACCTGTCTTGAGTTAGCTGAAATGAGATGTCTGAGGTACTGGACCTGGGGTTTCCACAGCTGAAGTTTTGTTTTGTTTACCTTAAACCCTAGAGCAGCCAAGTGTTGGAGCAGGGTAAGAGTGTCAGTTTTACATGCATTAAGAGATGGAGAAGTGAGCAACAAGTCATCTACATATTGTATTAGAGTAGACTTGCACAGAAATATTTTCTTGTTCAATTGGCATTTCATTTCTTGCAAGAAAAGGGTGGGGGACTCTACTTAGCCCTGTGGCAACCTTGTCCACATATATTGTTGACCCCGATACGTAAAAGCAAAAAGGTATTGATTGTCAGGGTTTAGCAGGATAGAAAAGAAAGTAGAAGAAATATCTATGACTGAAAAAATGGTGGCCATAGGCAGTATAGACCTCATAATAGTCGGTGGGTTTGGAACCACTGAAAATACTGGTATTACTATGGAGTTTACTGTTTGAAGATCTTGCACAAACCTATAAGTTTCCTTTTCTGTTTTTTTGACGGGTAAGATTGGTGTATTGCAGGGACTAGTGACAGGCACCATTATGCCTGGCTGTAAGAGAGCTTGAATTACAGGCTGTATACCCTTCTCAGCTTCAAATGATAAGAGATACTGGTTTATTCTTGGTAGTTTTTCATTTGGTTTTAGGGTAATTTGAATAGGTTCTGCACCTACTATGCAGCCTACATCATTATTGTGAGTGGTCCAAAGAGAGGGGTACTCGTCCTAAAAGAATATGGCCTTTCGTTGCAACAGTAGTTTGTTCAGAATCAAAACATGAAAACATGACATCCTCGTGTAGTACAGGGGCATCTGTTAAAAACTGACTTTCAGGAACGTTTAAAAAGACTCCAGTACAGTACAGTATAGTACAGTTATTAAACTTACATAGTAATTCTCTTCCTAACAGGTTTAGAGGAGCCGAGGTCCCTACTAGGAAGGCATGTTCAGCGGACAACGGACCAAGATTCACTTTTACTGGCTCAGAAACAGGGTAATTAGCCTTTACACCTGATACGTCAATTCCTATTACAGAGTCTGTGGAAAGGGGTAAGGGAGTAGCTGAGGAAACAGTAATTATAGATCATGTTGCCCCAGTATTTATTAGGAAAGGAATGGAAGAATTCTGCACTTGTAAATGGACATATGGTCCAGACTGTTGCACTGGAAGCAAAGGCAATAGCCGTAAATCTTCTTCTAGGCAATCCTATTGGCTAGTCTGCAAAGTAGGGGCTTGCCATTGAGTAGTAATCACAGGTGGTTGTGATTGCTGAAAGGAGGGGGCAGCAGGTTGTAAAGCTGGCTGAGACCCACCCTGTTGAGTGGCAGTCTGTTGCCAGTTCTATAAATTTTGTGCCACCGGTGGCTGCCAGGGCTGAGGCATCAGTTGAAAGTAAGGACAATTGCTTTTCCAGTGCCCTGTTTGACCACAATTAACACGTGTTCAAGTTTTGTTGCTGTAACCTCTGATTCCCTGGGAACCTCTGCTGCTGTAGGGCAATAAACCTGGGTTGTTTTTTATATCTCCTTCTCTTATTACTTCGTGGGCATTGATTAGAGCATGTTTGCTGCTGTTGTTGTTGAATGAAGGAGGTTAATACCTGTAAATGAGCCTCTTCCTGTTGCTCCTTTTGTATTCGCTTTTCCCTATCCACGAGATTAGCTAAATATTGTACATGGGAGACTAACTCATACAAGCCTAAACTAGGCCAGTTTAGGCACACCTTTTTCAGTTGGTCAAGAACAGAGGGCAACAGTCCTTCCACAAAGGCAGCAGATAGCCCGCTAGCTGCGGGATGATTAGTTACTGCAGAGTAACCGGAGTAGGCTTCAAAGGTATCAGTCATGCGTTTCAAATAGACATCAATAGTCTCCCACTCCCGTTACTTGACTGCCTTAATTTTAGACCAATTAGGCACTGGTGGACACACCACACCATAATGGCTTGTAATATTTTATCATGAATGTCAGAAAAATCTTGATCAGTATGCTGCAGTACCTGAGGCAGAACTCCTGCATGTTCCCAGACACGCTTTAGGAGGTCAGGGGGTAGGGCATACTCTAGTACTGCTCTGATCTCTTTGATAGTTGGATTCTGTAATTTAACATGGCTGGCTAATATTCTGGCAAATTTTGCAGGGTTTGTCTAATGGGAGGAAGTGACTGAACTATTGCTTGGAAATCTACAGCTGACCATGCTCTAACCACCTGCATGGTCGGGTTGGCACCTTTTATAGTACTAAAGGCTGGGTTTCGGACCTGGTGTAACTGGTATAAGGGACAGCCAGGGCTGTCATCCGCAGAGTTGATTTCCTCTGAAGATGAATGAGACAAAGGGGGCATGTCTTCCGTGTTAAACATGTCTGGCCCATAATACTCTTCTTTCTTATCCAGAACTAGGGACATTTGGTGTATTCTCTGATTTCTAGGGAGATTAGTTCTGCATTGCGGGATGTGTTCCTGCATTCTCAAATTGTCCCTGCGTGTAACAGGGCTAATGTAGGGGACTCGTGATCTATTGGAAGCAGAGGTGGGAGTCATCTCAGCTGATGCAAGCTGAGCTTTACACTTTTTTTTTTTTTACGTCTCTATTTTATGAGGAAGCAGAAAGATGTGTGGTTGTTGTATCTGATGAGTAAAGAGGAGGGTGTTGGAACTAGTTTATGGGGGGTGATGAGGGAGATGGTGGAAAATGTACTGGAGGCAGCAGTGGAGGAAATTGAAAGTCATCATCTGACGACTCTTCCTTAGGTATGTGAGTGACCTGCAACATCTGGCTCGTAATACTCTTCTTTCTTATCCAGAACTAGGGACATATGGTGTATTCTCTGATTTCTAGGGAGATTAGTTCTGCATTGCGGGTTGTGTTCCTGCATTCTCAAATTTGTCCCTTATATGTCTGTAACTAATTACTAAATACATTCCTATATACTAGTTGTTTGCCTTAAAAACACAGCTATGTGATGTACATAAGCATGTTGAAGCAATGTTAGATATAAGTGTCTATTAAGAATACAGGGCTGTTTCTTATAAATGTATCTGTTTAGCAATTGTTTTAAGTGGAGCTTTTCTCCCCGGGCCTCCGCTGAAAATGGACCTGTGTCCAGTCGGACTTTCCCGGTCATCAAATGTAAAATAAAATAAAATAATAAAATTTAATTCTCGTAGTGGGTAAAGAACAGTAGAATTCATCTGTTCTTAAAGTTCAGAGACTATTTTATTGGCTGATTGTAACTGGGTAGTTATTTTTTCTGTATTATCTTTTAAACATCTAACAACTAACTTCCTTTCCCTTTTTTTAGTTTCTTGGATCCAGGAGTTAAAGGCTGACCAACAGCCCAAAGGAATTTTTCTACCCTTTTCTGTAAGCCTTTTATGCAGATTATTTAAAACATTCGTATTAAAACTACCTCCTTCTGGAAATGCTAATTTACCATCATTCTTTGTTAATTTTTCCCACAATCTTACATACATGCAACTTTCAGGCGAATATTTTTTTAAACATTTGTCCTGCAGGACTACCTTTTTCAGGCTCTTTAACAAAACTTTTCATACTCACACCCATTTTTGTGAGTTCGCCAAAAGGTCTCGGCTACTATTGAAAAATGTAAAAAGAAAACCTACTCTCATACGGAAATAATTAGCCTGAAAAAAACATTCACTCTACATAGATAAACTCACAGTAATGTTCAAGTTAAATTTGCAAAGACAAGTGAAGCAACACTTACCTTCTCACATTGTCAACTACAATTTTCTGCCAAGAGAGGAACTAAAATGAAAAAATGTGCAGTTGTGAACTGGTTCCACAGGCAAAAAGTGATAGCAGAAAACATGCTTAGGGCCCTTTAATCATCCACTTGACGGTGACCACAACTCCCAGAGTCCGAAAATCCGAGTCACAGCACCAACTGTTAAGGTAGACAATAACAGAGTTCAGTCTCTTGGCAGCAGTTCAAAATCTTTATTTCACACATGCATGTGGGAGATAGAGTTTCAGGAAAAGAGACTCCCTGAAATATAAAATTTCCAAGCTTATATACCCTTTAATATGCAGCATCAGCAGTTATTAAGACAAAGAAATGTAATACTGAGCAACAATCTTTGGACAATTTTCAAAACATATAGCTTTACGTACAATAATTATCTTGTTGCTAAGCTAGGCATATTTGGACACTGACCAATTAACTTTGTACACATCTTTCAAACTGGATCACACCGGCCTCCCTGTTGCTGGGGTATCAGGCAGAATATCTAACTTCCTCAAAACATGTTTATCAGTTAAATTCCAACTGTCAGCAGTTTTACTTTGAGAGAGAAAAAACATACTTGTCAACAACTTCATGTACAAAGAAGGTTAATACTTCAGAGACACAAGATTTTTCCTAAAAAGGATAAAGCACATTCAGCTTCTTTACAGATGTCCAGTTCTTTGTGCTTCTTTTATACATGCCCTTAAACACATACTTGAACATTTCTACAGAAACATATGCTTCTTATTTAATTTTCCCTTTACAACAGGGTATCTGGACTTGGCCAAAGCCTTTGACAGTACTCCCCATGCAGACATTGACAGACTTGAAATCTTTAGTGGATAGCTTACTGCTTATCTGATAGAGTCCATGTGATTAAGAGTCACATGTGAATACTGAAAGCAAAAAAAAAAGCTACTAGTGGTATACCATAGCAGTCAGTGTTGGACCATCGCCTGTTTGAAATCTGTTTTTCAGATCTTCAAGCCAACACTCTTGAATGGTTCCCTGTTAAAACCGTGAAGGTCCACTTACGTGAATACGGAAATGTCGACACGTATTCAGCGAACTGCGAAAACACCGATCGTCCTGAAGTGCGAAATTCAAAATGTTGAATCATCATAGTCGGCCCTTCTGTGGTATATCTCCTTAAGGTAAGTGTGCGATAGTTACGGACCTTAGGGTTAGGGTGCGGGTTAAGGTAAGTGCATAGATAGTAATGTATGCAAGGTTTAGTGTAGGGTTAGAAGTAGGGTTTTGTTAAGTGTATGTGTGTGGATTATTTATTTTGTTTGGGTATAGCTCCTTAAGGTAAGTGTGTGATAGTTACGGACATTAGGATTAGGATGCGGGTTAAGGTAAGTGCATACATGGTAGTATATGCAAACTTTACTATAGAGTTAGAAGTAGGGTTTTGTTTAGTGTATGTATGTGGTTTATTTATTTTGTTTGGGTAGGTAGTATGTAGCGGGCGGTGGGGTTGGCCAACTATGACGATTCAAGATTTAGAATTTCACCGTTTAGGGTGTTAGGTGTTTTCGCGGTTCGCGCAATATGTGCCGCTGTTTTCGTATTCACTGAAAAGGGCTTTTGTGTTTATAATATAGACCCCTCTGGAACAATGGATGTTATGTGGTCCTATCTCGCCTACATTCATTACTGATGGGTTCGGAGCCGAGAATCGGCTCCGACTTGGCCAACTATTTTTTTCTAGCACGAAGTCTCTAATTGGCTGGGCTAACCCTGTATCCCAGGATGCACCTCACTCCAAACCCCAGATCTCGTTTGCCGCTCGTTGAGTTAGGACGTGGTCTCGCGCTTGGCTGTTGCTAAGTACACTTTTACTAAACTTTCTAAAGTTTTTGTACTTCTCCTTTATATAAAAAAGCTATTTTCATAGCTATATTGTGTTTTGTATGTGTTTGAGCCTGTTCGGTTTAGTTTTTGGAGAGTGTGTGTGGTTTCCCTTGTGTTTGGTGGGCTAGGCCTGTTTAATTTAGAGGGACCTAGTCCTCTCCATCGTAAATCGTTCTGTAGTTTGTTTTTGTCAGTTTTTCTTCCCTTGGGAACGTTTAAGTTAGAGTTCCTGTGTCCAGTAGTGTTTCCCGCTTTCCTACTGTTAGTTGTTGAGTGTTTGTTTTTTTGTCTGACATGTCGAAGGAGCAGAAGGAGCAGAAACCCTCTGGGTTTAAAAAATGCTCTAAATGTGCTTACAAAATGTCGATTACAGATGGGTATGCCATCTGTGTTTATTGCCTTGGTGCGATTCACCTAAAAGAATCATGCAGTGTCTGCCATTCCTTCAGCTCTAGGGTGCTGCAAGAAAGGAAAAATAAACTGATTTTGAAGGGCCTAGTTAAGCCCGCCTCTGAAGAGGATCTAGAGTCTGCTTCTTCTACTGGCAAGTCTAAATCTACCAGAACTAAGAAAAGATCTCCGACTCCATCTAGTTCTTCGGAGCCCCTGGAGAAGATTTTGAAAGTAGTTAATACCTCATTGGTTCCTTTAGCTTTGGAGCTGCAGGGCAAGCTCTCTGTTTTGGATAATGCCTCCTCGGCTCCATTGTCCTCGGGGCCGCAGGAGGTATCTGTGGTACTGGAGTCGACCTCTGCTTCGATCTTTTTGGAGCCAATTCGGAGCCGGTCACCCAGTGTTAGGCAGGAGTCCATAGATAGGAGATCCCCATCTCCTTCAGTTTCCTCCAAATCCTCGAGGTTGCCTGATTTGGGTGTGGATAGGGTGGTCCAGAGGCTCCTTCAGTTGCCGGTGTTAGCCAAATTGTTTTCGGCTCTGACCCAGTCGGCTCCAGAGCCTGCCCCCTAGTCGGTACCGATGATTCCTCCTCCAAGCACCTCTGTGTTGTCGAAGCCAGAGTGCTCGGTGCCGAGGGATGTCCTTGCGCTGGCTCCGATACCCCTGGCAGGTTTATCGGAGCAGACATCGGCTCCAACCATTTCGGTTCCGTCATCTGGTTTTGACACTCAGGTTTCCTCGGTCGGGCCCGAGGGGGATGCATCGGGACTTCTGTCGGCTGCGAGCAGCACACTGGCCAGGTCGTCAGTGACATCACTTGAATTGGTCACTCCATCCCCATACACCCCGGCTAGAGCCTCTGATGCCCCCCTATCCATGGACAGCAGAGCTCGAAGGCCTGAGGACACCCCCATGAGTGGTCCCCAACTTTCTGTGGGCCCCTCAGAGTCTGTGCCTGAGGAGCCTCCCAGGAAGAAGTTGTGCAAGAGGAAGCACATAGACTCCCAAGACGAGTCCATCACCTCCAATACCGACCTCGAGGATGCAGAGGGGTCCCCTAAGTCTTCCTCCGATGATGTCTCTTTCTCCGACATCTTGGAGATATTGAGGCAGAGAGGCGACTGGCCTTCCAAGTCCCCCTCTGAGGAGGAGACGGTATTCCTCAAGGCCTTCGGAGCTCAACCTTCCGCCTCCTGGGTGTCTCCACCCTTCAATGAACTCTTGGACCTGATTTGTCAAAGGGTGTGGGAGCACCCTGATTCAGTGGAACCGGTGCCCAGTCATCCGAATAAGTTCCTATCTGCTCCCCCAGGGAAAGAGTTCTTGACAAAAGGGGTCCCCGTAGATGCCATGGTGGTGGCGTCAGCCACTCAGCAGGAAGTTGCAGAGGCTTCTTCTTCCATCCATCCTCCTAACAAGGAGTCCAGGAGTATGGATCGGTATGGAAGTGTACCCTGTCTTCAGCGACCTTTACACTGGGGTCGGTGAATTACCTTTGTCACTTTACTCGGCTCCAGAGAGATCTCCTCAAAGAGTTGGGAGATACTTTGACAGGTAACATGCCTGAGGCGGTAGAGCAGACTGTTAACGCCCAGTTGTCTATCCTTGGTTCCATTGTCAACTCGTCCATGAGGCTCATATCTTATGCAGCCGAGGGGGTGAGTAGGGCAGCTAGTTCAGGTTTGGCTCTTAGGAGGCAAGCCTGGATGCACCTGTGTCACTTCGCGGAGGCCTTCAAGTCTTTCTTCACTGATGCCCCCTTCGATGGGTCCTCTCTTTTCAGACCCAAAGTGAAAGACACTCTCACCAGATGTGAGCAGGAGGGTTAGACCTTATCTGCTGTAGGGGCCCGTTTTTCTCTTCCCTCTAGGCATTATCCCAAGGCTCAGAGAGGAGGGAAGATATGGTTCAAGAAGTCACAAAAGTCTTTCCCCGCCACTCATGGTGAGCCCCCCTCCAGAGGCAGAGGAAGGGGGAATTACTCTGGAAAATGCCATCCTACGGGCAGAGGAGGCCCCCGCAATTTGGGAGACCGCGACTCCTTTTGTGGATCTTCCTATCAGCATCCCTGAGGGATTCCCTGACTGTGCTATTCTGGAGCCAGTCGGGGGCCATTTTTCGAGGCATCCTCAAGCGTGCGAGAGCATCACCCAGGATCGATGGGTGCTTCGAATAATTACCGGAGGTTACACCATTCCCTTTACTTCATCCCTCCCCCAATCAGAAAAATCCTGGACGTTCCACCCAGTCAAAGGGATCAAGCAGCACTAGAGATATCAAAGCTGCTAGAAAAAGGAATCATCCAACCGGTCCCCTCAGACCAGATTGGATCAGGAACTTACTCAAGACTCTTTTTGGTGCCGAAATAAACAGGGGACCTGAGACCCATTCTGGATCTCAACTGATTGAATCACTACATCCTGAAGTCCAAATTCTGAATGGTCACTCTTCAGTCCATCTTCCCATTGCTGGGAGAGGGAGTATGGATGTGCTCCATCAACCTCAAGGATGCCTATTACCACATCAAGATGAACAAGGCATCCAGGAATCATTTACGCTTCTGGCTGGGAGACAGTCATTTCCAGTTTCGTGCCCTGCCCTTTGGTCTCACCACAGCCCCCAGGGTGTTTACCAAGTGTTTGGCAGTGGTGACAGCTCACCTGAGATGTCTAGGATTCCAGGTGTTTCCTTACCTGGATGATTGGCTCCTTACCACCCCCACCAGGCATCTCCTCATTCAAGCCAGGGAGGCTACCATAACCCTTTGCCAAAGGCTAGGAATTACATTAAACTGGGACAAATCTGCCTTGCTGCCCTCACAGCGTGTTGTATTTATAGGTGCAGAGCTAGACTCTGTTCAAATGAGGGCCTTTCTACCTCCAGAAAGGATAAGAGTGCTGCAATCTCAAATTCAAGCTTTGTTGCCCCTCAAGAAGGTCCAAGCCAGGTTAGTTCTTCAGCTATTGGGATCCATGGCGGCTACCATCATGCTAATGCCCTTAGTCAGGCTACACATGCGGATCCTCCAGTGGCTCCTTTCAGTCCAGTGGTTCTTTCAAAAATTCCCGCTCTCTCATCCAGTTCTCCTCACGGAACAGTGCAGACAGGATCTCCGTTGGTGGCTATGTTCCTCCAACCTGGACAAGGGGAGGAATCTAGTTCCTTTGTCTCCTGCTGCCACAGTGACCACGGACGCTTCCCAGATAGGGTGGGGGGGCATTATCTGGGCAGAACGGTCCAAGGCACGTGGCAGGATCACGAGGTACACTTACACATCAATGTCCTAGAGATGAGAGTGATGCTATTAGCATTGCAAGCACTCCAGAGCTCTCTACCCTGGGGAACGATTGCAATTCACTCGGACAGCATGTCAGTTGTGTGGTACCTGAACAAGCAAGGAGGAACCAAGTCTTACCCCCTTTGCAGAGAAGCCATGAGAGTGTGGCATTGGGCAGTGTCTTCCCAACGGGTTCTAGTGGCAAAGCACATTCCGGGAAAGTCCAACGTGATAGCAGACAGGCTAAGCAGAGCTATTCTGATGCCTTACGAGTGGTCTCTGAACAACCGAGTTGCGACTCGGATCTTCAGCAGGTGGGGTCAGCCTTGCTGTGATCTCTTTGCCAGTCCTCTCAATGCCAAATGCAGCAACTACTTCACCCTGATCCCCCCACAGGGGGAGTCACCCAGGGATGCACTAGTCCACGGTTGGCCTCCCGGTCTGCTCTATGCCTTTCCTCCGTTTCCTCTGTTACCAAGAGTGATTCAGAAAGCCATATACTTGGGAAGCAAGATGATTCTAATTGCCCCACACTGGCCCCACCAAGTCTGGTTCCCCTTTCTTCAGCAGTACACAGTGGATAGTCCTTAGACTCTGGATCCAGTGCCAGACCTATTGACTCACATGTCGGGACAGTCCCACCCCTCCCTACGGTCCCTCAGGTTGACAGTCTGGCTGCTCCACTTCCATCATTAGTTAGACTAGATTCCCTTTCACCTGAGGTGGTGCATATCCTATCGTTGTCTCACAAGTCCTCCACCAGTAGAATTTACTCCAACAAATGGAAGAGATTTTCCATCTGGGCTCAGGCCCAAGGTCTGGACCCTTTCACAGCCCCTATATCAGCGGTCTTAGACTTTTTAGCTATGCTCTTCCGACAGGGCTCCACTCCCTCGACCATTAAGGTGCAGCTGGCGGCCATTTCTAACTTCCATGTATCCTACGAGCCCATTCTTATGGGCCATAAACTTTGTAAGGCCTTTTTGAAAGGAGCCTGGTTACTTCACCCTCCTGTGTCAGAACCCGTCATGCCATGGGATTTAAATCTGGTGTTGCAAGCCATCACTTCTCCACCCTTTGAGCCGGCTGCTACTTGTGAACTAAAATTCTTGTCCTGGAAGACGGCGTTCTTGGTTGCCATCACTTCGGCTAGAAGAGTATCAGAACTTCAAGCGTTGTCCATTAAACCCCCGTATTTGATCTTCCATAAGGACAGAGTATCCTTGAGACTTAATCCGTCCTTCCTTCCTAAGGTGTCTTCCATGTTTAGCCTCCACCAATCCATTGGGTTACCGGTGTTTTTTCCAAACTTCCCCAGCAAAGCAGAGTTCAAATTTCATCAATTGGATGTGCATAGACAACGGAGATTCTATTTACACAGGACGAAACATGTAAGGAAATCGGATCAATTGTTTGTGTCCTTCTCAGAGAATAGAACGGGTGGCCCTGTTTCCAAGTGCACAATTTCTAAGTGGATTAAGGATTGCATTTCCTTTATTTACTCATCAGCAGGCAGAAATTTACCATTCCCAGTTAAAGCTCATTCCACCAGGGCAGTCTCGACTTCGATAACATATCATGCCAGGCTTTCCTTGGATGACATTTGTGCAGCGGCCACCTGGGCTTCTCATATCTCTATCTCTCTTTACAAGCTGGACGTGGCATCTAGAGGCCGGGCGTCCTTTGATTCCACGGTTCTCAGGAGTATTTTCCTATGAGCCTCCCGGGTTAGAGGTGCTAGGGACGCTGTCCCATCAGTAATGAATGTAGGCGAGATAGGACCACATAACATCAATTAGTTATGTACTCACCATAACGATCGATGTATGTGGTCCATCTCACCTACTTTCTTATGTACCCTCCCACCTGTCCCCTTCTTGAAGGATTTGGAGGAAAATTGCTCTGAGACCCTTCAAAATTCGTTATTTGTTCTTTTTCCTGGTTGGCGATATTCCTCTTAGTGAGGGTTGTGTATGTGGAGTGATTGCGATGTATGCAAACAAGATCTGTGGGTTGGGACGAGGTGCATCCTGGGATACCAGGTTAGCCAAGCCAATTAGAGACTTCGTGCTAGAAAAAAATAGTCAGCCGAGTCAGAGACGATTCTCTGCTCCGAACCCGTCAGTAATGAATGTAGGCAAGATGGACCACATACATCGATCGTTATGGTGAGTACATAACTAACTGTTCTATTGTAGATTACTGTAAACCGGGTGCTATTATTCAGTCTTCCACTGACTTCCACCTTCCACCATGGGTTGGACAATGTTAAATGCAAGGACAGTGGTCTTAAATATGAAAAAATGTAGTGTAGTTCATTTTGGTATAAAAAGCATTTGTACATCACACCATACAGGTTACACAACCTTCCAGTGAGAGACTGTTGTAAAGAATCTAAACAGTCTTGTTGATAGCCAGACTGAAATTCTTTTCTGGTCTATCTTGTCTTGCCCTCCTTGAGGCTAGAGGGAAATGTGGAATAAGGATTTTTGTCTGGGCTTGAAATGGTCTGCAGACCAGTTCCCTTGCACTTACCTGTCAACCTTTAATTCCTTATCTTCTGATTATCATGTCTCTGTAGAAGTTCAGAAAGCCTTCCATCTGGCTCATTTTTAAAGGCCTTTTATCTAGCTCACCTGATTTCCAAATGTATTTCCTCTAGATCCAGATATGTCTTAATTCCTCTTTACCCATCCCTCATCAGACTCATTATTGAATATAATGCCCCTTATGTCAGGTATTTGTCAAAACTTATCACTAAACTCAGAGTTTTCTAACTAAAAAGATCAAAGTCCCCAAGGCCCTCAGTTATCTGGACAGTCTGTCCTCATTCTATATGCAATCTCTTATAGACTCCTTTATGGTCATCTGTGTACAGCCTTGGGCATCACAAAAGATCTGACCCTCCTTGATATTCTATTCCTTTGCAGAATAAATGGATGTTCATCATATTGATCACAGTTGCAATAGCCTCAACTGTATGGGTTAAATCCTGCACAGGATGTAACAGCCAGCCAGCTTTCAAACATTCAAGGGAACCTTTCACATGCCGAAACCATTATTCAGCTTGAGTTGAACTGAAGGAAAAGAGTGGTTTGTGCACCATGGCCTTCAGAGTTTTCATGCCTCTGAAGAGTGTTCCTCTTGTGGGATTTTGAAGATCAGTTGTCAGCTAACACTCTCCATTGCTGAGCAGGTAAGTTGCCTTCAGAGGAAAAAAGAAAATTCTATATTCTAATTTTATGACAGAAAGTTAACTTTCTGATAAATTATAAATTTTAAGCTGAGTGACTGTCATGTGACTTAGTAATTTTTAAACAAGAGCATTACTTTTTACTTTTGTAGAAAAAAATTATTAAAACTGATTTAAAACTACTTTTTCCTTGGTAAAAGTTGTGTTATATTACTTTTGGGGTAAGCTGTGTTTAAAGCATTTCACTGTGTTTTATGGGTAAAGGTGACTTTTTTTACTCTTTTCCCGCTTTACTGACTACTGCTGCCAGGCTTCTCCAGGAACCAGGAATCTGGCATCTTTTTTGGCTTTACCATTGGACAACCTACAAGTTCCTCAGTTTTTTCTACTACCAGCCAAAAGAGAAGGAAATTAATATGTAACCCTTACCTCTGCAGCAGGCTGCTAAAGTGCCTCAGCCACAGAGAGTGACCCTGTTTTGGCCATTTCTGGGTCCTCAGACCATTAATCTTTTTCCTTGACTCCCTCTTGTATAGTCCCTACAGCCCATTTAGACCAAAGGTTAAACACGTCCACTGCAGCCTTTGGAGTGCCCTTGGTGGGCAAAGGAGAGTCACTCTTGTTGTTCTTGGGTGAAGGAGCAAGGAATTCCTCTCTTTCTCTCCATAATGGAATATCTGTCCCTAGGGAGGTTTTAACTCAAAAAAGTGGGTCTGTTTCTTTAGAAATTTCTGTCAAAAAGAAGCCTACACTGAGGTACACGTCTTCTGTTTCAGTTACTTTGGACAGGAGTGATTTATTGGGCATAGCTCAGGGTTTAATTCAGGGTGTTCATCCTTCCAATTCATCTGTTTCTGACAAGAGAAATAGAATTCTTTTTTTTTTTGAAGAGGTTCAATATTTTGAGTCACGAAATGATGGCGAGGAGACGTTTGTGTTTTCTCCTCAGGTTTCTAATTCATATGCTAAGGAAGGATTCTGTTTTTCTGAAACAATTTCCAGAGTGAATTATTTGTTTCATTGGGAGCATAATGACATTCTACTGTCCCTGAAGAAGTATTATGATTTATTGCAACTGAAATTTTGTGAACCTGCAGTTATTCCTTCTGTTCTTTCAGCACTGGCACATGCATTTGTGACAGCCTGTAACTTGCCTGACAGCAAGCTTGCCACTGTCAAAAATGCAGATAGATTGTATTAGGTTTCTCAGTCTTATAAGTTTTTATGCAGTAATATCAGGTCTGACCCAACTGTTATTTCTCTGGTGAACCCAGCTGCTGCTAAGCATCTGGATACTACCAACCCTTTCCCTTCTGACAAAAATGGAAGCTTTTGATAGATTTAGAAAAAGTGTGTTTTCTGCAGTACTTATTTTTAGAATTCTCAATTATCAAGCTCCTATGTTAAAAGTTCATGCTTGCCTTTTTTGATAACATGTTCTGAAGACTGAATATGAGAACATTTTCCTGCATCATTAATATGAAGAAGCATAGCTTCTTACATATGAAGTAGCATTTTTCTGATTCCATCCCCTTAAGTTTGTGTGTTTGTTGCCAGAGTGAGAACTTCTAGTTTTAATTTCCTAGCATTGACCTTTTCATGGCTGTAGCCTTGTTCTTTCAGTTGTTATGAAAGCTCTGAAGGGCTTGGTACCCAAACATCTCTTTTTCTTCAGCTCATTGCAAGAGGAATAATGGTTTGGGCATGTGGAAGGTTTCTGTGAAGCTTTGGAAACTGGCCATCTGTTAAATCCTATGCAGGATATAACCCATATAGCCAAGTCTACTATATCAATGATCACTCAAAGTACAATGTTATGATAAGTTTACTTACACATCTGTACTTTTCTCACCCAGTTAAGGAACTAACCCTTCAATGACAGATAAATAAGCCACTGGTGCAATAGATTCCTATTCCAATGTATTCCCTCTACCTCTGGAACAAACTCCCAGTCTATGGAAATCAGAGTAGCACCCTTGCCACCTTCAAGATAAATCTATGTAATCAGATGAGCAGCCTCAAATTAACCCTCATTCTGTCTTGTGTTTTCCAGTTTCAGGTTGGTGGGAACTTTATTTTCTATCTTTTGGCATAGCATTTTTAAAATTTCATCAGACTTCCATATTTATCTTGTGCTACTGTTTAGAAAAGTAAAACAGAGATAATCCAGAGGGATCCAATGAAGTTTGGTATCCCACCTGGGACCCAGAAAGTGAAAGACTAACAAGAAACAGAGTATAAAGGATATATCCAGATAAAATCACTTTAGCTAGCAGATCTAGGAGAATTTCTCTCTGATACCCTCCCTGTGGGAGGAATAAAGACACCTTGTTGAAGTTTCCAGTAGTTTATTCAGTTAAGTTGGTAGATGGATGAATGTTCTTAACAAGACCAAGAACATTAAGTATGATACAGTTTCAAATGATATGATCCCTTTGAAATGGCAGTGCCAGCACTGAATATCTGCAGAGTTCCCTTGCTTTCAGATAATATCTAGGGTTGAAAGAAGGTGGTGAATACACTTCCAAACAAATAATCTCCATCTTGGTGAGCAGGAATGTCTTGAGGGAGTCCAAGGGGTAGTTGAATAATGGTCTTCTATAAGTGCACTGCTTGTCTGCACACAATACCACTGATTGGCTTCCCTGGCTAGATTAAAAAGTGCATTGCTAAGTACTATACATATATGCAGCTTCATAGCTAAGTACTAGGCTAGTTACCCCTTGGGTCCTCTTAAACCCTATCCAATTCCCTATCAAAATCAAATCCTGTACCTTGTGTCTATCTGGTAAACACCTTAACTATTATGCCAAAACCCAATACATAGATTAATCAATTATTATTAAAAGTAGCTTCTGTAAATATGTTAATAAACAAACAAACGATAGAACAGAAATCTAGTAATTTCTCCTAGATGCTTAATATATAGAATCGTTGTAAATAATGAGTTAAACTGATAATAAAAAATATGCTGATACCTCAGGAAAATTTTAGATGACAAGTCTGTAAAGGACAGTCTCCTTGAGTTTTGGTACAACTGAAATACAAATTAGAAGCCTTTGTCTGCAAGCCCTGCAGGGGAAATGTGTCCTGGATGAAAGCAAATTTGGGTTGTGCTGGAAATGAGAAAATTAAGATAGATAACATGTCTGATGGATCCTATCCTTTAAGTATCATTGACATTGTCTTATAAAAGGTAATCAAATACTGAGAGACCCCAAGAGCTGGAAGTTTGTTAAAGCATCTCATAGCTATGATATATAACAAGTTTTAATTCTGATTAAGCATGCTATGAAAATGACAATGGGGATATGCTCTTAAGGATGGCTAAACTGCTACTGACATTAACTCAGCCTATAAAGGTGAAGAATTTGGTGAATGTAAACCAGTAAAATGCCATAATATAGCAGTTTGGTATGCAAGACGCATGCTCAAGAGTTGTATACCAGCATTTACTTGTGACATAATGTACACTGGTGGAGCCATGTATCAAACGGAGTGATCAGAGAAAAGCTACTATTTGCCTGTTCCATCTCCATAACAAGGAATAGGGTATTCTTATAGGCAAGCTCTAAAATATATAAAGGAACTTTTGGTATAAAAGTGATTTGATAAATACAAGTTTTAATTCAAAAGGTATATTCCAGGTAATCCGTTCTTCTAAAAAGTGATCTAGAATATCTTGTATGGAGTGAACATTAATATTGCATTGCTGGTGTCCTTGCATGAAAAAGTGAGAGAAACCTCCCACATATTTAAAATGTGGAGGATTTAAAGTAAACCCAAATAATTTATGGTTGATATTGAGGAAACATTTACATGTCATTAAAACTGATTGGAGAGATTACTTTTCTATTTGGGTAAACAATATAAATTCTGAAGAATACCCAAGATGATGGAGAGCAGGCTTCCCCGAAACATTTCAAGGCCAGAGGAGGTAAAGATTTATATACTTCAGCTGGGAGCCTATCTGACCCAGATACTTTATTTTGTTTAAGTCTTCAAATGGCTGTATGAATTTCCTGTTTAGAGAAAGTTGAAAGATAATTCTTAACCTGTTCTGGCATTAAGATAGGAAGCTCAGATGAGAGAAATGAAAGGGTTTTGTTTGTCTGCGAGCAGTGAGATAGGATCTCATGGCTTAGCATGGAGTGACTGGTATTAGGTCTGAAACTGTTCCAGGATCTTATGAACAGGTAGATGAGAGTTATGAGCATCCCTGAAAAAGGATAACAAATGAGTATTGTGTCTGAGTTTTTGCCTACATTTCCTAGCTGGTCTGGAGTGAACTTGAGGTGAAAGCTTAAAATATTGAAAACAATTTATCTAGTGCAATTTCAGTTTTTCTGTTGAAAAAGAAAACTTCTTGACTTTTAGCTTTAATATGAAAGATAGAGTTAGTGGTAGGGGGTTGCATATCTTTTGTGAGTGCAATTCCCTCTTATAGATATCCTGCAGTACCTTTAATTCAGCACTCCAAGTTTTCCAAATGCCAATGGTCTAAGTTCTCAACTTGGCATGCAAGAATGTCTTAAAAGCATCCCATAGATGACATGGTTAATAAATTGCCTCCTTCATGGTCAGCTGTAAACTCTTGGCAGGCTTCAATCAGGTGTTGAGAGAAATCAGATCTCCTCATATAACATGGAAACAGCGAGTAAGCTAGGGGGGAAGAGATTTTTGAATGGTACAAACTAATGCTTCATGGTCTGAGTAACAGCAGGCGACTTGATATACTGGAGAAACATTCAACAAGACCTCATCATAGGAGTACTTGCACTAAAGTATACTGATATTTTGATGCTACTTCAAGTGCATCGGTGTCTGGAGTTGCCCTGAAGACTTGCAGTGAGTCTTCAAGGCAAGTGTTCTGGTGCCACAAACTTGTTTTACTTCATGAGAAGGTATTGTGTAACAAACTGCATTTTTGTGGTATTTGAATTAATTCTGCTACATAGTCTTGGTGAATTATCTGTAATAATCAGCTGCTAGGCAGGAACTCTGAAGTTTGATTCCAAGAATTTTGGGGTGGGGAAAGGGCTAATAGAGGCTAGCAGTCATTTGGAAAATATTTTGACGCATGAGGAGTGGGGAATATAAATATCTCTTTAAGTGAAAATCTGGTTTTACATTTCATGTAAAGATGAGTCTGTATCTCTTACTCCTCATTACTAAATTACTGATATTCCCGATTTAAAAAATAGCAATTTTCCAAATTGGGATTAGTTGAAATGAAAGTATTCTCAACAGCAATTTAAGTTTCACAGAAAAAGCAAAACTCAGCAATATTACAATGAGCCCTTCTTAGAGGAAATGCGTGTTTTCCAATAAAGCAGCAGTCTTTCAATTGTCATTTTTGCCATTTGGACTACCCCCCCTTCCCCCGAGCATTCACCTCATTTAATGCTTGAGTTTACACCTTTTTTCTCTTCCCATCTCTGTGACAGCAGGAAATCACCAGGCATCTTTTCAAACACACTTAACATCATCAAGTTTTTAAGGTGCAGTGTTAGGCTCAGTGTATTTTACATGATCAGTCTATTCACTTCAGCATCAGGACTGGCAAGCCACAGTCTGCAATCACTCAGCACCCTTAAGACTCTCCCTTGTTCAAAAAGTCCTTCTCTTACAGATACCATACTTCAGTGCATACTGTGTTTGCAACAACATCCTGCATGCATTGAGAGTCACCCAAGCTTCTTTTTTATGGTTTTGGTAGCTATTTTCTTTGGCTTTGATGAACATTTTCGAAGATGGTCATCTGTCAGGTCAGACTCTTCCATGTTTTACAATACTTATAATATTCAACTATTTTTTGTTTGTCTTTTCCTCCTTGATCCCTTCGAGTCATCATTTTGTTTGTGGCATTTTTGTGTGTTCCACAGTTAAGTGTTCCATTGTGGGTGTTGTTTGCCTTGAGATTGTTGGCTTTATTGTTTGCATTCATTTATATTTGAAGAGTGTTAAAATTAAAGTGTCAAATTAAAAACAAACGTTCAAAATGTGGACATAAAATTCCATCTCAAAATACTCAATTTTGTATGTTTGGTGTGTCTAGGAATGGAACACTTGATGTTAATGTGACATTAGTAAAAATTTTGGTGAAAAGACTCTGTGTAAAAAAAAAGTAAGCTGATTTTGAAAGGGTTCTTCTGCTAGTCCTGAAAATCAAGAAGGACCAAGGAAAATGTCACTCTGATTTTGTTAAAGGTGTTAAAGAGGAAAACTGGTGGTTTTGTAGTGAAAAATCTAATGGTACTTGTCAATTTTCTGCAGGCATCTCTCCCGAAGGTAGCTGTGAATCAACCATTTAAAAAGAGTGTGATTTTCTTCTGAAAATGAACTGTCTAGGAATTTAGAATCTAGACTATCTTCAGTAATGTCTGTACATTCAACCAGATCCCTCTACTGTCTGTCCTTGCATATTGATTTGGAAAAGATAATGAGGGAATTGATCAAGGCAAAACTAAACTGAGTGCCCCTTTTTCTATCTCTGTCTTTAGAGCAGCAACAGAATGTACCCCCTTCCTTTCCACTTTTTCTGTTACTCATTCTGTGGACCCCTTCTTAGCCCCGAGTTGTATCATTCTTGATAACTATGTTGCACCAGTGGCTTCAATACTGAGAATGCCTCTCAGCTTTACTGAATTTGGAGGTACCTTTCAATTTTTAGGTTTGATTTGCCTCTTTATAAGATTTTCTGATTCACCCTGTTGCAGCACAATTTTGAGGCAGCTAAAGGCTTGAAAAATATTTTTTTCCCTTCAAACCATGCTTGGCTGTGTGATTGGAGCTTTCATGTCAGCTGGGCAGTTGACAACTAATTGGAAGAAACAGCCTGTGAGACAAACAAGTACTAAATAAGTGCATAGTAAATTTAACTGTTTCTGAACAGTTTTTGTATTGTACACCAAACAATGAAATGTTCATGCTATATTCATTTGTTATACTACTGTCATCATTTCAAAGTATTCCTATCCTACTTTACTGTAAGCTAATATGTTTTTAATATGAGCAAACAGTATTATTACTAGCAAGTCTGGCAGAGGTAAATGGGATGAACGATTTTGGAAGTTCCCACTGCAAATTCCAAGAATAAGCGAAGCGACTGGAATGAAAGAAGATTCAATCTCAGTTTCTCTGAATTTTTTTCCCTTTGAGACGGAACACTGATATTAAATTAATGCCTTCTGTTGTATCATTAACATCAGCTGCCAGCTTCACACTGTAGCTTGTGAAGCTTGTTTATGCTTAAGCTTGCAGTTAATGCCCATGGGGAAAGTGTGTTTGTTTTGTATGCTTTCAGTTCAGTCACTTTCAAAGCAGATAACATGGCAGTGAATGTGTGTATGTCTGTGTGTGTGTGTGTGTGTGTGTGTGCGTCCATTTTCTTACTGTACTTTGTGATGGTCATAAACATGCATACGCATAATGTTTTAAACAAATATGTAAAGTTGTGTGTGCCTTATAGTCGGAAACTGGCAGGCATGCAGTGAAATTGTGAAGTCTCATTCCCAAATAGCCTACTAGTTCTACAGGTTTGAGGAGTCTGTCACACATGAGCAGGTTTTCTTTCCCTTTAATGATGCAGTAGGTCATAGCTGTGGGCTGTATGCATTTCAGAAATGCAGAGTAACAGGATCAGCCATTAAGGAATGGACGCTTGAATTAATCTAGTATGTTCTACTTAAATGACTCCACGCATACACACTGAATATATTCAAATTTTTTAGTTTAAAATATTTTGATCTTTTACAAAGAAAAGATGTGATGTGGCAAAAATAAATGTGACATTTCGCTGGGGGAAATAAAGCTATTTTAATTGTGGGCTGTTGAATAATCTGTCAGTTGTAGTATTTTACCTTAAAAATCAAATCTCTTCATGGTAAACTCACAGTAGTATAGCTTTGTCAAGGGTATATCATTTTTAAAGAATCTTGTTAACTTCTTCGAAGGGTAACCCAAGCTGTTGATAACAGTCATGCTGCCCACACAACACACCTTGACCTGACCAAGGCGTTTGACACCATCTCCCATATTAGCATAGTTAATAAGCTTAATGCATTACAAATATATCCCTTTGTCGGAAGACGGATAGCAAATTGTATAAAAGACAGACCAACATGGTGCAGTATTAGCCGATGCCTATTCAAGGGGCATGAAAGTGACCAGTGGTAACCTTCAGGGCACAGTGCTGGGACCTCTTTTGTAGGACATTTACTGTTCTGATCTCCAGACCATGAACCAAGACCTCTGGCTAACCATGTCTGCAGACTACCGTAAACTGGGAATCACTGAGAAGTCATCCTCTGATGCTAAAGCCCTTCACTAAGAACTTATACTTGTAAATATCTAGTGTACTAAAATAGGCTCAGATTAAATGATAGAAGGTACAATTTTCTCATGTTTAGTAAGCAACCCATCTTTCCAGCATAGAACACAGAACATAGACAACACCCAACTACAAAATATTAATGTTGTTAAAGACCTTGAAACTTGGGTTAATAATTCCCTCTCCTTTGATCATAATGTAATGACAGCAGTCAGAATGTCCTTCTACTTTGCACAGCTAGTTGTCGAAGTAATATTACTGTTAAAACTCATACTGTTAAAACTCATACTTGTTAACATATTTTACCCAGGTGCGCCACTAGATGGCAGCATACCCCCACTCTTAATTTCTAGCAAGTTATAACTCATGATAGTTCTGCTCTCTAGTGTTTTTAACTTGGCTCCCTCTATAAGATCAAACCTTTCCTTACTCCATTTGCTAGGACTGCTATTGCTCATTCCCATTAGGGTTACCATATTTGGTTATACGAAAAAGAGGATGATATATATTTTTTCGTCCTCTTAGGGTTGTCAGATTCTTGATTGGCCGGGTCGGTATAAAAAGGTCTTTCACACTAGGTGAAGACCCCAAAAAAAAGGTCTTTAGTCACAGTTCCGCATTAAAGACAAGTAGCTCCATGTTTGGCGATTTTTGATTGGCCCGTATGCCAGTATATGAGCCAATCAAAAACTTGCACAGCGGACCCTGTTCTGTGCAATGCGGAACATCAAGCAGTTCTGCATTGAACCAAGCTCCGTCTTGCAATTTTTTGATTGGTTGGTATATCAGTATACGGGCCAATCAAAAAAAAAAAAAGAACAAAGTGGAGGCTGTTTTTCCGGGACTGCAACCGGCAGTGCGGGACTCGGGATTGGACTGCCAATCCCGGGACAATCCCGCTGAAATAGGGACGTCTGGTTTTTGAAAATTCTGCGATACCCGGACAAATCGCAGAAGTTTCAAAAACCGCCTGGATGCCCAGACAGGAGCCCAAAAAGAGGACGTGTCCGGGGAAACCCGGATGTATAGTAACCTTAGTTCCCATCTACTCTCCACTCTTCTCTATGCCTCCCCCCTACTCACTAATTTGAACAAATCCACTCTTAGCAAACTCTCCAACTGTTATAACCATATTGCTAGATTTGCAACAGGCATGGCCTATAGGACCCACCACTGTAACAACTTAAATCTTCTGGGGTGGCTAGAATGGTCTAGCCTACTTCAGTACAACCAGCTTATAATTGCCCATAAAGTTCTCAACCACCCTGATAATACGCCTGCACTTAAAAATATCATCAACCCTTATAGCTGACTCTGTTGGCAAAACTTGGAACTCTCTTCCCGCTGATCTTACTCTTGAACCCTCTCTTACTCAGTTAAAAAAAAAGCCTCACTCTATACTTTAAAACTCACTGGCTATGTCCTTGTTCAAAACCCGACTAGATCCTCCTTTATAGTCCATAATCGTGTTACATGGCCTAGTCAATGTGTCAACACTGATTTAAAAATGTATGATTATATTACCTGCTTGCTCAACTGGAGCCTGTAAACTGTGTGTAACTTGTAATCATTTTCTGATTTTTACTGTATATTCTACCTTGGAGCTTTTCTCCCCGAGTCATCACTGAAAATGGACATGTATTCCAGTTGGACTATCCCGGTCAACAAATGTAAAATAAATAAATAAAATAAATAAATTTTAGTGACTATACTTCACCCTAGTTTATTTTATTGTGTTTCAGTAATCCCTCTCTCTTAGATCTGAGCCTCTAATTACAAGTGATATCATAACTCACCAGAACCTTCCAGCTGCTCTTTGGACTTAATTGGGTTCTCCCACTGATAATTCTCCCACTGATAGTTTTTGCTGAGTTTCTCTCCTCCTTCATTCTTCCTCCTTCTTGCCACTTGAAAAAAATGTATTCACCTGCAACTCTTACTCTACCTTATAGACAATCACCTTCTGACTCCAACGCAACACGGTTTCAGACCTGGACACAGTACCTCCATAGCCCTTCTATCCTTCCTTGAAATCATCAGTCAGGCTCGTGACTCAGGCAATCTTGTATCTGCCCTTCTTCTAGACCTATCCAAGACCTTCAACACCATCTCCCATGCTCTTCTTCTGTCCAGACTCTCTCATCTTAATCTTTCCTCCTCTTCCATTTCCTGGTTTTCCAGTTACCTGTCAAATAGACAACAGGCTGTCAAGTGGAAAAACTGTCCCTTTTCCTACCTCGACACTCTGACAGGCGGTCCCCAAGCCTCTGTCCTGGGTCCTGTACTTTTTAATATCTTTATTAATGACTTTCATTTCTGCATCCCAAATACTAAATTAGTCCAATATGCAGATGACTCTACCATTATCTGCACTGCCACATCTCTCCCCAAACTCCTACAATCAACTCAGACTGCCTTCACCAGCACTAAGACATGGATGCTAAACAATCACCTAGCCCTCAATGCCTCCAAAACCAAACTCATGATCTTTACCCCATCCAAAACTACCAAAATAGACAGGAACTCCTTCTCCGTAGTAAGTCAACAAAACTCAACATCTATCGAAATGGAACTCCCTTCCCCCCCATATCTGAACTACACAGAACCACTTTACATTCCAGACCCTGCTCCATTCTTACCTCTCTTCTACCTGGGAGTGCTCCTGCTCTCACCCCTCTTAACTTCTACCTACCTACTCCCATTATCTTCATCCTTTCTCCACTAACTCCCCCTTCATACTTTCTCCATAAACTCCAGATAACACTACCCTTCTTATTTCTCTATCCCCTTATATCTCTTCCATACAGTTACCATCTTTCTACTTTAGATATTGTAAGCACTCCATCCCATACAATCAGAATACTTATTTTCCCAAAAGGGGTGCAAAAGCTACTAATATCGCCATTTACTGGAATTAATTTTATTTCACTGTTATTACATCATTACATCTCTACTACTTTTATAATGTTTAATACCTAGTATTAACTTCTGCTGATTTTTTGCATTGTTGATTTTTGTATGAACGTCTGTTTGATTTTTGTAATTTTAAATACTGTATTAACTTCTGTTGTTTTCTCCCCGAGCCTCCACTGAAAAAGGGTTCTTCTCGGCCCAATGGACTTTCCCGGTTAACAAACTGCAAATAAATAAATAAATATCATCCAGATTTATATGTAGCATTGACTAGACATATCAAACAACTCCTGATGTTTCTAACAAAGAAGATCACATCCTTAAAACCCAAAGCAACCAGGAAAGATTTGAAGTATTGTTCCTTTATTCATATCTTATTGATTTCCCAAAGGAGATCTGCACCTAATTTTTTATGTCATTAGGAACCCACTTGTCTTGGATTTTTGTACCTCTGCAAATGAAATCATTCCACAAATACAAGAACCAGAGCAGAGATCTAATTTTCTTCGGCACACTGTGTGGAAGAGAGCTATTCATTCTGTAGTGCCTTCCCCACTTACGGAATAGACTCCCACTGAAAATCAAGCAGTGTAATGTATTATCTTCCTTCAAAGAGGAACTGGATGATTGGATGGGTATTTACAAATTTGCCCCTAGCTTGACTGACCTATCCCTCTTTGAAAAAAGAAGTGCAGTCTAAGAGTAGGCACTGGCAAGGTGCAAATGGTTGCAAGGCTTGGTTGCCTGTTTCCTATGATTAGCTTTCCAGATTTTTGGCAAGATCTACCTGCTTTTCAGTCTGCAGGTTGACAGGTCTGACACCAAGGGGAACTAGGACTTGAGATCCAATGGCAGTAAGTCAGCCCTGGCTTTAGCTCTAATACCTTTAGGCTAGAACCTGTGTTGACCTTCTCAGTGTTTGTATTTTTGGTATCAAAACTGTCATTCATGACTATGTTGGTTCTGGCTCAGAGACCACAGCATACTGAGTTTGTATTGACTCTGTCAGCTCCAGAGCCATTTCACTTCAGGGATCTTTGGTTCTGAGACCTACAGTGATAATGAAGATTTCTGAGACAGGTTGGCATAATGGTTAAGGTCTTCCCCTCCCATGTACAAGGTACAAGGTTTGATCCTGAACCATGTGACTGTCTGTGTATGGAGTTTGCATATTCTCCCAGTGTCTATGTAGGGTTCCTTCCATATCCTAAAAAAAAAACACACACACACACACACACACACACACACACACACACACACACACACACACACACAAAAACTGAGTGTCTTCATCTCAAACTCACCCAAGAATAGAGTTTTGGGAAGCAGCACAGATTCTAAATGGTGCCCTATAGGGGGAGATTTTTATAGACTAGCCACTGTGGTGTGCAGTATCCTCAAGATAGGAGAACACAGATCACAAGAACATGTGGCAGGCTAGCCACCCAATGGTGTAAAATATGGCTCTAGGTGAGTCGGTTGTGTTGACTCTCTTCAATAGGGCATGCGTATTTGCCTGTGATAAATGGGTTGAGGACCCAGCCTACTCTGACCTACGCCAGGGATCCATGCTAATGGTGGGAGGAGTATGCGTGCCCCTACTAGCCAGTGTGTGCCACCATAAAGCCCCAGAGCTCGGGCTCAATAGGCCACTGACCGGTCTGTGTCCACTTACCCAGATTTGGTTACCTGGAATAGCCACGTTGAGCAAAAGCTGGATGTAAAACCAATCAACCTGCCAAAAGTGAACTATGGATTGCTTCACTCAGTGTAGTTTCACAGACAGGCTGGAGCTTGGAAGTGGATGACAGGGAGGAGGCTGGATATCCTATGTATCTGAGAGACAAGATGGAAGGGCAGTGCAGCAAAGCCACTTTGCTTGGGATCCACAGTCTTCTACTTAGGAGGACAGGCTAGAAATGGTGTGGAAACTGTGGTGAGATAGAGGCTATAGAAGGTAGTGAGTGATGTCATCAGAGTTATTGATAGACTCATGGCAGTCAGACTCCAGACTCACCCTGTGCTCCACAGCAGGGTTGTGACAGTGAGGAAAAGGGTGCATTCAAACAGCATTTGGAGGACCTACTAGATAAAGCAGGACAACAGGAATTGCTGTTGATAATGGGTGACCTGAACTCACATATCGGGACAGACAGACAGAACAGGATATGAGGGGTGCCTGGGTCCACGTGGGTGGGGCAACAGGAATAAAATAGGAGAGGCCATTCTAGCTCTGGCAAATGGCTTGATAAAGGCCAACACGTGGTTGGCAAGAGTGGTATTCACAAGATCAAATACAAGAGTGGCCAATATGCAACTCTGGTAGACTTTCTCCTAGTAAGGAAGAGGCATGGAGTAGAATCAGTGATTGCAAAGTCATCCCCAGTGAAACAGTTGGCTCACAGCAAAAATCACTGGTTGCTACAATCGACTGCAAGCAGAGGTTAGAGAAGACTCTAAGGTCAAGAGAGACCAGGTTGAAGACATGGAAGTTGACTGGAGAGAAAGCACAACTGCTTATGTAATTATTCAGGTCTCTAGCACCTCAAGAAGAAGAGGAAATAGGGGAGCTGAAGAATGGCAGTGCCTCAGAACAGCATGTTTGAGGAGACAAGTATGAAAATAAGGTACAAAAGAAAAGCTGGTGGTGGAATACTGATGCCCAGGAAGTCATCAAAGAAGGGCAAGACAAATTAAGAGACAGAAAAGATGGACCAGGCTAGGAAGGAATACTGGTTGACTAACAGAGAGACTAAGAGAGCAGTTACAATAGCAAAGAACAAAGTATCAGAAGCACTCTGCCAGCTTCTGTAAATTACTGAGTAGGTTTCACAAAGAAACTAAATCAGGTTGCGAGGCAAAGGCATAAAAATAAAGAAGATAGTCAGATACCCTTCATAAGGGATGCCAGCAACAACCTGCTCACGAGTTCACGGGACATCAAAGGCAGTTAGAATAAGTACTTTCAACAGCTTCTGACTGGGGAAATCACAGCAGAAGCTATACTGCCCCAGAAAGAGCCTACAATGAAAGACGAGGAGGAGCCCACCATGGAAGATGAAAGAAGAGCACTAAGGAAAATGATGAGATCACAGCAGACAGGATAACGATGTTGGGTGAGATAAGAAAGAAATGGCTCCTGAGGGTACTCATAGCAGTATAGACAGAAAGTCATATCCCAGATGGCTGGAGAATAAGCATGCTAGTGCCGGTGTTCAAGAGCAACAGGGACATTCACAACTGTGTGCAGTGTATCAAACTCCTATCACAATGCATGAAAGTTCTGGAGAGGGTGGTTGACACTCAATAGTAGTAAATGGTAAGATGGGAGATAAGCAATTTGGATTCCAATCATGATGCAGCACAACTGACCTGACATTTGCAGTGACTTAAATACTTGACAACACTCTAGAAATGAGGAAAGAGTCCAATTGTGCATTCCTAGACGTGGAGAAAAGATATGACGAGGTCACAAGAAAGTTACTTTGGGTAGTCCTTTGGGGGTTCAAATTCCCAGAAGCATTGGTAGAAATAGTGCAGGCTGTACACAAGAACCCAATGACTTAAGTAAGAACATTGTTCGGTCATGTACCGACGTTCCTAGTGGGAGTGGGTATGCATCAGAGTTCAGCTCTGAGTCCATTGCTGTTCATACTGGTGAAGGACTACATTAGCAAAGCGTTTGGAAGGGACAGATCAACACTGTTGCTGTATGCACGTGATGTGACATTACAGACAGACTCTAAGCCAGAATTTCAGCAAAGGCTAGAGGAATGGAATGCAAAACTGATGGAACATGGGATGCAACTTAGTACAGATAAGACAATTAAGTACAGATAATAAGTTTCAGTAACTGCACAGATGTCAGCATTCTCCAGGATGGGGAAGCTTCCAGGGAATGCAGTTTCTTGTTGAGACTCCTAGCATTGAGCAGTATCACCTTTAAGTTGTCCTGAGTAGCGTTTGTTATGCTGGAAGTTTGTCTATTTGTCAGTGCCTAAAAAAGCACTATAGGGTGGATAACGTTTTAGCTAATAACCGAAAGCCTAGAGGTGACAGGTGTAGAGTATCCCTGGCAAAGCAACATGGCCTGTTGACTATGTCCTCCCAGGCTAACAAGTATTGGACCCCTTTGCTATGACACCAGTAGCTAGGCCAGTTGTTAAAGTCAATCATTTTCTGCTGGTATTGTGGCATCCTCCTTGGAGATGGTAGAATGCTGTTCAATGCTAGACTTATACCTGCCTGTGACACATGTTCTGAGAGCTCAATAATGTTTCTCTTTATATAGTCCAAGGAGGTATGCCTCCGGTCATTCACGCCCATATGGACTATGACTGAGTTTTCCCGGTACTTAAGGGTAAGTGACCTAAATGCTTGCATGATCTGGCAGATCCTGGCTCCTGACAGACAACCAGTTGTAACCTTTTCCTTATCCAGCCTGGTAAGAGGGACATCAGTGTGTCTCACAATGGAGTCTCCTATGACCAGGATATTGGTTTGTGAAGTGTTTGGTATGGGCTTGGTAGCTGAGGAACAATGAGATGTGGCTTTACATATTCTGATGGGCATTGTCTTGTTTGTGTGCATGCAGAGTTTCTGAGTACTGCAACTGAGAAGCCTTTGAGGTTTGGGTAAGTTACATGTGTGCACCTCCGCATATGTGGGTCTATGTGAGTAATCCTTTGTGGGTGTAACGAGCGATGTGTGTGAGCCATTGACAACCACAAAGGACCACTCACATAGACCCACATATGCGGAGATGTATGTGAGAGTCTAACCTCCAGTGTTAATGTGTAAGTACATCTCTCACATACTGCATTTGTCTGTTCAGTAATTAAGTGGTTGTCAGTGTACATAAGGCAATTTTTACATTGCCTCAGGATGATTATGTCCACCTAACTGGATGCAGAGATAGCAGTAACATGCCCATACATTGTTACAGGCCCTAATGTGTACTTGCAATGGATAGGATTGGAGAGTGGTTGTAACTGGATGAGGAAAGGGTGCTTGCTTAGTGTAATCTGCAGCTAATGTAATCTATGATGTTGTCCAGCACCCAAACCAGATGCTATCTGAGCAGCAATAGTTCTGGGTGCTATAATAAGATAAGGTAGACATTAACTAAATGAATAAATGCTGCTCACCATGCAAAGTAGTTGCCCAGTGAGTACCACAGGACTGAGGTAAATTTGCGAGGTAGTTTTATAGGGAAATTTCAACTTCTGGTGATTGTGTGTATATAAGGCAACAGTAACTGCTGCTGCATAAAGAGCAGTTTTGCACAAACATAAGGTTTTATACGATCAAAAAAAAAAAAAAGGTTTTACACTATGCCCTGAATGCTCATCAGGTAAGCAAACAATGAGTTTTCCATCAGCAATTCCCAGCTCAGATAGTTGAAATCAGCCCACTCCTGCACAGAAGTACAGAATTTGACTCTCTTAATGTAAAATGACTAATTTGGAGCCCAAGTGTTATGGAAACACAAACAGATGCTTAATATTAACAAAGAAGCACTTGATACAATGCATTTCAGTGGAGAAGAGCAGCCTTTACAGCATTTTGAAAATGCAACATTAAACTTTAAAAAAATCCAAAAAGACAATAATAAATACCACAGTAAACTTCTCAGTATAATGAAAATAAGCAATGTTTCCAGATGTTTGTTTCTGTACCGGGCACTTGCACAGCGAGCAGCTCTGTGCAAATGTGCCAAATTTATACCACTACTGGAAATATAGAAAACTAACTACTGAGCCCTTTGGCTAATAAAATGACTACGCTTAAGGCCTTTTTGTGTGCGTCCCAACTCAGATAGACCAGGTACACACCTGCTGCCACTAGATGAATAATCCCAGTCCTCCTAGTAAAAAAACACAGTAAAAGAGTCTCTGAAGTGAAATGCTACCAAAAACAAACAAACTTAAGGAAAGGCAATACGTAATTCAAGATAACAGCAGTAACAGCTTATAAAAGTGTGATTATTCAGTAAAAGTACTTTGCTTTGTAAAAATGAGCCAAGATCCGCACTCATACCTCTCAACCTGGAAACATCAAAAATCTGGACAAGGCCCATGAAAAATAGGTACAAATCTGTACAATCATTAACATAACATTTGCATATATAATTAAACCCCGCCAACTCCAATGGAATTGTGGGATACCAACTTTGAAATACAAAATGAAGAACAGAACCAAAATATAGCACCAGAGTCCCCCCTGCAGCCATTCCAATGTCCCATTACCTAGCTATGTCACCCCATTTAAAACAAACAGTAAATTATGTGTGCATACTGCTTTACTTCTACAATGAATAGTTGGATTTTATTTTTTTACATTTTATAGCACAATCCACAAACATTAATAGATACCTGGTAAACAAAGCAATGCTGTCTAACACTGAAAATAGACTTGGCATTAAAACTTCTCTGCCCTTGAAACTCACATTTATTGAAACAGCATTGAAACCCAACTCACACCACATCCAAAGAAAATGCATTTGGCCAGTGGTGGATAAAGATTACCGTTCAGCTGTTTTCAAATCAGAGGCCCCTTGCACACAAAACAAGAAATATACATACATTCTTTGATACACCTTCCTGACTTTATTAAATTATATTCCTTGTATAATACAGCACACTTGTTAGACTTAAGTTAGAGCGCATTTTAAATGTATTGTTTAAACATTTTTCCAGTAGGCAATGAAACAAAAATGCATGAACCTATGACAAAATTGCCCTATTCAGAACATTTCCATGATAACAGTCTACTTCCACACACACAATTGCATTTTAAATGTATAGTTTGAAGATTTTTCCAGTAGGCAATGAAGCAAAATGCATGCACCAATAATGACAAAACTGCCCTGTTCAGAACATCTCAATGATAACAGTCAGTACATGTTCTAAGCCCTCTGCTACTCTGCAGGGCAAAGGTGGGGCAGATGGTAAATATAGAATTCTTCTGGTGGTAATAATACCGAATGACATAATTACTGCAGGAGAAACAAAACAAACCACAGTACAGGGTAGTAATTTAGTTATTTCACTGCTGCTGCCAGCCTGCCAAAATGGTTCCAGCAAGTATTTAACTAAAATGCATTCATTTTAACAAACAACTGTGGCATAATTTATACTGAGGGAGCAGATGTCAGAATGAAAACCTGGTTTCATTCCTACTGCATAAATGTTATAGACTCCTATACTGCAGTAGGAATAGCATGCTAATTTTATCACTGCCACATCACCAGTGATGTGTAACATCGAAACCAGTCATAATGTTGACAATTTTCCATCCTGATGCATTGTATGTCTCATGAAACCATAGTGTGTGTGTATATATATATATATATATATATATATATATATATATATATATCTATCATCATCTTCTTTCGGCTGTTCCTGTTAGGGGTCGCCACAGCGGATCATCTGTTTCCATTTCTTCCTGTCCTCTGCATCATGCTCTTTCACACCAACCGCCTGCATGTCCTCTCTCACCACATCCATAAACCTCATCTTAGGCCTTCCTCTTTTCCTCTTACCTGGCAGCTCCATTCTTAGCATCCTTTTCCCAATATACCCAGCATCCCTCCTCAGCACATGTCCAAACCAACGCGATCTCACCTCTCTTGCTTTGTCTCCAAACTGTCCAACCTGAGCTGACCCTCTAACATACTGATTCCTAATCCTGTCCTTCCTAGTCACACCCAGTGCAAATCTTAACATCGTTAACTCTGCCACATCCAGCTCTGACTCCTGCCTTTTCGACAATGCTACCATCTCCAACCCTTATAACATAGCTGGTCTCACTACCCTCTTGTAGACCTTCCTTTTCACTCTTATTGGTACCCGGCTGTCACAAATCACTCCTGACACTCTTCTCCACCCATTCCACCCTGCCTGTACTCTCTTCTTCACCTCTCTTCCACACTCACCATTACTCTGAACTGTTGATCTCAAGTACTTAAACTCATCCACCTTTACCAACTCTACTCCCTGCATCCTCACCATTCCTCTACCCTCCCTCTCATTTACACACATATATTCTGTTTTAGCCCTGCTGACCTTCATTCCTCTCCTCTCTAAAGCATATCTCCACCTCTCCAGGGTCTCCTCAACCTGGTCCCTACTCTCACTACATATCACAATGTCATCTGCAAACATCATAGTCCACGGGGCCTCCTACCTAATCTCATCTGTCAACCTGTACATCACCACTGCAAATAAGAAAGGGCTCAGAGCTGATCCTTGATGTAATCCCACCTCCACCTTAAACGTATCTGTCACTCCCACCGCAGTCCTCACCAATGTCACACTACCCTTGTACATATCCTGTACCACTCTTACATACTTCTCTGCCACTCCCGACTTCCTCATACAATACCAGAACTCCTCTCTAGGCACCCTGTCATATGCTTTCTCCAAGTCCACAAAGACACAATGCAACTCCTTCTGACCTTCTCTGTATTTCTCCAACAACACCCTCAGAGCAAATATTGCATCTGTAGTGCTCTTTCCTGGCATGAAACCATACTACTGATCACTAATCATCACCTCCCTTCTTAACCTAGCTTCCAGTACTATTTCCCATAACTTCAAGCTGTGACTGATCAGTTTTATCCCTCTGTAGTTACTGCAGCTCTGCACATCAACCTTACTCTTAAAGATAGGTACCAAAACACTTTTTCTCCACTCCTCAGGCATTCTCTGACTTTCCAAAATTTCATTAAACAATCTGGTTAAAAATTCCACTGCCATTTCTCCTAAGCACCTCCATGCTTCCACTGGTATGTCATTTGGGCCAACAACCTTTCCATTCTTCATCCTCTTCATAGCTGTCCTTACTTCCTCCTTGCTAATCTGCTTCACTTCCTGATTCACTATCCCCACATCATTCAACCTTCTCTCTCTCTCATTCTCTTCATTCATCAGCCCTTCAAAGTACTCTCTCCATCTACTCAACACACTCTCTTCACTTGTGAGTACGTTTCCCTCACTGTCCTTTATCACCCTTACCTGCTGCACATCTTTCCCAGCTCTGTCCCTCTGTCTAGCCAATCAGTACAGGTCCTTTTCTCCCTCTTTAGTGTCCAATCTCTCATACAACTCTCTATATGCCTTATCCTTAGCCTTCGCCACCTCTCTCTTTGCCATGCGCCTTATCTCCTTATACTCATGTCTGCTTTCTTCATCTCTTTGACAATCCCACTTCTTCTTCGCCAGCCTCTTCCTCTGTATACTCTCCTGTACTTCCTCATTCCACCACCATGTCTCCTTGTCCTCCTTCCTCTGTCCAGATGTCACACCAAGCACCTTCCTGGCAGTCTCCTTTACTAGCCCTGCTGTAGTTACCCAGCTATTCAGTAACTCTTCATTGTCTCCCAGTGCCTGTCTTAACTCTTCCCTGAACTCCACCTCACAATTACCCTTTTTTAACTTCCACCATTTAATCCTTGGCACTGCTTTCACACTCCTCCTCCGCTTCTTGATCACCAACATCATCCTGCAGACCACCATTCTATGCTGCTTAACTACACTTTCCCCAGTCACCACTTTACAGTCTCCAATCTCCTTCAGACTGGCCCTCCTATGTAGGATATAATCCACCTGTGTGCATCTTCCTCCACTCTTGTATGTCACCCTATGCTCCTCCCTCTTATTAAAATACGTATTCACCACAGCCATGTCCATCCTTTTCACAAAATCCACAAGCATCTGACCTTCTGCATTCCTCTCCTTAACACCATACCTACCCATCACTTCCTCATCCCCTCTGTTCACTTCACCAACATACCCATTGAAGTCCGCTCCAATCACTAGTCTCTCACCCTTGGGTACACTCACCACCCTTTCTCATCCATCGCACACCCAACTTGTGGAGCATATGCACTAACAACATTCATCATTACACCATCAGTTTCAAGCTTCATAAACATCACTCTATCAGACACTCTCTTCACCTCCAAAACACTCTTGGCATACTGTTCCATTAGGATAACCCCTACCCCATTTCTTCTGCCATTCACACCATGATAGAACAATTTGAACCCACCTCCTATACACTTGGCCTTACTTCCCTTCCATCTGGTGTCTTGCACGCACAATATATCAACCTTCCTTCTCTCCATCATATCAGCTAGCTCTCTCCCTATACCAGTCATACTGCCAACATTCAAAGTTCCTACCCTCAGTACTACACTCCTAACCTTCCTCCTCTCTTCCTGCCTTCAGGCATGCCTTCTCCCTCCTCTTCTTTTTCGGCCAACAGTAGCCCAATTTCTGCCAGCACCCTGTTGGCTAACAGTACTGGTGGAGGTCGTTGTTAACCCGGGCCTCGACCGATCCGGTATGTAATTATGAAAAGTTCTCCACATCAGTAATTTTTGGCAGAGGTTTTATGCCGGATGCCCTTCCTGATGCAACCCTCCCCATTTATCCTGGCTTGGGACCGGCACAAAGAAATGCACTGGCTTGTGCATCCCCAGTGGCTGGGTTATAATCTGCAAAACAGAAGTAAAAAATGATGAGATCAAATGAAGTTGTAACTGCAGAACACTAATACCTTTGGGGTATCTATCATATTGTATGGTTTGAAAAAAACATGAAACAACATCGTACTAACTATTTAGCACTTAATGACTGGTTTAACTTTTCTAAAAGCCTTAAATCTTGTATGGCGTTTCCACTATGTAAAGGTTGCTAACTATATATTTAGTGGCATTCTCAAGGGTCACTCACTCAGAAGTACTTCAGAACATTAACATTTTATTAAGTCAGTCCTTCCTGATGATTATTCAAACAAATGTCTGGCAAGAACATGGGTGGGTGTTTGCCATTAATCTGTCATAACCCAGTCTATAAAATAGCAGGAAAGCATCACTGAAGACTGCTGTACAAGGAAAACGGCTGATTTATGTAGGAAAAAAAATATTTTAAGCAGACTGAATAAAGTAAGAACTATTCCGTTTACCAATACTTACAAAACTGGATGGGGACTATGCTACTTGATTAAGAAATAGAAAACACAAATGTAATTAGCACCAAAGATTTTAAGAGTGCTTTGACATTGCAAACTAAATGTAATGTACATAACTGTCATAACACAATCACGACTTCTAAAAATTCATTGGTAGTAAACTACACTTGTTCCTAATAAAACTAAAACAAATATAAATAGAGTGCGAGCACACACACTCAAGAGAAAGAATCTGCAGTACCTCTCAGCAATTCTAATCACCCTGCACCTGCAGCTAAATGGCACGGCAGTCCGATGTATGGAGTAGTCAGCACAGCAGATGCACATAACTGCAAGTATTCACTTCACAGCATGGCATTAAAATGAAGCATTTACAGGCAACTCCATTAAAATTCACCGCATGGCATTAAAACGCAGCATTAACAGGCAACTCCTTTAAAATGAAAGCAACAGCATTAAAATCTGCCCAAGTGCCTGGATGGACGAACCGAGTATTCAAACAGGCAACTCAAACAGATGAGCGCAAGTATTCAGACAGGCAACACGCTTGTCTGAGCGTAATTCTGACAGGCTGAAAGAGCTGATGTCATCGTGCACGTGATGACGTCAGCTGCGAAAGCACGGAATCTAAAAAAATAGCTTAAAAAATCGGAAATGAAGGGGTGCCACTCGGGAATCGTGGCACCCCTTTATTGGGACCCAAAAACTCTGTAAAAATCGAGTAATTTGGGATGGTTGGGAGGTATGGCCGCACTCAATAATATAGAATTTATAAAGACACTACAGTAAAAACAAGGTAAACTGATTAATAAGCTCTACAGTCAATTAAACAACTGCATGCAGGAATCTCTAATGTGTTTCACCAGTCTTGACAGACCAGGGTGCCACCCACTATCACTAGATGGAAAATGCTCTGCTCTGTTAATGTAAAAACACAAAAAAGAGCTTGCTAGAATATAAAAAACACACTACTTTATCCAACAGATTGCTAGATAATAAATTCAGAGCAAGTAAATCAGTAGAACAGACAGTGAGAGACAAATGCACTTTTTTCAAAATAAACACAGGGAAAGCAAATAAATAGTTCAAGAGATAAACAACAGTATAGAAAGGGAGTTGTTTATTAAGTTCAATGTACAGTAAGGTAGGACAGCTCAAAAGTCACCAAGTTTAAAAAGCAAATCAAGGAATGTAGAGCTAGGTGGGAAAAATAACCAGCAGGGAGTCGATACCAGTGACTAGTTTTTTTTCAGGCCTTGAGTCTTACTTGAAAAGACAAAGCCACATATCTTCTCTGTGTATTTAAGTATCACTGAAGAAACAAATTAACCAGTTAAAAAAACGTGAAATGTGTAGCCTGCCTAATCTAAGTGCCTATCTGCCACATGGAACACTTCACTTACTAAATACAACTACATGATTAAGTATATTCTCCCCTCAAACGTGGTATACATTTTCACAAACTAGAATTAACTTAGACCTTACAAATAGTTTATCCTGTTCACTTCTCCAAAATTTAAATTAAGCTACTTGGTCACATTTATATTATCTATGTACTTCTCCATTTATTGCTTGAAGAATTGGATGTCAAGGAAGGTCAGACAATTTATTTCCAATCTGTTGCCAGCCTGTTAATACTTGGTGTATTCAGGCAGTATAGAAAATGCCTTATACTTGCTGGTAACAAACTCTTAGTTAACACAAATAACTCTGTGAGATGTGCAAATATTTAACTAATTTGAAGTCATTCCTCTCACTTAAACATCATGCAGTCTCACACTCACATTCACCTCCACCACATTTTCAAAACATTATATTAAAATGTCATATGCTGAGGATGGTAAAAAGTCTCTGCCAAAGCCTCCAAGAACTAGTAAGAAAAAGTCACAGTGGAACTTCTACAGTGCTCGCCTCTGTACGCACCTACAGCATTATGTCGCCAAGAGCCCATGTCAGATTGCTCCCAGTCTTGTATGCTTAAACCATCTACTAATGAAAATGTCTAAGAGATTGGCAACTCAATTAGTAGTTATAGAGATTTTCTGTTTACAAGGTTGGACAAGGATAGGGTTAAAGTCATTTTCCTTTTGGGTGCCCTAAAGACCCTTTCCCAGGTCTGATATGACTATACTTCTCAACCCATCAGTACAAGAAATCTAGGCAAAGACAAAAAATGGGGGGATAAATGCCAAAAAAATAGCCACAGATTTTAAATAATGTTGTTATAAACTTAGAAATTGCTAGAATAACAGGTTTTGCATTACCAAGCATTTTCTGAAGAATGTGAAGTCTGAAACTGAAATACTTGTCATTATTTAGTGACATAATTCCGCAATTTGCCAGCATACCACTCATTTTATGTGGACCAGACCGAAAATATAAGTAAAATGGACAGTTGAGAGATGTGATATGATTATGAAGTGCTGGTGATCCACTGATAATACTTTTGGTACAAAACCCTGAGAGACATGCAGAGAAATGTAGCAGAACTTCCCATGCATGGAATAAATGCAGGCAAGACTTTGGACCTAAGTGGAATCATTCTTTCCACCACCAACTAAGATACCTAGGTAAATAGATGCAAATTGGCTTCAACAATTTCCTGAATAGTTGGCGTCATTCTAGGGGGGATCCAGTATGTGGCAGCATGGGATGAGATGATGTATAGTCCAACTTGCTTCCCATGGAATGGCTTGCAACTCTCATTCAAATGCTTTTGCACAATGGCTAAAGCCTTTGATGCCACCATAGTGCCTTTTTAGGCAGAGTCCAGTTAATGGACATTCCAATGCAGCAAATTCATCGACCCTAGTATGGATTACATTAAGGTGATTTCTCTCAGCACCCAATGTCTCAGTAACAAATTGCTTTCTCTTGATGTTCTCTTGCATTTGACACATATCATTGTTTGTGTAATTAATTCAGTGTAATTACTGATACTTGGTTTAAATGTAAAGAAATCACTCCTTCTATACCTGAATTTTTAACCTACAATGCTTTCTGGTCTAATGGTAAGTGAAATAGTGTCTTCATCATTGCCAAGAATCTTATCTCCTCTAGATATATTCTCATAGACTCAGAACAGAACTTGTAGAACTCCAGATCACCATAAATAAAACAAACTACAAACTTTTACAGCCTGCTGTTGGACACCCTCCATCTCCCTAAATGATCATCCTAAATTACTGAAAGCGTTATAAGAAGTCCCTATTAACAAGAACTCTGTTAACTTAAACTGTAACAACCCTGCAGTTAACTGACACAGATATGCATCCAGCATAGGGTATGCCCAGAACTCCTTGGAATTAACAAAAATTTTCTAGTACATGTAATTAATAAACCCAACAGAGGCCATTCTATTCTAGATATGGTCCATGTGAATATAGTATGCTGATACCTTGGTTGCTGCTTCCCTAGTTAAGTCAGACCATAAACTTGTGACATTTGCTTTTAAAATCTCCAAAGACCCTGAAACCAATGTCTCTGAACCTGTGGACTTAAAACAGGCAACCATATACAATTGTATGACAAAATCTCAAATCTCACCCATGACAGCACCAACTCAGATGCTGACACAGTAGTAAGCTTCACAAAGGAATTCAATGCCCAATAGACAAATACATTAAACTCTCAGTTAACTGGAACTCAAGCAACCAGCACTCTCAAGCAACTGGCAAAAAAATTGAAGAAATACAGTACACTTTCCATGTGTTGCACTTTCTGCCCCCCCAGAAGCCTACCTTATGTTTTTAGATGTTTAGAGCTTTAAAAAAGGAAGATAGGTATAAATTCCCTTTCTCACCAACCTGAGCACACGTCAAACCAAACAAATAGTATAGGGTACAGTATTAGTCAGGCCCATTTTTAATAGTAACTCTCAGGCAACCAGAAACTACAGTTACCCGGCATCTACCAATACCCATGGGTGTCGGTTAACTGAGAGTTTACTGTGTATTGAATTAGCAGGCCCAACCAGAGCAAAATAACAATCTGAAATTCTAAAACAAGCCACTCTGGTGTTCCTCCAAAATAAATATTTATTTATTTATTTCACATTTGGTTACTGGGAATGTCTGACTGGACATGGGTCTTTTTTCAGTGGAGGCCTGGGGAGAAAAGCTCCACAAATAACATTTACACACACAATAGTAGTTTTCAATTTGAATTGACACTGTTCAATACATTAATGACAAGAAGCATTATTTAACGTATGCCATAAAATTATATACTAGCACCAACAATTTAAAATATTAGTTTCAACAGAAAGCATTTGTTACATTTTAGCAGCTGTCATTCAGTAAAGCAAGGGTAAGGAACAGGTAGGTATAATTACAAGAGATGTGAGGAGAGAAGAAGTACGGGATGAAGGTGTGATTGATAAGTACAGCAATAAGGAGATAAGAATGAGAGAAAGGAGGGGTCCTAGTATTAACCTGGACTGTCACAGTTGCAGAGCCATGAATACAACTAATGACTTTCTCTTTGCTGTAGCAAGAGAAAAAAAAACTCTTTAAATTATACTCTATTATTCAACTCTCACTTTAACATCACAGCAAAAGACAACACCACTATATACCCAACTGAACACACCAAATTGCTAGGAGTGGAAATAGACAATAAACTAAAATTTGACATTCACATATCCATGACCATAAAAAAATTCCACAAAAAAATAGGGGCGTTATACAGAAATAAGCAACTTCTCACCAAAGCAGCAAAGATTTCAGCAGCAAATTCCCACCTTATCTCCACCCTACTTTATGCCTCTCCAGTATATACCAACCTAAGGCAATGCGATCTAAAACAAGCTAGAGACCTGCTACAACAAAATCGCCAAATTCGCTACAGGGGCATCCTACCGTAGTCACCACTGTCTCTCACTTGCTGAACTGGGCTGGCTTGAACTCCCTCACCTCCTTCAGTGGTATCAACTCTCATTCGCCCACAAACTAGTAAACCATCCACTAAATGTCACATCCCTCCAGAATCTACTCCAACCCTATTGCACCACCAGACCCCTAAGATCCAGCAAAAAAAATCACTTGCAGATCACTAAAGCCAATAACTCTGCTGGTGAAGCACTATTCTATTGCGCCATAGCCAAATTATGGAACTCCCTCCCACCCACAATTAGCTCCATACCATCATGCACCCACTTCAAAACTTTACTAAAAGCACACCTAAAAACATGCTGGCTATGCCCTTGCAACTCCCACCCAATATCACCCACCCTATCCAACCACTACCTTTCTTTCCACTCCACTAACTACCTTGATTATAGCAAGCTCAGATGCTCATAAGCCTAGTACTTATTATACAGTAGGAACTTCTTATTGTAACATTTGTTAATGTCTGGTATGTACTTCACAGATAAAGATTCCAGTTGTCTACTGATGTACTATGTTCTTCATCTGTAAATATGTTGTAAGTAATTGCTATGTAAATTGTTAATCGCTATGTAATCCAATGTAACTACTGTCTGTTTATTTTAACTGTGGAGCTTTTCTCACCGGGCCTCCACTGAAAATGGACCTACGTCCAGTCGGACACTCCTGGTCAACAAATATAAATAAATAAATATACAGCAGATCCCAAATTCCTCATAACAAGCCTACATTACCAGGGAACTGAGTATTACAATTAGGATAAGTAAAACAGCCAATGAAAGTAGGCTAACTTGTGAGGCTATGGGTAACAATAGTATCTTCTTTAGCCATGTCAGGAAACTGAGGAACAATACCCAACAATGCTCAAGACTTACCCTAAATGAGACCGCCCACTCTGACCCAATAGATATTTCCTAGCAAAAAAAGTTTAGTGCAAATTTCACCATCAAAATATCTATCCAAACTCTATATATCTCAGAATCTTTTACACTCCCCTCCCCCTGGTTATCACTAAGGAACATCTTCTGAAGGTGCTGTCAAAGACCAAAAATGTTTCCTCCATAAAACCTGACATCATACCTGAATAGTTAATAAATAGCCCCAAGCATGCACTTACCAAACATCTCATCATATTTCTTAAGCTAAGCTTAGGCAGAGAGTTGTTCCTGAATGATGGCACACCACAGTAGCGATGACCCTGCATAAGGGTGGACCTACTACCGAGTTCAGAAACTATAGACCCATCTGTCTTACAAACCTGCTGCACAAAGCTGAGGAGAGTATTAAAACTGATCTCATTATTTATTACTTATGTATTTCCAGTTTGATTACCGAGGAAGTCCACTGGGCCCAGGGAGCCCATTTTCAGTGGAGGCCCAGGGAAAAAACTCCATATTATAGAACGCAGTAACACATACTTAAAAATTTGCCCGGTATTTACACAGAACATGCTATGTTGTATATTACAGAGTTTAGTTACATTTAACAAAGTATTAAATCCATTAAATGAAAAACTATTTGCAATATTTACATTAAGCAACATAACATATGGGAATTATCAGCTGTTAGATAAATCAACTTTGTAAGAGGCTTAAAGCCCTAGGATGATGCCATGCTTTATAGGGAAATTTTTGGATTCTAAATTACAGGTGGGTCTGAAAAGGTTCTCCTACATTTGCAAGGATTCATGGGAATTTCTAGATAAGGTTGGCCGTATTAAGTTGGATGTAAATACCATTTTGGTCACAATTGATGTGGTCAGTCTTTTCACCGTGATTCCAGACAAGGAAGGTTTGGTGTGGTTAGAGATTCAACTTTTAGAAACTGGTGTATTTGACCAAGATACCATTAACATGTATATAACACTTATGGAAGTTGTACTCAAAAATAATTACCTGTGTTTTGAGGGTCAGTACTATAGGCAAAGGACGGGGGTAGCAATGGGGGCAGCATGCGCCCCCATGTTTGCCAATTGGGAGCAACATTTTGTATTCAAAAGTGTGTACAAAACTAACATACTGTTTTACACGAGATATTTGTATGATTTATTCATCATGTGGAAAGGTGCAGAGTCTGAGTTGGAGCAGTTTTTCTACTACATCAACAGTACGGTGGGTTTTCTAAATTTTACACATCAGTACAGTACAAAAAATATAGTTTATTTGGATGTGGAACTATTTATTACTGAGGATTATAGGTTAGGTTCCAACATTCATAGGAAACAAACCTTTTCCAATTCTTATCTGGAGTATACAAGTGCGCATCCTTTATTTCAAAAAAGGTCCATAGTAAAAGGGCAACTGGTCAGAGCATCCAGGATGGTTAGCTCTGACATAACATTTCTTGAAGAGGCTAGGTTTACTTCGAACATGTTTAAGGCAAGGAGTTATCCCGAGGCTGTTTTGGAGAAATTAAGTCAGGAGGTTAGGGATAAAAGAAATAATGTCTGTTACAAACCTGTTTTGGTTTATGGTAAGGAAAATATCAGTACATCAAAAGTAAAACCAGACTTTGGCATGGGTTTGGGACTTGTAGTCTCTTACAACCAAGATGTAGGGAAGATAGTTGACACCATTTAAAATAATTGGGACATCTTGCAATTTGATGCAAATGTGACCCAAAAAGTGGGGGGAGAACTTAAAATAATTTACAAAAGAGATAGGTCCTTCAAAGAGATCTTTGAGGGGATTATGAACAATAAGGATGTAGGTAAGAGCAGAGCTAAGGGGAATTTTAAGTGCCATCATTGTAGCTATTGTCATCACATTCTGGAGACTGGGGACAGATTTGAGTTAAACGGGAGAACCTTGAGGCTGCATGGGCATTTCAGTTGTTGCACTGCCAACGTTGTCTATGTGGCTAAGTGCTTAAAGTGTCAAGTATTTTATGTGGGGAAGACGGCAAGACCATTTAAGAAAAGGATAGGGGAACACCTACTGGACATTAAACATAAGCAGACCAATGCACTTGCCAGGCATATAAACCAGTATAGTGACCACGTATTTAAATTTTTGTTGATTCAGCATTTATCAAAGGACCCACAGGGGAGATGTTTGGATGTCCAGTTGGACATCTGTGAATTAAGATGGCAGCTTAGATTGGATGCAACTAACTTCCCAGGAATAAATGAGGCTGTTAGCATCTCTAGTATATTAAAATTAAGACACATTTTGGGGTATTTTTTTGTAAAAAATTTACATGCATAAATAAAATGCAATAAAATTACCAATGAAATAATTGGAATAAAGATTAAATTAATATTTACTAAGGTTTTATCAACACAAAGTACCTTTAGGTTAGTGAATTAATTACCTTTAGTTTTGCATTTTAATATTTATTACTATTTTTGTTTTTTATTGGTTTAAAATGATATATGAAATGTCTATGAGCAGGACTATCTGATGTTAGGGTTTTAAGTTTATTAATAATGGAAGTGTCTGCCTTCATCATATGTGTTTTTTAAGTATAAACCACACATATCAGGTATTAGATTTTTTTATATCATTCTTGATTTTTTATGTTATTATTTACTGTACTTTTTCATACAGACCTTCCAGAGGTTGGTTTTTTAAGGGTGTTTTATTGGGTGTGTCACTTTTAGGCTTAATTGGCAACAAATTAAAAGTGTATATAAGGCTGGGTTTTAGGTATCTTTAAAGTGCCTGTTTTCAAATTTGTTCTGAGGAAGTCCTGTAACTGTGAAGGGAAGAAAGCACTTAACTATTGAATAAACACTTTTTATTCAGCTGTTCGAGTGACTGGCTCTACATTTTTGGAGTTGTTCTGAAGTTATTTTTATCCTCTCTTGTTTTGATGCCATGCCCAGGTCTTTTACCTCAAGGAGAGTCTAGGTTGGGAGATTGCAGTTGCATTTCCATTTAGAAGAAAGGTAAGAGTGAAGGTGAGTTTTGAAGTTTTCAGTGGTCTGTATAGTCCTTAGTGAGGTTGGGAGAGAATTCCATTTCTTGCCTAGGGAGAATGAGAGAAGTTGCCCAGCAGGGCATTTGAGTTTATGGATAATTATTAAATTTTGGTTATCAGATCTGAGAGTTCTATTAGGGGTATAAGGGGGAAGGATGTTTGAAAGTGCGGGGCACTTGGTTGGGTGGAATATTAATCTATGGGCAGTGGTGAGTTGTAGGAAGTCCAGATATTTGGGGAGTTCTAGCCAATTTAGAGACTGGAGGGTAATGCAGTGCTGGGTAGAATGTTTAGCTTTGTTGGCAAATTTGGAAATCTTGTAACAATTTTCAAGTTTGGAAGTGATGGAGGTAGATAGGTTGGTTAGTACAGGGTTACTGTACATTAGGGAGGGAAGGAGGTAAGTAATGACTAGTGTTTGTCTAGTAGAAGAGGAGAGGAAGTGATTGTTTTTATATAACATGCCCAGTTTTGGTGGGTTTTCTTTATATTTTGCTGAATGTGAATGTCAGACTTTAGGTGTTCATCTATAGTTACACCTAGTAGTTTGGCAAAGGGTACAATTTCAATAGCAGAGTTGTTTTGGCTAAGTATTAGGAAAGGGCTTTTGTCATAAGAGAAGGATTTTGAGGGTGAAAACAGTAGAATTTTAGATTTGTTTGCACTGAGAGAGAGGTGGTTTTGACGGATCCAGATCTTGGTAGTAGAGAAGGCAATCTGGGTCTTAGTTAAAAGTTCTAGGAGGTTTGTGGCAGAGCAGACGAAAGTTGAGTCATCTGCATACTGAATGATTTTAGCATTAGGAATAGCAGAGTGAAAGTTATTGATAAAAATATTGAACAACATTGGTCCGAGGATGGGTCCCTGGGGTACACTGGTAGGGGTGGGTAGAAAAGGTGAGGTGTCTTTTCTCCATTTCACAGCCTAGGGTCTGTTAGATAGGTAACTTGAGAACCAGGATAGGGTGTTTTGAGATAGATTCAGATTTGAAAGATGATTCAGGAGGTGGGTATGGGAGACCATATCAAATGCTTTAGAGAGATCTAGTAGAACTGTTGATACTATGTTTCCTGAGTCGCAGGCTAGATTGACTGTTTCTAAGAAGGAGAATAGAGCTGTTAAGGTGCTGTGCCCAGGTCAGAAGCCATGCTGGGTAGGAGTGAGAAGATGGTTTTGAGTCTGGAAAGGCATTAGTTGGTTGTGGGTGCATTTTTCTAAGATCTTGGAAACTGGGGAGAGAAGAGCAATAGGATGAAAGTTTGAGATGTTAGTGTTTTGCCTCCTTTATGGAGAGGGAGAATAAAGGCAGTACGCCAGAGTTTGGGAACATAGGTTTGCAGTACGGATCTGTTAATTAAGATGCTAATTGGGAGTGCAATTCCATCAGCAGCTGATTTTAGGAAGGATGAGGTGATGTTGTCAGGAGCATTGGAGCAGGGTTTTAGTTTGGTGATAAGTCTTTTTATGTAGTTGGTGGAGACAGGCTTGAGCTCAAATATAGGGGGGGAGCTAAGGTCAGTGGATGAGGAGGGGTGCTTAGATGACGGAGGGTGCAGAGGAAATGGGTTGTTGTTGTTACAAGTTTTGGTTAGGTCTGCTATTGATTCTATAAAGAAAGAATTAAATAGGGAGGTTATTTCAAGATCAGATTTACTGGGGTCGGGCCAGGGGTTATTTTTGGTATCAGGGTTGAGAAGTGAGTTTATTGAGTTCCAGAATTGACTGGGGTTTTTATTATGGTGAGACTTGAGCTTAGTGTAATACATTTTTTTATCTCTGATTATTTGTTTTTTTTTTTTTGCAAGGTTACGGAGCTGTGTGTATTGTAGAAGTGTTTCAGGGAGTTTATTCTTTTGGTACAATTTCCAGGATTTGTCTCTTTGATGCATGATTTGCTTTGTTTCTTTAGTTAGCCAGGAGGCTGTTTTTAGCTCTTATTTTTTTTTGTTCTAGGTGGAGCTAGAGAGTTTAGTGTATTTAGGAATGTAGAATTAAAGTAGTCTAGGGCTTTGTCTAGTGGGAGATTTTTTAGAATGTTCCAATTAATTTCTTTGAGAAGGTTTGAGAAAGATTTGGAGTCAAAGTTGCTAAGGTTTCGAGTGTGTAAGTGTTGATGCTGCTGTGCAGGGGAGGAAGTTGAACGGTGAATGAAGGCTGGGAGGTGGTCGCTAATAGAGTCGGGGATGGTGCCAGAGTTGGTGATTTTATCTGGATGGGAGACTAGGATCTAGTCAAGAATGGATCTGGGGGGATTTATTTTATTGGGTCTGGTAATAGAGTGGGTTACTTGTGTGAAGTTGAAGAGATTAATAGAAAGAGAAGGTGTAGGGTTGTTAATTTTATTCCAATCTATATTTACATCACCTAATATATAAGTTTCAAGGTTAATTTCAGTTGAGGCTCATAGAAGTATTTTTTCGAGGGTTGGGGTGTTATTTCCGGGAGGGATATAAACAGCGATGATACAGAGGCAAACTGAGGAATGGGATTTGGGTATGGAATTATGTTGGGAAGATTAGAGTAGAATAAGGCAACACCGCCGCCTTTTTTTATTAAAACGGTCAGACCTGAGAGCTTGAAATCCTGAGGGTAGGATTTTGGAGTCAGAGATATGGGGTTTGAGCCAGGTTTCAGAAATGGCTACAAAGTCAGGTTGGTTGTGGCTTAGCCATGCATGGAAATAATGAATTTTGTTTTTAATACTCTGGACATTGATTGTGAATAGTTTGAGATTTATGAGGGCCAAGGTGCTTCAGGTATGGGGAAGGGTTGTTGTTATTGGTAGGAGAGTTGGGGCCTGGGTTGGGGTGAATGTCCCCAGCTAGGGAGAGGATATTGACGGATGCTAATTTTAATCTCATCAATTATGATATCAAAGATCTCATTAAAATAGACCCTCAACAGTGTGGCTTCCTCAAAGGGAGAATCTTGTGTTTTAAATATAGTTAACTTCTTCAAGAGGGTTGTACAGGCTGTTGATGGTGGTCATGCACTTCACACAGTGCATCTTGACCTAGCTAAGTGTTTGACACCATGCACCTTGCAGGCATAGTACCTACACTAAATGTTTTAAGTATAGATCTGTATGTGGTAAGATGATTAGCAAACTGCCTAAAAGACAAAACCTGGAAAGTTCATGTGGGATGCCTCATCTGAAAGTACCAAAGTAAACAGTGAAGTCCCCTAGAACTGGGTCCCGTCCTTTAAGTCATTTCTTTTTTAACTCGATAAGTGGTCTGGTTCTTGGACCTTTTTGGCTATGACCAAGGTACCTACTGCACAAAATGCATAGAAGCTAAATAGCTCATTTCATAGCACAAAACTGATTTCACTTTTTCAATTGGCTTTGACTGCATTTTAGATTTATGTTTAGTTTTTTTTTATTCTCTAATTTACAAACACAGATATAGGTGTAGATTTGTGTGTTTGTGTGTGTGTGTGTGTGTGTGTGTGTGTGTGTGTGTGTGTGTGTGTGTGTGCGAGTGTGTGTGTGTGTGTGTGTGTGTGTGTGTGTGTGTGTGTGTGTGTGTGTGTGTGTGTGTGTGTGTGTGTGTGTGTGTGTGTGTGTGTGAGAGAGAGAGAGATGGCTGCCATATCAGTGCATACACAAGAATGTGGGGTAATATGTGGAGGAGACTGAAAGTGGGGTACCAATCAAGACAGTGTCTTAAGATACAAATATTCCTAACTGGAGACCTTTCTGTGTACTCCTATGAAGTTAGGTTATGATGAAAGTGAAAGGAAGAATGGCTGCAGTGATGTTTCACATTGTTCACCTATGTGTATGTACTGTCACTGCTCTGAAAAATCCATGTAGATAATCATTTCACAGTCTTAACATAACTGTCTTATTTTCATACACAGACTGTTCCCCAAAATATAGCCAGTTTTGGTGATCATCTGCAATGTGTGGCTACAAAAAAGTGAAAGAAAAATGACCAGTATAGTGCATTTAAAATTACTGCTATCATTTACAGCCACCAAAAATCCATGCAACAAATGAAAAAACATAAAAATTACTGGATCATTGTGGTGACTCTCCTCTGGCATAGGCAACCGTGGTTCTCCCTTCTTTTAGAAATGGCCATGGACACTTACAACAAGCTTCCCCACAGACTGGATTTACTTACACAAGGACAGGGGTGTTTGATACACCCCCGACATCAGTCAACTTCAGTTGACTGCCTGGAAGATAGGGTCTTAATTCCCTTTAGGCACCTGTTTACTAAGGACATGCAGCAGGTGCTAACAGAGAGAAGAAAGTCTGCTGTTAGAAAATCATATATTGACAAATGGAAAAGGTTTACTAGTTTGTACCAACAACATAACCAACACCCATTTAGGGCTAGTTGTTTTCTGGTTCTACAATATTTGTATAAGTTACTATCCTATGGTCTTTCTTATTCTTTTATCAAGGATATTTTAGCATAATGTTTCAGCATATCTGCCCATGGACCCCCCCCCCCAATGCAGTCTCATGTCAAAATGTTCTTGAAAGGGGTTTTGCATAAGAAACCTCCAAAAATATAGGTGACACCTCCTTGGGATCTTAATTTTGTGGTAGAGAAGCTAATACTTGCACCATCTGAACCAACTAACCTGACTGACTTGAGGTTCTTAACATACTGATTGCTCTAACCTCTGAAAGAAGGGTAGTCAGTCCCTCCCTCCATCTCCCTTGATTTTTGATGTGTTTTTTTATGCCAGGGTGTGGACATTTATATTTTGTTGGTCCTAGCATTATCCTTCCAGGGCTCAGCTTCCCTCTCTCTGCTGGCAGGAAAGCTCTAAAGGGCTTCTCACCCATACTTGTCTCTTAATCAACTTAGCTTGAGCTGCCTGACAATTTGGACACATGGAAGGTGTCCTAAAGCTTTGGAAGCTGACCGGCTGTTATATCCTTTGTAGGATATAAGCCATATACGTAAGACTTCTGCAGTAGTGATCATTTGAATATCTACTGTCATGGAAAGTTTACTTTATACAACTGTACTTTACCTACTTGGGATCTTAACTTTGTTCTGGAAAAGTTAACTGTGTCTCCCATTGAATTAGCTCATCTGGCTGATACATGGTTCATGACATGGAAGACTATGTTACCATTGCATCTTGCTCTGATGTCTGCAAAATGAGTATCTGAGTTGCAAGCTTTCATGGTGGGTGAACCCTATTTGATTTTCATAGAAACAGGATTATCTTAAGAACAAATCCTTCATTCATGCCTAAAGCTGTTTCAGAGTTTTCTTTGAATCAAGCAATCAGCCTTCCCATTTTCTGTCCTGAATCTAACGAACAGCAGAGGTAATCCAGAAAGCTGGAGCCAGGTCTGGTATTCCACTTGTGACTCAGAGGGTGACAGGACTTGCAAGAAACAGACTACTGAGTACACAGATTGGTCCAGATAAAATCACTGTAGCTAACAGGTCTAGGAGACTCAGTCTCTGATACCCTCCCTACAGGAGGAATAAAGACACTTTGTGAAGTTTCAAGTAGTTTATTCAGTTAAGCAGGTATTCTGTAAGTAGGTAGATGGACAAGTGTTCTGAATAAACTATTTGAAACTACAGAAAGGTGTCTTTATTCCTTCTGCAGGGAGGGCATCAGAGAGAGAGAACCTAACAAACAGAGAGAACGGATTCTTCATAATCTTGGCATTCACAAACTACTCTGGTATTATCTTGACAGAACCATGTCCTTTAGGAAAGCTGAAAAGCTGTTTCTCTCCTAAGATATCATAAAGAAAGGGCAACCTGTGTTAAAACAGGCTGTTTTTAGATTGCTGTCCCCTGATATAGCTTTTTTTATTTCCACTATGGTAAATCACTACCAAGCATGGTCAAGGCACGCTGTAGTACAGCCTTATTTTTTTGTTGGCATACCAGAAAGGTGTGGACTCTAGAAGTATTCTAGAGGCAGCTACTTGGTTCTCTGTGCATACTTTTACAAGGCACTACAAACTAGATTCCTTTCCGCAGGGGCTTCTGGATCCTAAGTCTTCCTTCCTCCTCCTCCCAGGTTGGATAAGCTATAGTAATATACCCATATAACTAAGGCTTCTGCAGTAGTGATTTATGATGAACATAGTACAGATGTGTAAGCTGCACTTACCATAACAGTAGATGTTCAATAAAATCACTACTGAAGTAGCCACACCATCGCTCCAGCCCATTTTTCTGTATGTAGCTAGATACTGAGATAGAGTTATGTGTTCTCAGATTTGCTTTTTGCTAGGACAGTAAGCTCTCTCCTTTAGAGGCAAGAAAGTCCTGAAGGATTTTGGCAACCAGGCTGCTGTTTTCTCCTTACTGAGCTTGAGCCACAGCAACTTGGGTACATATGTGTTTAGGGAGGTATTAAAGACTTTGGAAGACTGCTCAAATGTTATATCCTTGTCAGGATAGAACCTGTATAGCTACTGCTGCAGTTCTTTCATTGAACATCTACTGCTACGGTAAGTAAGGTTCCACAACTGTACTACTGTATTATATGCATTTCTGCTTTAATATACAGCAGTAATAAATACTGTGATTTTTAGATAAAATATCTCCCACAAAGAATTGTGTAAAAGTGTAGTGTAGTAACAGTAGACTGAAATATATTCATTAATTTCCACATTTATCCTTTCAATTTCTATAACAACTTTTCAGTTCCTGAAGATGTACTTCCATAGTTTGAAAGTTCAGACATATATCTTGAATAATTTTTATTTTGGTTCTTTAGGGAGAATTACACTCTGTAAGACCAATACTGTTTTGGATTTTTAGCACCGATTATGGATCATTTTAGGTATATTTACCATGTTAGTGTCTTTGCTGGTTTCTATGACTATACAACCTTTTGTGAATTTAAAAGTCTGTCTGTATACCATTTTGATGCTTTGGGTCTACTTGCAGCTGCAACTGCGAGAAGAACAGCAAAGGTATCGACAGTACCTGGCCGAGCAACTGGAGGAACAGAAACGCAGTGAGAAAGAAATGGATCAACTTATCGGAGCTGAGTTGCAGAAATCCTGGGCGAAGAGAGTGGCACAGTGGAAGCTGGACAAGGAGGCTAGGGATCGTCTTATGAAGGAAGTCATGGAAACACGGCAGCTACAGATTCAAGAAAAATGTAAGGATTCTTTGGCACAATATCCCCATACTAGCTCTGTAATCTTTAACATATGTTATTTTGAAAGTGTGACACATAAGGGCGAAATTGAAGCAGAAACGTAACAAAAGCTGTTGGAGAATGCATGATTATTTTCCTTTGTATTCTCAGTCTGTCCTAATCTGGGTGCCCTACTTTGTAGACCACACCTGCATTTGCTTACTGAAAACACACCTTGCATATGTCTGGCTACTTGGATTAGTAGGACACCAAGAAATCTGTCAAGAGGTACCTTGTAATTCTCCACTGTAGGCTGTGTGTGTATATGTGCTACATTTTCTTTCATTTTCCCTGCTATACAAAAGACAGATGAACAGTTGTTGAATGTGTGTATGTACAAAGCACCAGTAATCATAACACAGGAAAATAAAACTGTACACATTCAAAACATAGTTTAAAGTATTTGCTAAAACTGTTGTACATACATAAGCTAAAACATGACACAAAAGTTGTAAGTGGTTCATCCATTCAACCATAATCCCTTTTACCGCATTTCTGCACATGGCGTCAGGATGTCACTTCAGCAGTTACAATCATCTACAGCCAATATATACACTAATAGGTGGCTAGCCCTGCTGTGATAATGTGATAAGTGGTGCACACACACGTGTGTGTGTGTGTGTGTGTGTGTGTGTGTGTGTGTGTGTGTGTGTGTGTGTGTGTGTGTGTGTGTATATATATATATATATATATATATATATATATATATATATATATATATATATTTACTTCACAAGCTTGAAGTTTCAAACGTTTGAGCTGCAAATGTTTGAGACCTTAAGATTGAAGTTTTGAAACTTTGAAATTGTAATTAAAATTTTTTTTTTTTACATTTTTGCAGGGCGGCAAGCCCTCCTGCCCCCCCCACTGCTAAATAAATATACCAATTCCAGGATTGCACTACAGTGAGGAAAATGGTAAATTTTATGTTCCGTGCTACATGGCAGTCTCCATTCAAAAGGTTCAAAGTTTCAAAACTTCGATCTTATCATCTCAACCATTTGCAGTTCGAAGTTTTGAAACCTCAAGCTTGTGAAGGATGAGCTGTGAATTAGAAAGCTAGGATTCCACTGCAGAGAAAGACTGTTGTGTTATGTCTTGAAGTTGTTGGAGGGAAGGAGCAGCACATATAATAGTGGAATCATTAGCATACTAGGAAACAAACAAGAGAACAAGTTAAAAATTTTGTTTGTCTGAAGAAGAAGTCACAGGAAACTCTGAAATGCTCGAGACAAAGGTGACCACATCTGAATCTGCTGTCAGCAAACCCGATCTGAAGAGGTTGGTTGGAGTGCAGAGCATTGTGGGTAGTGTGAGGAGCTCGAGACTTTGATCCTAGTCTGAGGAAATGCGGCCAAGTCGGATCCAAGCATGGATCTGTAACCCATATGTGAGGAGGAATGAAAGAAGACAACACAGATTCCAAGTTATGGTAAGTACATAACTGACAATTTTTGTAAAACAAATTGCTGAGTTGATCTTTAAGGCTACTGTGGCTTTTACAAAACGTTACTAAGAGGTGGGGGAGACTATCATGAGCAAAGGAAGAAACAAGCAGCTGTCGTCCCTGGTGGTGTGCGCACCAATTACTGATTTTACAAATACAGTAATATTCTCTGGTATCCCTAGTTAATTAATGACGTACGCTAAACTTTCAGAAAAAGTCTATGTGCTCCATTCCCACTATTCAAGAGAGGACTTCTATACCCGCAACCACACTTGAGGGAGGAAAACACAGTTCAGAAACAGTTGGGCAGCAAAGGAACTGAAAAGAATGTGAGAGAAATTGCAGTTAGTGGGATTCAAAGGTAAACAAGAAAAAGAGAGCTTGCCAACAACAAATCCACTGTTATGCACATTATACATGTGACAATGTGAGGTATTTCCAGTTATGCCAGTAGACGTAGGGCAGTAGATGTGTAACATATGCCAGCACAGCTAGCTTGAATATCAAACTGATGCTTGTGTTAAAAATGTATCAGCAGTGGGCCCTGACTGTATTGTAACTGTTAACAGAGGATACTGGAAGAGAAGAGGTTAAGCTCAGCTCCAGCTAACTTTGGAAAATAGTAAGAAATTAAATTACTGAGCTTAGGTCATATAGCTGTTATCTCACAGTTTTGAATGAAGCCAGAGGTGCTGTGTCTGTAAGAAGCAGTAGACGTTAGTAATTGTTTTATGACTTTCAGAAGCTGCATCATATCTGAGCAATGTTCTTGTGTGTGTATTATTGACATGAAGGTGCTAAATGCTGGCATTTTCTAGCAATGGGGGGGGGGTTGCATGGGAACCTGAAATCAGATGACCAGATGCATGTGATGTCATTCTGTACAGAAATAAGAAGTTATGTACCTACCATAACGTTCCATGTTAGTTGTCTTCTCTCGCCTTCTTTCTTGCTTGATGGGTTCGGAGCCGATCCCTCGGCTCCGACTGCTTTAGCTCGAGAACTCCTTTTACCAGCTCGAGGCAGCCCCATATCCCATGATGCAAGGCAGGAAGTACCCAGATCTCGTTTGTTGACAAAAAGGGCAATAACACCAAGCATAAAGTACTTCCCAAGGGAAGAAGAAACTTACAGATGGAAAAAGGACCAGGTCTGAATGGTCTTTAGCATAACAGTTTCTTATACAAGGTCTGTCCAGGCCAGGGGGAAGGAGGGAAGAAAGAAGGCAGAGAAGACAACTAACATGGAGCGTTATGGTAGGTACATAACTTAATGTTAAGTTGTCAATCTCTTCATTCTTGCTTGATGGGACCGTCCTAGCACCTCTATCCTGGGTGGCTCAATGGAACAAACTCTTGAGGACTGTAGAACCAAAACTGGCTCTGTCCCTGGAGGCCAAGTCCAATTTGTAATGGGAAACAAAAGTATGAGGAGTGGCCCAAGTGGCGCTGCACAAATAGTGTCCAAAGGTAGTCTAGCTTGAAAAGCTGTAGAAGTAGCTAAACTCCTAGTTGAATGTGCTTTAGGTTTTGAGCACAGCTGTTTTCCCCTGATCGTATAAATTTCAGTGATGACCGAAGAAAGCCATCTGGACAAAGTCACTTTAGAAACAGGTAGGCCTTTTTATTATCCGCATAGGAGACAAAAAATTGATCAGATTATCTAAATTTTTTAATGCTGACCAAATAATATCTGAGCTGAAGGTGGAGGACAAGATAATGTAGCTATTGTTCAGCTCTATCTGAATAGTTAGGAAAAAATACGGGAGATCAATGGATTGATTCAGATTGTTTTTGAAGCGACCTTAGGTAAAAATGATGGATTAGTTCTCAAAGATACTCTGTCTTTGTGAAAAATCAAATAGGGGGTCGAACCGAAGAGCATGAAGTTCAGACACCCTCCTGGCAGATGTAATAGCCACTAGGAATAAAGTTTTCCAAGAAAGATATTTCAGGGAACAAGAAACAGCTGGCTCGAAGCGGGAAGAATCAAGGATGTCAGCACTAAATTTAGATCCCACTGAGGAGGAGGATTCCTGATTGGAGGCTTTAGTAGGAAAATTCCTTTCAAGAAGGCCCTGCAGAGCCTATGGGACATAATATTATGATCTGCTATCCCGATATGAAAATTAGAAATAGCAGCCAATTGAACTCTGACTGTGGAAGAAGAGGAGCCTGCATGAAAATCTCTGCTAAGAAGTCCAGAACTGCCTGAACAGGGGCAGTAAAAGGATCAATATTTTGGGCCTTAGCCCAATAAGAGAAACGTCTCCATTTGCTTGTGTAAATCCTCCTGGTAGAGGATTTTAGTGAAGCTACTATGATGTCTCTAACAGGGTTAGAGATCAAAGGAAGCCTGGCTAAGGAAGGAAGTGGAGCAACCATGCTGTGAGGTTGAGAGAGGGGATTGACCGGTGCAGCTGACCGGATTGGTGAATCAGTAGATCTGGCACTGGGTCCAGATGCCACGGCTGCACCAAAAGGTGATGATGGAGGAACGGAACCAAACTTGTCGAGGCCAGTAAGGGGCAATGAGAATCAATTTGGCTCTCAAAGCGGTAGCTTTCTGGATCACCTGAGGGATCAGAGGAAATGGAGGAAGGCATAAAGAAGTCCCTGGGGCCAATCCTGGGTCAGAGCGTCTCTGGGGGGGGGATGGCCTGATAGAGGGAAGAGGCTGAAGAAGTCTGGACATTTGCTGTTTTGGGGTGTAGCAAAAAGATCGCAACATGGACGACCCCATTCCAGAAAAATCTCTTCCGCTATGGATTGCTTGAGAGACCACTCGTGAGGCATGAGAATAGCTCTGCTCAATCTGTCCGCTATAATGTTGGTTTTCCCAGGGATATGCGTTGCTACCAGAAACCGATGAGAGGAGATCGCCCATTGCCATAGTCTGAGCGCCTCGACACAAGGGGTAGGACTTGGTTCCGCCCTGTTTGTTGATATACCAAACTACAGACATGTTGTCTGTGAGGACTGCAATTGTCCCTACGGGAAGAAAGTCGTTGAGGGCTTGCAACGTTAAAAGCACTGCTCTCATCTCCAGGACATTTATGTGCAGATGGTACTCGAGCGGTTGCCACGTCCCATGAACCATCCTGCCCTGATAATGACCCCCACCCGATCAGGGAGGCATCCGTGGTGACAGTGGCTATCGGGGACGGGGTACAAAGCACCTGCCTTGGTGAACCTGAGACGATGTGATCCACCAAGCAAGATGTTCTTTGCATGTTTGTGTCACCAGAATCTGGTGACGCATTGGGAGTTGCTGGTATGACCACTGTGTGAACAGCATCCACTGAAGGAGGCGCATGTAGAATCGAGCCAAGGGAAGAAGAGTAATGGCCGCAGCCATGAGACCTAATACCTTTAGAACCATTCTGGCCTGTACCTTCTTGCTGGCCAGAATGATCCTGACATGAGTCTGAATGTCTGAAACTCTTTGTTCTGTAAGGGTAGCTGACATCCGAACAGTGTTTAAGTTTGCGCCTATGAAGGTAATAGACTGGCAAGGCGATAAGGATGACTTTTCGAAGTTGACTGAGATGCCCAAATGAGAACAAAGGTCTATTGTGTAATCCCTGGCTTGTATAAGCTGATGCCTGGTGGTGGCTGACAGGAGCCAGTCGTCGAGATACGGAAACACCTGGAATCCTTGACGTCTCAGGTGAGCCGTGACCACTGCCATACATTTGGTGAACACTCTGGGGGCTGTAGTGAGACCAAAGGGCAGGGCTCTGAACTGGAAATGACTGGACCCCAGCAAGGCGGAGAAATCTCCTGGAGCGTCTGTGAATTTTGATGTGATAGTAAGGATCCTGAAGATCTATTGAGCACATCCAGTTGTGCTTCTGTAAGAAGGGGAGAATTGACTGAAGAGTGACCATTCGAATCTTGTCTTCCTGACAGACTTGTTGAGTCTGCTGAGATCCAGTATTGGTCTCCAGTCTCCCGTCTTTTGGGGACCAAAAGAACCTTGAGTAGATTCCGGCTCTGAATGGTCTATTGTAACTGGCTGAATGGCTCTTTTGCAGTAGTTTTCGATTTCTAACTCTGCAATGTCCCTTAGACCGGTGGAACATCTGGAAGGGAACTTGAGGGAAGGGACTTTCCTCGAAAGGAATTATGTAACCCTTGGATATAATCGACTGTACCCATCTGTCTTGAGTGAGGGAATGCCAGGCTTCTGGGTACAGTGATAATCTTCCCGACTGCCTCCAAGGAGGGACAGCCGGGCAACACCTCAGGGATGCTGAAAAGGCTTCTCAGGAAGAGACTCCCTGTTGCCCTGGTTCTTCGGAGCCCCTCTGCCTCTAGAGCCTGTTGTTGTTACCGCCTCTGCCTCTAGGGGTAAACTGACCACATGAATGACTCCTTGGGATTTACGGAACCACATCTTCCCACCCTTCTGTCCTTTGGGATAAGGTCTAGAAGGGGTGGAAAAACGGACTCCAACAGCAGAAAGAGTCTTGCCGTCCTGCTCACACCTGGTCAAGGTCTCCTTCACCTGAGGGCCAAACAGAGCTGACCCATCAAAGGGAGAATTTGTGAAGGACGCCTTAAAGGGATCCGCAAAATCACATAGCCGCATCCAGGCTTGGCGTCTAAGAGCCACACCTGTGCCTGCGGCTCTACTCCATCCGCAGCATAAGATATTAGCCGCATGGAGGAGTTAGCAATGGAATTGAGGGTTCCTAGCTGAGAAGCAATCTTTTCTTGGGCCCCTGCAGCTGTAGGATCCTGAACTACTTCTCCCAGCTCCTTGAGGATATCTCTGGAGTCTGGTGAAGTGACAAAGATAATTCAGCGAGCATAGCAAAGGTCGCTGAGGAAAACATCCGCTTGCCGTACCTATCCATGGTCCTAGAGTCCTTATTAGGAGGATGGACGGCACGGAAGGATCTGCAAGTTCCTTTTGGTGGCCAGCCACCACCATGGCATCAGCAGGGACACCTTTGGTGAGGAATTGTTTGTCACTAGGGGCAGTGATAAATTTAGAAGGCCTCCTAGGGACTGGCTCTACAGAGTCAGGAGCTGTCTGCAATAACCTGCATAAGGGGTCGAAGGCGGAGACACCCAGGAGGTGGAGGCCGAGATCCAAACGCCTCTAGGTATACTGACTCATCCTCAGAGGGATTGTTGGTGGGCCAGTTTCCCTCTGTTTCAGAAGTTCTAGGATGTCTGAGAAGGAGACATCCTCAGAGGGGATCTAGGGGATCCCTCTGACTCATCAAAGTCAGTATCCAAGTGACAGACTCAGGGAGTCTACATGCTTCCTCTTACAAGTCCTCTTCCTAGGAGGATCTCCCGAAACATCAGGAGAATCCTCGGAAGAGGGGAAATTCCCAATGGGGAAACCTGAGGCGGAGGATCTCTGGGTCCTGTAGCAAGAGAAGTGGCAGAGATGTCAACAGGTACAATAGAGGGAGGAGCTACGGAAGAGACTGCTGACTGATACCAGTGGCCAGTACACTCTTCATCACCTCGAATGCTCCCTCCCAGGCAGGTCCGAGAGAACCCGCTCAAGAGCTAGGAACTCCAGGGGCCACGGAAGTCTCCGAGGCAGATGTCGGAGCCGAGCTCACCAAGGCCGAGGCTCCAAGGGGAGCGGGCTCGGACAAGGGTCCGATGCCACTCACCCCTCGGAGGAGACCATGGAAGCCCGACCACGAATCCCTCTAAGGAAGAGGAGATAAGAGTAGGGCTGAAGGGACAGAAGGAGGTATCCGTCCTCCAGCCGTAGCAGTAACCATGCCCGAATACTCCAACTCCAAACTCTGGGGTAGAGTCGAAGGAGGAACAGTAACGGTGTGGACCAACAGTCGCTGCTGAGACGGACTGTGTAGCATTTGGGCCAGTACCTGTGACTTGAGCAATCTACTGACCACTCTCTAGGTCATGATCTGACAACCTGGATGACCTTGAAGATCGGCTCCGATGGCTCCCCGATAGAAGAGGCCCGAAAATATCGGCTCCAAGGAAGGAGACCTCGACCTCTTCCTGGAATGGGCCATCGGAGCCGATACTACTGATCCTGTCGGCACCGATTTCGGAGCCGCAGAACGCTCGATGTATCGGCTCCAGCCGAGCCGATACAGCTCATAACGGTGTCGGAGCCGATCGGCCGACACCGATGCCTGCCACATGGGTGTCGCCATCCAGCCGACACATCGATGCCGTGCCATGTGGGTGTCGGAGCCGATCGAGCCGACACCACAGTGGTCAGCAGATTCGGCACCGATAGCCATCGGGATCAGAATCGGCTCCAGCCGATCTCGACTCTAGTCGGAGCCGAGGCCGCAGGCTTAGAAACAGAAGCCTGGGCCTTGGCAGTTTTGGTTGATTTTGTGGGCCGACTTAGCCGGAGAGCCCTCCGCTTAAGAAGACCCCTGAGAATCAACTTATTAGTCTCTCCTGCAGGACTCTCTGGCTGAAGGAGTGACAAATAGCACAGGAGTCCTGCAGGTGAAGAGGGCCCAAACAGTACAGGCAAGAAGTGTGACCGTCTGTCAGAGACATCTTCTGACAGCACGAGTCACACTTCTTAAAACCTGAAACCCTCTCCTTAGACATGGTGCCTAAACACAACAGACACACACACCAGTCAAAAGAAATTAAACTAATACCAAGAGGTATTTAGTAAAACACCAACACACACACCCTAACAGGGGGGGGATGGGATAGGGAAAATTGACTGACTAAAAATTAAAAGAGACAGGGATTTCTGTCAGAAAAAGGTTAATTTAAAATTAAACTATCAAAAAATTAGTTTTAACTAAAAAAAGGAGCTTAAATATCACAAAAGTGAACAACTTACCAGGAGCTGGTAGAAGACCTCCCAAGCGGCAAACGAGATCTGGGTACTTCCTGCCTTGCATCATGGGATATGGGGCTGCCTCGAGCTGGTAAAAGGAGTTCTCGAGCTAAAGCAAGTGGGGATCGGCTCCGAACCCATCAAGCAAGAATGAAGGTGAGATTGACAACTTAACATCAATGTTTTAATATTAGGTGATACAGAAGTCTCATGGCAGTCCATTCTTGTAACCTGACAAAGAAGGATCTTTCACCTACTGCCTCTTGCCTTGTTCCAGTAATTGACCAGGGAATAAGTATTCTTTAGATCAGTCAGGAAAATATAGTGAGATTAGTTAAGTATTGTTTTTCTGTAACTGTGTGAACCTGTCCACCTATGTTAGTTGTAATATTTCCTGTGAGTAAAACAATTGGTGTTTATTGTAAATAGATATTTAATATATTCATGTTCTTTTATTATTTATTATTAAATATGTTTAAAGTTTTCATTATGGCTGGTCTTTTTAGAGAATATTTTATCCTTTGAGAGCACTTATATCTATTGGTGACACTGTGGCTACTCCTGAAGCCTGCCTGTTTGGTCAACATTACCATTTGTATTAATATTAATTTCACTCAGTATCATTGGGTACCCTTGCAAGAGCCTTAGGTAGCTGGCTTTGTGGTGTCTGATGGCAGTGATAACTACCTTTAGTCTGTGTGGAAGGGGGCACAGTGGGTAAATCTATGCCAGCCTTTCCCAGGTGTGTGTGTGTGTGTGTGTGTGTGTGTGTGTGTGTGTGTGTGTGTGTGTGTGTGTGTGTGTGTGTGTGTGTGTGTGTGTGTGTGTGTGTGTGTGTGTGTGTGTGTGTGTGTGCACATATATGTATGTAAATCAAATCTCAAAGTGTGTGTGTGTCAGCTACATGGAGCAGGGACACAAAGCACTGGTTTCACAGAGAGGGTGCTGGAGGACTTGGCTTGGACACTTACCCCTGCAGCTGTGCCGGTGGGGAGCCTTACTGGGGACCTGCAGAGAGACAGAGGGAGAAACCCAGACCCCGGGCTGACTGTGGTCCCTGTTTGCTGTTAAGGGGAAATTGTGTTTGATGCAGAGCGGTCTACATTTGTAACTACTGAGTGTATTCATTTGTATTCTAAATGGACGTCCCTCACCAGTGTCAGTGGTGGGGGTTGAGGCTATACAACATGGCTCTTGGGTAGCAGTCTTTATTTTGGATTATGTGGATATTGCAGCTAGGACATTTGTCATTGCAAAGTAGTTAGCTGAGGTTATTCTCTTGTAATGACTGTCTGAGCTGCAGTATTCTGGCTACCACTTGAAGAAGAGAGTGGTCTTTGGACAGGCCCCTCAGGCAGTGGTATATAGCCTCCTTATAAGGAACTAGTCCCCTCTTTGGCAAAGGCACTTTTTCTACTATTGGCCCCTATTATATGTTTGTCATATTTATCACTGCTGCAGTAACTGAAGCTATATGAGTTATATCCTGCATAGGATATAACAGCTGAACAGCTACCGAAGCTTCAGGGCACCTTCCACACCCAAACCATTAATCAGCTTGAGATGAGCTGACTTAAAAAGACTGGTTTGGTTGGAAAGCCTTGCACAGTTTTCCTGCCATTGAAGAGAGTACTCCTCTGCAAGCTTTTCATGATAGACAGTAAGCTTGTACTGTTCCTTCATTGGGAAGATAAGTTCCCTTTGGGGAAAACCTTCCACAGTAAAAAAAAATGTTTTATTTCTCTTTAAGCTAGTAGCTTTTGTTTTAATAGACTGTAACAAGACTTTACTGTAGTTTTAAATGGGGGGGTGGGGGCACTTGTATCCTATCATTTTAAAAGTTGTTTAAAGTAGTTGAAAAACATTTTTTCTGTGGAGAAATTGTGTTTACTTTGCTTTTGTGGCTAACAAAAGTATTTTTTAAACTTTTTTTTGCTGTGTTTTTGTTTGAAAAAAGTGACTTTAATGGTTTTAAAATTTTACTGGTTTATCCCACTTGGTTTTCCCCAGGAAAGAGGCACCATTTTTGGCTTGACCATGGAACAAGCTGACAGTCCCACAGCTGGTACTTCTTCCAGCTACAAAAAGAAAAAGTTAAGCAAACAACCTTTACTACCCCAGCAGGCTATCAATTTGCCTTGGCCATGTGGGTGACTGCACTGGTCATAGCTTGTTACTAAGACCACTATTATTTTACTCCAGATCCCTCTGGTGTAGCACCTTCAGTCACTATGGACCAGGGGATAGCCACATCCTCTGTGGTGGTTGGGTTACCCTCATTAGGCAAGGGAGAGCCTCTGTTATTGGTCCTGGACTGGACAGCAAGGAAGATGTCCCTGTTTGGTCAGAATGTTGTGTTCATCCCTGGGGAAGCTGCTGTTGCAATTAATAACACTGCTGTTCCCATTTTTCCGGTCAAAATGAAACTGAAAACTAAACCTGCATCTATTCCTCCTCAAATTTCCTTAGATAAAAGTAGTTTATTGGGTCTTACTAGGGTCTTAATTCAGGCTATTAATTCTCCTTGTAAGATTGTTTCTGGTAAAAAAAGAGGAATGCCTCTTATCCTGAAGAGATGTAAGATTCTAAATCTGGACAGGAAGATGAAGGGACACATACAGAGGGTTTCCTCCTCAGACTCAGAGAAGAGTTCGGTTTCTGATTCTCCCTGTGGGTGTTTCTCTTTCTCTGAGACTATTTCCAGACTGTGCCAGTGTTTTCAGTGGGAGAACATTGAGGTTCTCTGTCCCTCAGAAATCACTATGAGCTGTTCTAGAGTCTGTGCCCATTCCTCCAGTTCTGTTAGCTTTGGAGGAAGTATGTGTCACTGCCTATAATTTTCCTGCCTGTACTTTTCCTGATAACCAGCCAGCTAAACCTAAAAATACAGAATTCATAAAGTTCCTCAGTCTTTGAAGGTTTTATACACTTATCCCAAACCTGGCCAGCAGCTATAATTTTCCTTAATCCTACTGCTGATAACCTTTGGTTAATTCCAGTCCTAATCTTTTTGACAAGGATGGGAAGTATATTGATAAGCATGGTTAAAAAGTGTATGCTTCTGGAACTCTGACTTTTCAAAATTTTGAATAGTCAGGCTCATATGCTAAAGTTCATTATGACTAGTTGTGAAAGTTTGTGGAAAGTTTTGTCCATAGTTTCTTCTTCTGAGGAAGAATATGCTTTAAGAAATTTAGTTTCTTCCTTTGTTTCAGTCACATCTCACTGTTTACAATGTGTATATGACTTTGTTGATACTTTTTCCATGGCTATGGTCACTTGAACTGTTTTGAGGAGATCTGTCCGGCTGTGTTCTCAGAACCTCACAGATGATGTGAACAGTGAAATTTTAAATTCTTTTTTTTGGACAGAGATTTATTTTTTTGGACCCTACACGGCTGAAGTTCTAAAAAAAGTGTGATGAAAGGGGTAAGGTTATAAAAGGAGTCTCCCATATTTTTCAGCCAAATTTTCTAAAGGATTCTCTAATGCCATATCCAGTTTTGGCAAGAAACAACATAAGTCTCATCAAAATGCTGGTAAACAATTTTTTTAAGAGGAAAGGGCAAGGGGTTTCCAAAAAGAATTAGGAAACCTTCACAATACCCAGAACAGTCCATCAAGTCAGAATGATTATTTAAGGGACCCTGATCCCATCCCCCCACCCTAACAGTCTCTTTTCCCATCCAAAAAGACTAAATCTCCACTTTGCTCATTGGCAAAAGATTATTTCAGACAAATGGGTTCTGAAGATCATTCATCAACATTACAGTTGGCAGTGGGAGGAAATTCCTCCTTTCCAATGGTGGTTCCTCTTCCACTAGGCCAGATTCTTCTGTTTCCCACTGTCCTTCAACATACATTGTCTAAGGGAGTGGTAGAACCAGTTCTTCCTTTCCAAGCTGAGAAACGTTTTTATTCAAGGATGTATTGGTGCCAAACAAAGAAAATGCTTGGAGACCAATTTTGGATAAACCTGTTTGTGATGCTGCTTAAGTTCAAGATGCTGTCACTTCACAACATGTTATCTCTTCTTCCTTATTTAAGTCTCCTGATAGCACTAGATTTAAAAGATGCTTATCGCCACATTCCTATTCATACAGACTTCAGGCGATTCTTAAGGCTTTGTGTGTCTGAATCATGTCATCAGTTCTCTGCCTTACCCTTTGAACTCTCCACTGCACCAAGAGTGTTCGCAAAGTGTCCAGTTCCATTTATAGCTCATTGCAGGCTACAGGGTATCCACATGTTTCCATATTTAAAAGACTTGCTTATCTTATAGGTTCATAGGTTCATAGATTAGTACTAAGCTAACTGCCCTTGTGAGCCATTTTAAGCCTAGCCAATTATCCCTTGTGAGACTCAAACCCTGCACCTTATGTTTGCAAGGCAAGCACCTTAACCATTAGGCCACCCTCCCAACCCAGTCTTTTTCAAAGTGTCAGGAATCTCTCACTTAAAACGGGAGATCGCTTTCACAAGGTGGAATTCCAAGAGAAAATTCAAAACTCTTTTTGACTCCATTACACAGATTGTGTTTCCTGGGTGTCAGCTAGTCACCTTGGTTCAAAGAGTTTTCCTTCCACAGGAAAAATAGATCTATATCTAGATCTATATCTAAGGTTTTTCACTCAGACTTCAGTCACATCAACATAATATTTCAGGATTTTGGGTTTCTTGGCATTATATGATTCTCGGTATACCCCTGGTAAAACTCCATATGAGAAAGAAACAGTGGTATCTGATGTTTTTTTTGGTCCAGCACCAACATCATTTGTCTTTTCAAATCCTAGTACTGGGATTTGTCAGAAAAGAAATTTTTTTGTGGAGAGAGCATATTTCCCTACATTCAGGTTTTCCCTTCTCCTTCCCTGCTCCAAAGCAGTCAGTCTCTCCAGACACATCAGACTTTGCTTAGGGAGCAGTTTTAGCAGGGATAAAACTGCAAGGTGTGTGGGACACCAAGGACAGACACAAGCATACAAATATAAAAGAGATTCTTGCTCTAATCAAAGCACTCAACTCTGAATCATCTTTGGTCCTAAAGACCTCCTCAAGTTGTCACAGACAGTATCAGTCATGTGGTACATCAGCAAGCAAGGGGGAACCAGGTCTTGCCCCCTTTGCAGACTTACCATGTTAGCTTGGGAAATAGCTTCACAGCAAAATCACACTCTACACGTATCATGCATTCCATCAGAGCAAAACTGTGTGGCAGACAAGCTGAGAAGGACATGGCAGACCCTCACAAATGGAAACTAGATCAGAGGGTCTTCCAAGATATGAACCATCTGTGAGGAGTTCCACAGGTAGACCTATTTGTCTCATCTCTGAACAATCAGCTGACAAGCTTTTACTCTAGGAATCCTTGACAGAAAGCCTGGAAGACAGATGCCTTTTCATTTCCTTGGACAGGAATGTTCCTGTATGTTTTTCCACCCTTTCCAGTGATATCCAGGGTACTTCTGGAGATTCAGAAGAAATCCCCCAAGATCATTGTGGTGACTCCCTTCTGACCTAGGCAGCAGTAATTCTCCATTTTTTGGAAATGGCCAGGGGCAATTACCACAGGCTTCCTCACTGAATGGATCTAATCATACAAGATCTAGAGTGTTTGATACACCCTGACCCCAATAAACTTCAGTTGACTGCTTGGATGATAGGGTCTTAATTCTCTTTAAGCACCTGTTTACTGAGGATGTGCAACAGGTATTAATGGAGGCATGAAAGCCTGCTGTAACAATAATCATATATTGGCAAATAGGAAGGGTTTTCTAGCTGGTGCCAGTAACATAACCAGCACCCATTCGATTTTAATGTTTCTCTGGTTTTATAATAGTTGTGTGAATTACTTTCCTATGGCCTTTCTTACTCCTCCAGCAAGGTTCATTTATCAGCCATTTCAGCATGTCTGCTAGTGGATCCTCCATTTTCAATGCATTCTTCTGTCAACATGTTTTTGAAAGGGGTTTTGCATAAGGGACCTTCAAGAAAACTGGTGTCTCCCCTTGGGATCTTAATTTCATGTTAGAGAAGTTGACACTTGTTCCAATTGAACCAGCTAGTCTGGCTGACTTGAGGTTCTTAACATGGAAAACTGTTTTACTTATTTCTCTAACTACTGCAAGAAGAGTTATATGAATTGCAAGTTCTTATGGTACGTTAGTCCTTTCACATTTTCAGCAGAGACAAGGTTTCTTTGAGAACTGATCCTATGACTAAAGCGGTATCCAAGTTTACTTTAAGCCAGACTATTCATCTCCCCATTTTCTTTTCTGACCCTAAAATGAAGAAGAAAAGATACTCCATATCTTTGATATCCACAGACAACTCGAGTACTATTTTAATAGAACTAAACCTTTCAGATCTTCAGATCAGTTGTTCATTCCCTGTGAAGGTAAGAAGGGACAACCTGTGTCAAAAATAGGCGATTTCAAAATGGTTGTCTTAGCTTTTACCTTTTGTTATACTCGCCACAACAAACTATTGCAGGCAAGGACAAGACCCACTGTGCTAGGCAATGGCTACATCTGTTATGTTTTTTCTGGAAAGGGTTGGATTCTATGTGGCAACTTGGCCCTCCTCTTTACATACTTTTACCAAGCATTACTAGATGTTCTTAGTCAGAGTTTTCATCCAATAGACCGGTTGGAACCCGTTTTTTTTTTTTTCTTTTTTTATTATTTATTTGATGTCAGAAATAATAACTAATAACGGAAACAAGAACCTTGTAGATACTACCATTCTTTGTGTATTACTTTGTGTATACCTTGTTTTTAGGGCCTGAGTTGTTGTGTTTTCTTGTGCTAGCCAGTAACACAGATTTATAAGCACTATTAGAGGTTGAAGGTTAGTTTTAGGGTTTTTGGGATTTGGAATTATAATAAAATGCCGGATGCTGCGGCGACGCCGCGCGCTCAAAAAAAAAAGCCAAAGGAGCAAAAGAAGAGTTGAGTTGAAGAACCCCCAGAGTCCGGTTCTCTAGAAAAACTCTGGAGTGGGCGGAGGATTCTAGGAGTGCCTTTTGAGTCTCAGGAGAGACTTTTACTTACTATTACAAGATCCTCTCAGGAGTAGGCCAGGCTGAGGGGCTTCTCAGGTGGCTGTTCATTCCATGAGGGAGGAAGGTTTCTCAGTTCAGGGAAGAAGGAAGAGGTTTAGGGAATTCCCCTTTTACCTTAGCATAGGCCTTTCCTGTTCTGAATGATGTGGAAGATGGTGTTTTGAAGTTGCTGCTGGCTTCCTCCGATTGCCTTCAGCTTTGCCTTAACCCGAATAGGTACTATAGGGTGCCTAAGAGCTCATAAGTGTCTTTTAAGGTTAAGAGTCCTAGGGCAGACCCGACTCTGTCAAGGGGGGGGTGCCTAGTGAAGGCTCCTGTTGTTAAAATCCTGTCCTCCCTGATAAAGAAGGGCTTTGGATAGATGGGAGGGAAAGAAAGTCTTCTTCTTTTCCCTTTAGCAGCGAGAGGTTGTTTTGTTTGTTCACATGTTAAAATATCAAATTATCTCTCTCCTCAATGAAAATCTAAGGTGGATGCTCTGGCAGAAGGTATGTGTGGTATAGCCTGTGGAAGAAGTTTTAAAAGAAAAGAGGACAAACAAAGTCTATGCAAACTGTTAAGGGTTTTTGCAGGTTCAGCCTCTCAGTTTAGTAGAAATTGGCCTACTAAGGGATGGACATATCCTGCTTATGATTCCCTCTTCATCTAACAGCCTTTTTGTATTTTGTTTTGGACACAAGGTCTCAACTTCCTCAACAAGTTTTTAAATTATGGAATTATGAGAAGACAAGAGTAAAAAGGAAAAAATAGAAAGAAAAAATGGTTGGAGTTTTATTTTGGATTTGGAGCAAACAATTTGGAGATTTCTGAAGTGTGGGTGTGGCTCTTCAATATCTTACTGGATTATTGGACAAGGTTTGTCTTTCTCTTCCATTAAGATTCATGCATGCTGCTCATGCAGATACTAATGCTGATGACCATTGATTAGCATCCATCCTTTGTTCAAGCAAAATTTTCTTAGAAGGCAAAGAATATAAGACCCCACGTGCTCCTCCTACTGCTTGGGACCTCAATTTTTTGTGTTGGAAAACCTTACAACCTAACTTTTGCCTCAAGCTACTGCTGAATTGAAATACTTGTCATGGAAGACTGCATTGCATGTTATTCCCATCATGGCAAGGAGATTCCAGCTGGGATTAGGCCTCATTCCATGAGGGCTACTGCTTCTTCAACAGCATTTCTAAGGGATACTTTCATACATTATCACCTTCTCTCTACTAGTCTAGGGCTGGTTTGGTTTTGCCACAGCTTTTTTGCAAATGTTGTCAGCTCCTGCTTTCTTTATGATTTGATTATATATGGTAATTTTGTATTATATATTGCATATTTTTTGGTGAGGTATATTTGGCCTTGTCTTTTAGGGTCTTTGGACTGCAGCAATGTGGATCCTCGAACATCTACATTTATGGTAGGTACAAAACTGTACTTTTTGCTCTTTTTCTAGGCCAACATCAGGCTTTGCTAGGGCCATTCACCAAGGGCTGTTGGACAATTCCCCTTCCACTTCCCAAACTTTGTAAGTTATGGTAATCTGCCCATATAGCTTAGGACACTATGGTAGTGATCAATATGATGAAAGCTCACAATAGCAGTAGATGTTTGAATGATCACTGCTGTAGTAGCTGCTCCCTCCCTCCTTTCCTCCCCCTTGTTTTTGGTGCATTTCATGTGAGGGTGGGGGCATTTATTTTTTGTTGTTCCTAGCACTGACCTTTCAGGGATCATCCTTCCTCTCTCTCTGTTGGCATGAAAGCACCGAAGGGCTTGGTGCCCAAACTTGTCTTTTTTAGTCAGCTCAATTTGAGTTGATTAACAGTTTGGGCACATGGAAGGTGCCTTAAAAGTTTGGATGCTGGCTGGCTGTTATATCCTATACCGCATAAAACCCATACAGCTTAGTCTACTGTAGTACTGTACTGTAGTAGGGATCATTTGAACATTTACTGTTGTAAGTTCACATACACATCTGAACGTTTCTGTACATGCATATTTGGTTTATTTCTTTATAACGTGCATCATTCACTCTAGAATTATATAAATTTGCTTAATTCCTGCCTTCTCTTAAAACTTCGCTTCTCCTGAGTATTATAATGCATGTATTGTTCCCATAATTTCCATTTGTTCTATGTTATTTTCCCCCTTCCCTTTTCTAAGGAACTTATTTCCAGTTCTTTTATTGTCTTTAACAATATTCAATACTTCAGCTGCAGTTGGTTTAGATTTTGATTTACATTTTCTAGTAGTTGCTTTTTATTGGCAGCCAACACAATTAAACGTAATAAGGCATTACTATGTCAAGGCAATTCAGGTCTTATGTCCCAGCTCAATATGTCAAGGCAATTCAGATCTTGTGTCCCAGCTTAAAAGTATCATTTTTTTAGTTGCCAGCCATTTGCTCCTCCAATATTCTGACAGAGCACTCTGTAGAGTAGTTTTAAAATTTGACAACTTTTTACACTCCCAAAAAAACATGTGCCTAGTTGCCTTTATCTTTCTCATCACACCTCTAGTTTTACTGTCTACCTCAGGAAACAAATTTGAAGTGTGCTTGGGGTATAAAAACACCTATGCAAACACTTCCAAATAACATCCTAAATCTTCTGTACTTTCATGCATACTTGCGAGACATATATATGCTCTTCCGTTATTCCTTTGTAAGTTGTTTTTTCAGTCTTTCCTCCCAATCCTTTTTAATCTCTTCTGATTCTTGTATTCATCATACAATATTTTATATGCCCTACAAATTATTCCATTTTTGAAAAGTAGTTTCTGTTTTAGATTTCACTAAAAACTCTATCAGAGTTGGTCTTTCACTTAAAACTCCCCATCCCTTTCTATTTGCCTATACTCTCATATCAGTCCTTAGTAGGAAAGGCAATCTTTAACTTCCAGTCCAAACTTCTGCTTGGCCTTTCCCTCTCTATTTATTTGCTGCTTCTATCATTATTCCTTTTCCCATTCTCTCCAGAAAATTACAGCCCCCTCTTCACAATTTTCTGTACCCCTACTTTGTCATCCCTATTGGCACAATCTCCTTTCTCCATACCTATGTTGACTTAGTTCTTAAAATACTTTCCACAACTTTATGAATGTAATATTCTGTACCAGTTGCTGTTATTCTCCTTAAGGATCAGCATCCATAATCATATTCTGCTTATTTCTCAAACCCCCCCCTTCATCATTATCCCTTTCCACTTATATTTGTGCCCTTCTACTTGTGTTATGTATTTGAGCCTTAACTGTATAGCTCTAAAATGTCCATACATATGAGGTGATCCTAAATCATCTTGTTCTGTGGAGAGGATCAATTTATCCTACTTTCTCTTTCGCACCTTCTTCTCTGGTTGATGAAATATACCTGACCTGTATATAAAAAGACTAAAAATTGTTTTACTGCTTGTATCTTACTATCCATATCTGTAAAAAGGAGATTCCAGTTTCTCAGTTTTTTTTTTATCTTTCATTTAATCTATCCCTACATATCCTTAGCTGCCATAACAGAATCCTTTTTAATCCATAATCCTAAATACTTTGTCTTATTGTGTCTCCATTCATTTGGTATTACTGGATCAATTCATGTGTGGGTACATAATTTATCACTATAGCATTTGTATTATCTTCATTAACTTTATATTCTGGAAAGACTTGAAATGGTCTCAACATTTTTGACAAAATCAAAATGCCCATTTATGGATTTATTTATTTATTTGAATTTGTTTGCCACGGTAGATTATTTATCAAGTACAAAATAATAGCATCTGCAAATAAAGTCATCTTTTCATGCTTACCATACAAATTATATCCCTGAATTTCTGAGTCCCTTACTTTCTTTGCCAGTGACCCTAAATATAAAGCAAATAACAGAGGGGAAAGAGGACATCATTGCCTGGTTCCTCTTCTCAAACACTGCTTATCAGAGAGGAACTCTCATACCTTAATGAGCTCTGATCTTATATATATATCCTCCTAATTTAACCCTATTAGTGTATCAGAAAATGCAACTCATAAAATCCCAAATGCTCTATCAAATGCTTTCCCTGCTTCATCACACACCAATAAAAGTGACATTTTCTTACATTCTACTTCCCTCTGGATCTTCATTGTTCTGCTAATGTTGTTAAAAGTTTGCCTCACCTCTGGAAAACCACATTAAAACATATCTACCAATTTTCACAGCACTGTTGCCATTCTCTTAGCTAGTGTAGACCTAAACACTTTATAACCATTGTTTAAAATTGAAATTGGTCTGTATGAAGCTGGGTCTGACAGGTCTTTACCCTGTTTGGGTAATACAACCACCACAACTTTTTTTCCATTGTGCCGGTACTTTCTCTCCTTTTAAAATACTATTTAATAAAACTTTCCAGGTTTTTATCAATTTCATCCCTTCTAACTTCTAAGCTTCCACACGAAATACTGTTTGCTCATAGGTTTATAAGAGGCTAATGACCACACGAGTCTTTATAAGCCTAGCTGTGCAACCCAACCCAGTTTTGTCCCAGTGTTCTTTGGATGCCTATATGGTGGGGTATGTTAGTAAAGACGTAGCTAAGAGTGATGTTGGGGGGGGGGGGTATGTTAGTTGGTGATTAATTTAGTTATTGTCGACCTCTGCCCATGAGATACATGACTGCCAGACTGGAGGTGAATTAATGATGTTCCATCCAATGATCAAGGTTTATTTTGAATAAAGTCAAGGATGAACTCTGCTTCACATAAAAGGGAATCTTATTCCATAGAGTAGGGATCATTTGTGATGCACATCAGTCTGTCTGGCATGTTCTGTTTATGTCACAGGCAAAGTTCAGGTCCTTGGATCTAGTGTTCATGATGCTGTGTGTTTAGCAAATGTGCAAGAGATCCATCAAAGCTGGATCTGAGGATGCCTTTTACAATAGGCATAGATCGCATCTCAGTAACTTGTAGAAGACTGAGTTCAGAGATAGCACCTTAAGGTGATCTGTATAGCACAGGTTATTCATACCCTGGATTCTCACAGTGAGGAACCTTTGAGGGTGTTCCAACTGTTGCAAGTGCCTGGTTAGGTACATGCCAAAGGGAAGGGGAGGCATTGTGCTCATTGACAGGTTTGATAAGGACTGTTTAGAGTGGTAATATAACTTTCTTGGACTTGGATGCCATACCTTTGCTTATGAGTTGGATGACACAGAATGATTTTCTTACTCTCTTGGCTATGTGTTGCTTGAAGGCCATATTACTATCTGTATATGTTCCCAAATCCCTAAATACTGGGTCAACTCTTGGATGTTTAATTGTTGGCGTAATTAGCTTGGGTGGACAATTTCCAAAGGGCACTATAATGCATTTCTTTACACTGAGTTTTAATCCGTGGCTTTGCCACCAGTCATTTGTTTGTGTTAGACCCTTTTATAGGATGTTGCACTCATGTGGATAATGTATGATAGCTCTCAATTTACAGTCATGTGTGAACTTGGTGAGCCAGAGGCCTTTGACATTTGCCTTTACTTCTGAGAAGTAAATGCCAAACAAGACTGAGCCCATCACAGAGCCCTGTGGTACCCCATTGATGACCAGTCTCCTGGTGGAGGTGGTCTCACTGATCCTGACTTCTTGGGTCCTATTTGTGAGCCAGCCAGAAATTCAGCAAGTTATGTACAGATTTATGCCTAGTTCTGAGGGTTTGTCAACAATACCTTAGTAGGGTATTGTATTGAATACCTCAGCCAGGTCTAGGAAGACAGTATGCACCAGTTTGCCCTCATTCTTAGCCTTGGTGACCCTCTCAAAGAAGTCTATCAGGTTAATTGGACAAGAACTTCCCTTAACAAAGCCACATTGGGATGGTTCTAGTTTCTATAGCCAGCATCTTCATCTATTTCCATGATATTCCTTTCCATGGCTTTGCGTATCAAACTTGTCAGACTGATGGGTCTGCATTTCCACCATTATGAAGAGAGATGATCTCTTCCTGGAGATTTCTCTGTAGATTAATCATACATCACCATTTTTATCTCATCTCCTCCTATCTTAGATATTAATTGTTCAGCCTCATCTTCCCTTAACCTTGGCATAATCAAATCTTCCATTGGTGCTTTTTCTTGGTTTCTGCATTCCACTGCTTTATAATTGTTAATACCATTTCCAAAATATTTCTAATACATATATAAGACCTCTGATTATTTTTATTGTCATAAGCTCTGTAAGTTTGGTGACAACCATTTCTTTCTACTTTTGTTGCGTGTCATTGTACTAAATATCTGTATGCTTTGGGGTTGTTACAAAAAAAATTGTTGCTTAACAGCAGTCTTTTTTAAACTCATGCTGATTATTTAAATATTCCCTTATTTCCCTTTAGCACTCTGCAGTTGCTGCTCTTCTTATTTTGTGAAATTCCCCTTATTCTGCAATAGTTTAACATTTGTAATCCCCTGTCAACAATTCCTATTACTTCTTATCTATATAACTTTCTCTTTTATTTCTACCCTATTTATAAACTCCATTTTCATTTTATCCTACTCACTGGCTATCCCTTTGGGGAAAAAAATTATCTTTCCTAATGACTTCTAAATAATTTCACTATTCATTCCTTAAATTCCTCTATTCTAAACAGGTAAGTTGGAAAATGCCAATAGTTCACTGCACTGTGCAACATACCCTTTGTAATAGCACAATAATAATAATAATACAATATTTGTTTTATTGGTACATTATTTGAAATGGTTATTGGATGTGTGTCAACGCTTTCAATTAAATGAACATACTCCTATGAAATATTTTGTCCAGTCTAACCCAGTTATTGAACATTTGTAAATATGAAAATTTTCTCTTGAGTTCCTACTACTGAATTCGTATATTCCATACCAAACATTTGTATACATTTGTTTAGAAATATATCAGCTTTTGTTATATTTCCATTCTAGGTCCTTTGTTATATTTCCATTCTAGGTCCCCCTGATACATCTCCATTAAAGTATTAGGTTTGCTGGGAAGGCCACTATTCCTTATTTACTTACCCGTATTTCAGACTTTATTTTTCACTGAACTGCTTACCACTGTACTTTTAAATTTTGCATTTCACTCGGCAAAGGATGCTCAGAACTCTCAAGATTAAGTGCTTGCACTTATAGACAGCTAGTCTCCAAGTAAATGTAGTCAGCAATGAGAAAATAAAAGCATTTAATAACTTTCAAAATGGTTGAAGGAATGTAAGTCCATTTCTTTCAGAACACAATGTACTTTTCCTGGCCAAATGCCTTGAGCTGCAGACTTCATGTCTGCCAGTGAGAGCATTTGCTAATGGAAAAAAAAGCTAATGACTTTGCAGATTCAAGCATTCTTCAAGCCTATCACCATTTTGTCATATTTTTCAAGCCTGTTTGTTTAAAAAAACTGTCCCTAGATCAAGCCAATGACATCAGTACAGATATCCACTTTTGTAAAAACAAGGGACATTATCAAAATTGTATACATAATATAATCAATACACCTTTACACCCCCAGCAGCCCAAGATTACATTGCATTAACAAACCTGCTTTTGTCCAGCCTTCCTTATCATGTTGCATTGTAAAGCCTATGTACCTTAAATCAAAGAAAAAGTTACTTGATAACATCTTTGACATATGCAACAGTCATTGAAATGACCCCCCCATTAAAAATATCCCCGACTACCCACTATAGAAAACTGCTTTAGAATATAACATGTAGTTAACATCATATAATGTTTTATACAAATATTTCTAAGAACAAGAATTGTTTTACTACAATTTCCCTTTTCGTCCTTCTGAACATTGTTGATGTAAAGTGGAGTATATGCTTTACATTTCAGCTACAAGCTTAAAGTCAACAAAATGCCAGTATTTGTCAGCCACTTTTTCTTGCAAAGCCATATTTCACAAGTATGACTGATGCTTTATAGTCTCGCATTTATTCACTAATTTTAATGTTGCTGATTTTCACCCTAATAATCTCCATCTCCCATCACTAGACTCTGGTTGAAGTCTAATGTACTTCTAATTCTAAAAACTGCAAGGAAAACCCAGACAAGCTAGAGTTTTCACTGGGTGATATCTTAAACCTCCCATAGTGGAGACCCATAGGATTTATGCAGATGACCCCTTCAAGACATCACGTGTATCAGTTACATGGCTTCTGAATGTCCATGACTTGTATATTTCACTTGTCTGAGTTTTCCTTGCAGTTTTGTACTGAATGGTTTGTCTTTGTGTCCTTTTTACCCTTTGACTTGGAAGTTAGTTGGGATATTTTGCAGGAAACATAATCTTTATGAACATCAGCTGGATTTAAATACCCTGTGTTTCTGAAGTACAGCCAAACAATCCATTTATGCTGCCCTGACGAGGTCAATAAATAGCTTGGAAAATGCATGTCCATAGCTAGTAGGGTTTGGCTTTATTGGCCTGAATGTAACCATAAAGACTTAAAAAGTAAAAAAAAGTCATGGACATTCAGAAGCCGTTTAGTTGATGCATGCAAATGACCCCCTCAGGGCATCAAGTGTATCGCATGGGCCTGCACTACAGAAGGTTTAAGGTATCTCACAGTAAAATCTCTAGCTTGTCTGGGTTTTCTTTGCAGTTTTTACTATATGGCTTGTCAATGTGTCCTTTTTACCCTTTTGTCTGGTGCTTTTATTCTAGTCAGCTCCTGTGCTTTTTTTCTGTCTGTCAAGCATTTTCTTATGAATTCTGTTGTATAAGAATGAAAAACAATCTCCTTCTGCTCGCAGACTTACTTTTTTTAGACATTTTTTTATTTCCTCCTTAGCCTGTAATACTTTTCCTTTCTTCCATAGTTTTGTTAGGATCATCTCTTTCTGCTAGCATGATTGCATCTTTATTAACATAAATCTTGATTCCTTTCTCATGGACAGGTTTGGAGCATACACAAAATGTGCCCTTTCAGTTAACAAATCCTGCTGTGAAACACCACTCCAGTTGCTTATTTGTACTCCCATAAAATTAATATGGTAAATCTCAGGTTTTCTCTGTGGACTTTTTCTTCTAACTATTTTTTTGAAATGGCTCTTCTTGAGAAGCCTCATAATCAGCCATCTTTTTCTTCTTTCACCCTCTAATTTTTGCAGTTTCTATTTCATCCAATTAGCTAGTTAAAGCTTTTACATTTTCCAGCCTTTTGTAATTTGAGTTGATCTATTCCTCCAATGTTTCATTTATTTTACACACCTCTGAGCACATTTGATTTACTTTCCCTCTAAATTACTGAAAACCATCTCCTGTACCAAAGCTGAAACTTGCTTTTTGCTGAACTGCTGCAGGATTCTTCCCAGTTAGAGTTTTCTGTTCTCCTTTTCTGGTTGATTTTCCCTCAGATTCCCCACGTCTTCTATGCTGGCATCCAGGCAGTGTAATTACTAGCCAGTGACTGAATTTTACTCAGACTGACAGTTTCAATTATCCTTTTTGTCAGTTTCTGTTTTCATACTAGGAGAGCTGAAATGAAGCTGTTGCTGAGTGTACAGCCATCTTGGAAATCCCCCTAGGGTATTACCCTTTGAGACTCCTCTGAGTCCAGGACCTCCCAGATTTTGGTCACTCCAGCTGAAGCCTAATGGTATCAAACCCTTGTACACACTTTTGGTGGGGTGGATGGGATGGCTTCAAGTAGCCTTGCTTGAGAATTCCTTTGGGCTTCCCCAGAGATTTTCTTCCCTGCTCATAGATCCTTAGTGTCACCATTTTTTTTCCTGAATAAGCAGTTTATTTACTTTTATGTACAAAGTTATGCACTTCTCTTGCCAGTTACCTTGCCATTTGAGAGGGGCCTGGAGGTCTTCATCTGCCACTGTAAATATGGATGCCGAATGGCTGGATCCAGATAGAATTCTTGACTGGAATATAGCCACATTCTTCATGGTGCCATGATATGCCTGTAAATGTGGGTATTGCTTTGGACTTTGAAGAATTTGTGGTAGCATAGCCCCACTATATGCTCTAGACCTTTTCATGGTACCACCTGCTTGTTGTAGAGCTTTGGTGTGGCTCAGTGAACCTGGTGTGGTTCATCCCTTAACATAGCCTCTTCTGTCACTGTTAATTAATTTTTACCAGTGGTGGAGTAGATCACTTTGACCTTTTGTTATCTTTAGTCATTGTCCATTCCCTCAGGAGGAGGATCTTTTCTTGACATTACAGCTAAGGGCAAATTCCTGGCATTTTCAGTCCTGGATCCAACTTCCTTGGTCTTCAGGCCAACACTTACTCTGTACTATAGTATATTTTAAAGCCAAGATGGATGAATTTGTTCCTCCTTGCAGGGATTGGTCACTCCTCTGGTGTCTGGCTGCAGTGGCCACTCCCTGTTCCTTTTCTTGTCATGGCACAGTATGGGCATAGTAGCTAGCTTGTGAGATGTGCTGACACACACAGTCACAAAGAAAATGTGGAGAAATTGCAGCAGCTACATAGATGTATAATATAGTTCTACAACCAACTGAAGTATCAGAGTAACTCTTTCAGACTAATATGCCAAGATGGCACTACCCTTGGCAATTTCACAATGTACTTTTCCTGTAATTCCAGGTATAATCAGTCAAACATTGTACTTCAATATACTTTCCAGCAAATCTTTCAGATACTTTCTCTTGGCTTTTTCTTGTCAATATCTCTGCATGCAGGTAATCTCCATCATTATAATCATCCGTGGCGGTGATGCTGCGGTAGCATTGTCGCCTCACAGTAAGACGCTGTCCAGTTCGATTCTCAGCTAGAGCGTCTTCTGCATGGAGACATGCGTGAATGGGCGTTCCTTCGTTGAAGGTTGTGCGTCAGGGCTGGTAACTCGGCACATAAAAATCAACTACCAATCATTAGCGGACCGGAGTTCCGCTGTGGTGACCCCTAACCGGGAAAAGCCGAAAGACACAACAACTCTTGCCTATAATCAGGCCTGTGATATTCATAATAATTTTTTCCTTGCCATCACCAAAAGACAAAAGCAAGCTAATTGGTTCAGTTTTTTTCTTTAACTAAAAAGAGCCATTTGACACTTAAAATAACTTCTCATAAATCAACTGCAGTTATTTATTATCTCCATGACAGCCTGTCACAACAAATTATGTAAATATCAGAATCTTTATATAGTGACTAAGTGACAAATTCACAAGGCAACCTCTTTGGAAGCACACAGATATCCAAAGGTTAGGACCTTGGACTTTACTTTTCATGACATTTATTAACTTCCTTTTCCCATACAATTAGATTATCTGTCCTTTTTTAGAAAAAGGTCCCTCACTCTGCAGCATATATTTTCTTGGAGGAGATGTACTATAGCTCACAAATCTCTTAATCTTCCACCATATACTCCAGCAAAATACAATTTGAATCATGAGAATATAAAAACAGAGGTGTTCCAAAGTGTCATAGCATTACAAGAAGATATAAATGTAGCTGTTAAAGATCATGTCTAAAGGCATGAAACAACCTTTGTTTTTTTGCATAAAACCAAAGATTGTTTCACACCAGCTTACAAATAAAAGTATTTTAAAAATGGCTTCCTATGGTGGAAGACTAAACATACACAACTGTGTTTACAGCATTAAAATTAATGGACAGGCAGGAGGTGGTTACATCACTTTGGGTTCCAGCTCTAATTGTGCTGGATAAGCATGGATAAGTATTTGTAAATTAAATTATGTAACTGCCAAAGTTTTAAATTAGTTTGGCAGAAAACTATCCATTAGGTCAGAGTTTAAGCCTTCCACAACAATCAGTGAGCATGGTTCTTGCCTTCCTCTCCACAGTGCAGCGCATTACGGGGGTGGGGATTTAGGTGACCATTTTCTCACTTTTGTGGTTGAGATTGTTTCTGTACTTTCTTGATATTCGACTTCATCATCTATCACAGAGGTCAGGGGAGAAGATCAGTCTCATTCTAGGTGCCTGTTGGTGGCTGAACTGGGCTTGAATTCAAGCTTTTAATCAATTGACAGAACAGGAACTTTCCTGGTCTTAGTCAGTGAGTCTCTGTGAATTGAGTAATAACCAGTTCTACTTCAGGACCTGACCTGGGCTTTTTTTCTTCCTTATTCTGCTAATTTGAAAGTTGAGGTCATGGTGGAACTTTTAAGCTGACAGGAATCCTTTCACTTGAGCTGAAAGTGGGCACTTCTCAGTTTGGATGGAACAGCACCCTGTGCCATCTTTTTTGGTCAGTTACAGGTGTTCTTCAGATTTTGGATATTTCTGTATTTAGTAGTCAATTTTCTATGGGACATTCATGGACAATTCCTGCTTGTTTCTGGTACAGGGCAGGACTAAGAATCAACAGTGGTTGATCACTCATTTATTTTAGTGTACTATTTTTCCATCTCTCTTTGAAGAACCCTTCCCCTTCAGGGAACTTAGACTTTGGGTTTGACAAGTTGCCCATCACCTGTTTGGCTTTTGGTTTCTGCAGCACTAAAGTTGAGCCTTGGACTAAATTTCCTTCTTTCTTTGGGGAGATGACTGCATTGATGTAACTGAATATCCTTGGTGAATATTGACACTCCTCCACCTTTAGTGTTTCGGTCCTGGTTTGGTGGCCGAAAAGTGTGGTAAGAGTTGTAGCCTGGTATTGCAGGGGTGGTATTGCAGGGGTGCTCTCTGGAGCCTTGAACCAGGTCTCAGTTAATGCACAGATATTGATGTTCTCCATTATCTGAAGTAGTTAACTTCATTTGGTCTGCAACCTGTGGGATACTGATCCGATCTCGGATCCGAGCCGGCAACTCTACAAAGCTTAGATCCGAGCTCCTAGCTCCTCCCCTTACCCACAATCCCCTGCCAACCCTGACTGACCTTAGATCTAGTTTGCCACGCTTCTGAACAGCAGCTAGATTGCGTGCTCCTGGTCTTTTGGTCAGATATGTCCTTGTATCTTAAATTTTTCTCCTTAAACTTGTGTGATTGTGTTGTGTTGGTTAGGTTTCCCTTCTTATAACCTTATTTTACATAACCTCTTTAAATTTTTCTAGTCAAATTTTCCTCCCCATCCCTCGCTGGTCATAGTCTGTGTGTGTGTTTAGTGTGTTTTGGGCCTACTGAGTGAGTTTTCTTTAGCTAACATGTCTGAGGCCCCAAAACCAATATTTTCTAAGTGCACCAAGTGTGGCCATAAGCTCTCCCCAACGGATGGCCACACTCGGTGTGTCCGGTGCCTTGGGGTTGAACACCTCTCCTCTGGGTGTTCTATCTGCGTAGCGTTCAACCCCAGGGCACTGAAGGACCGGAGGTTGAAGCTGATCCTAGCAGGACTCCTGCCCCCGGATTCAGCTTTGGCCTCCGGTGCTTCTGTGGCCTCCTCCCAGGCATCTGTGGCAGCCACTCCTGCCTCTCTCCCCTTGGCCGGGACTCAATCTCCCACTTCTGTGCCGGAGGAGAGGGAGGCCAGGAGAGAAAAAAGGAGGGAGAAGCACCACAAGCGGTGGGCCGAGGCCTCCGCTTCTGCCCCCCTGGCTAAACGGGCTTCTCCCTCCAGGGCTTCTAGGTCTCCTCCTTTTCGGCTCCAGTCTCCATGCTTCTCACCGGGACCTGAGGAGAAGGAGACCCTATCTCCATCGAGGTCATCGAGGCGGCACTCCTGGCCAGCCTCGGTGGCCTCGTCGAGATCCACCCGTAGCCTTTCGGATGCAGATTTGGACCGGATGATGCGAAGGTTCCTCCAGGCCCAACTGCAGATGGGAGTGCTCCTGCCTCCCCCCCTCCGGGGGGGAACTCAACACCCTTCTTTGCCCCGATAGCTCCTTCTCCGACCCGCTTCCCGGGTTTGGAGCGCTCGGAGCCGGGCAACATTGGAGCCGGGGATGGGTTAGCGCCGACAGTATCAGGTACTTCGGCTCCGACTCTTCCTTCGAGTCTGTCGGATCCTTCCTTGTTGGATCTGAGCTCTCGGAGCCGTGGTCTGAGCTTCTGATCCGAGGGGATTGGTGTGCCTTCGGCTCCGTCCAGGTCGGAGCACACTGGTCCTTCGGATCCGATGCTCTCGGTGCTGGTTCCAATCTGTCCATCGGATCTGGGCGAGGGTCTGCTCTCAGATCCGAGAGAGAGCGGCTCTCCCTCGGCCTTCAATGTGGTGGAGGGGGCTCTGTTGAGTGCATCCAGGCCCCCAGTCCTTGCTTCAGCTCCGTCCCGCACTCCCTCTCAGTTGGGCCAGGCTTCCATCACCCGGCCACAGGGACAGCCTGCTTTGATGTCTCAGGTTGTTCCCCTGGAACAAGATGTGACTGGTGAGACATCCTCGGACAGCCCCCACCCCCCCGAGGATGTTTCTCACAAGCGAAAGTGCAAGAGGAGGCATGTGGACTCCCCCGAGTCCTTGACAGAAGACACAGATTTGGATGAGGGGGAAGGCTCCTCAAGGTCACCCCCCCCGAGGATGTCTCCTTTGGAGACATCATGGAAATGCTTAGGATCAGGGGGGGTGGTCCACCCCCAAGGCTTCCTCGGACGAATCCATGTTCCTGGAGGCATTCAAAGCAGGCCCATCTACCTCTTGGGTGTCCCCTCCGGCCGACCCCTTAGTGGACCTTATTACCACTAGGGCGTGGAAGGAGCCGGACACTGTGGAGCCAGTCCCCAAATGTCCAGACAGAATCCTAAGCTCCCCCACTGAGAAGTCCCATTGGAGAAAGGGACCGCCTGTAGATGCCATGTTGGTGGCGGCAGCCACCAAGAGGGAGTTAGCCCAAGAGAGTCCCTCGGTCCATCCCCTGAGCAGGGAGTCTTGCTCGATGGACCTTCTTGGGAAGCGGGTCTTTAGTTCAGTGACCTTCGCTGTAAAGTCCCTGAACTACATGGCACATGTGATTCGGCTACAGCGAGACCTTATTAAAGAATACGCTGCATCGCCCCCCGAGTCCATGTTGGCGGAGGACAAACAGTTGTACTCCACTCGCATGGCCACTGTTAGGTCTATATCCAACACCTCTATGCGGCTTGTATTCCACGCTACAGAGGGAGCCGCTAGAGCCAGCGGAGCGGGCCTAGTTATGAGGCGTCAGGCCTGGCTCCGACATTGTGATTTCGCGGAACCCTTCAAGGCGTCCTTTGTGAATGCCCTCTTTGATGGTTCTGCCTTATTTGGCAAGACAGTTCGTGAGACTTTAGTCCAGAGCGAAAAGGACGGGAAGACGTTGTCTGCTTTCTGAGTCCGCTTCTCTGCTCCCCAGAGGTCCTTCTCCAGGAACCAAAAGGGACAGAAGAAGATGTGGTTCTGAAAGTCGCAACAGTCCCAGTCCGCTCCAGACTCCCAGTCCTTCCACGGCAGAGGAGGACAGGGTGGACGCCGCCTTAGAGGCAGAGGGGGCCCGAAAAACTTTGGGTCCAGAGAAACCTTCTCTGATCGGCCCACGCAGCAACCCTGAGGGGTTGCCCGACTGCTCCACTCTGGAGGCAGTCGGGGGGTGCTTCTCGAGGCACCTGGCAGCTTGGGAGTCCATTACAACAAACCACTGGGTGCTTCGTATCATATACAGAGGATACAGAATTCCCCTTTCTTACATTCCCTACATTCCCGAACACCTCCCTGATGTTCCACCCAATCAGGGGGAGGCTGCAGCTGCAGACGTTTGGCTGCTTTTAGAAAAAGGAGCTGTCCAACATGTCCCCCCGGGCCAGTCCGGATCAGGTTACAACTCAAGGTTCTTTTTGGTGCCAAAAAAGACAGGGGACCTAAGGGCCATCCTCAATCTTTCCCTACTAAACCTGTCAGTAACCAAAGAAAAGTTCCGGATGGTCTCTCTTCAATCTATTCTCCCCCTCTTGTGGGAGAACGACTGGATGTGCTCTATAGACCTCAAGGACGCGTACTACCACATATTGATGGACGTACGATCCAGGAGGTTTCTCCCCTTCCAGCTGGGAGACAGTCATTATCAATTCAGGGTCCTTCCCTTTGGTCTCACCTCAGCCCCCAGGGTGTTCACCAAGGTATTAGCAGTGATAGCGGCCCACCTGAGACTCCAGGGAATGCAGATTTTCCCGTACCTGGACGACTGGCTCCTCACCGCCCCAACAAGGCATCTACTATGCTTAGCCAGGGACTACTTCCTCAACCTTGCTCCACAACTAGGGATCACTATAAACTCAGACAAGTCCTCTCTCACCCCGACTCAGGTGATAGATTTTATCGGGGCCAGACTGGACACCAACAGGCAACTAGTCTTCTTAACTCCCGACTGGTTGCACACTTTGAGGGCACATGTGCGGGCCATCTTTCAATCTTCAAAACCTTTGGCGGGATTGGTTCTGAGGGCCCTGGGGTCCATGGCAGCCACTATAAACCTGCTTCCCATGGCGCATCTGAACATGAGGATTTTACAGTGGACTCTCCAAGTCCAATGGTCCCTTCATCAATACCCCTTGAGTCACCCCATTTCTCTCAGCAGGGCCTGCAAGAGGGCTCTCGTTTGGTGGCTTCAATTGCCGGACCTCCAGGCGGGGCGCCCCTTTGCCAATGCCCCCCCTCTCGCCACGGTGACCACGGACGCCTCTCGTCTTGGGTGGGGGGGCATTATTCGAGCAGGACGGTCCAAGGCACATGGAACGATTCGGAGACCTTATTGCACATAAATGTTCTAGAGATGAGGGCAGTGCTGTTGTCGTTGCAAGCACTTCAGAGCCTTCTGCCTGTAGGAACAATTGCAATCCAGACAGACAGTATGTCTGTGGTATGGTATATCAACAAACAAGGGGGAACCAGGTCTTACCCACTCTGTCGAGAAGCCATGAGAGTGTGGGAATGGGCGATCTCCACCAACCGCTTTCTCATTGCAATGCACATTCCGGGATGGACCAACATCCTGGCGGACAGACTGAGTCGCACCATCCTTTCACCTTACGAGTGGTCCCTCAATCCTCGAGTAGCGAGTCGAATTTTTGCCGTTTGGGGGCAGCCCTGTTGCGATCTTTTCACATCTCCCTCAAACACGAAATGCAACAATTACTTCGCTCTCATTCCCCCTGCCGGGGAAGCCCTGAGGGACACCTTGGTGCATGCTTGGCCACCCAGTCTTCTCTATGCCTACCTTCCTCTTCCCCTCATGCTGAAATGTCTTCAGGAAGCCAGTCGGTTGGGGAGCAGGATGATCCTTATTGCCCCATTCTGGCCTTGCCAAGCTTGGTTCCCTTACCTCTGTTCTCATCGAGTGAATCCGCCCTGGATTCTAGATCCCCTTCTGGATCTAATCTCCCACCCCCAGGGGCTCCCACTTCCCGACCTGGCCAGCCTCAAGCTTATGGCTTGGCTGCTCCAGTTCCACTTGTAGCTAGGACTCCCGGTATCTCTTCTCCAGTTAAAACTATCCTAGTAGCAGAGCACAAGCCCTCTACTAGGCAGGTCTATGGTAGTAAATGGAAGCGTTTCTCTATCTGGGCAGAACGCCATAATTTGGACCCTTTTACAGCCCCCTTGCCTGCAGTGCTGGACTTTCTTTCAGGTCTTTTTAATGGCGGAGCTAGCTGTTCTACGGTGAAGGTTCAGTTAGCAGCTATCTCTCATTACCACGTAGGTACTGAAATGGGTCCTTTGATTACTACAAAATTGTGCAAAACCTTCCTAAAGAGCACCTTTCTTCTTAGACCTCCAATAAAGGAAGCGGTACCTCCATGGGATTTGACCTTGATATTACAAGCCCTGACAGCCCCTCCCTTCGAACCGGCGTCTTCAGTAGACCTCAAATATTTGTCTTGGAAAACAGCCTTTCTTGTGGCTATTACTTAAGCCAGGAGAGTATCTGAATTGCAAGCTCTTTCTGCGAAACCCCCATACTTAGCCTTTCACAAAGATAGGGTTTACCTCAGGACCAATCCCTCCTTCCTCCTGAAGGTAGTTTCTGAATCTAATATTAACCAATCTATCAATTTGCCAGTCTTCTTTCCTAACTACCAGAACAAAGGGGAGTACAGACTACATTCTTTGGATGTGCACAGACAACTTAGATTTTACATTCATAGGACATCTGGTCATAGACAATCCGACCAGTTGTTCATCTCCTTTGCCAAATTTAATCTAGGTAAACCGGTCTCGAAAGTTTCCTTATCAAGATGGATTTCACAGTGTACCATTACAGTGTATCAAAATTCCGGCAGGCCCGCACCTCAAGGAGTTCGTGCCCATTCAACTAGAGCTATGGCTACATATGCCACCTTTAAATCCAGGGTTTCCTTGGATGATATCTGTTCAGCAGCCACTTGGGCCTCATCTCATACCTTCATCAATCATTATAAATTGGACATTACCTCCAGAGGGAGAACTTCTTTTGGCTCTGCAGTGCTCCGGAATATCCTTCCATGAAGGCCGCCCAAGGTTTAGGTAGCTGGGGACTCTGTCCCACAGGTTGCAGACCAAATGAAGTTAACTACTTCAGATTAAGAAGTTATGTACTCACCATAATGCTCCATCTGAGTAGGTAAACTTCATTTGTCTGCAACCGTTCCCCCCCTCCGTCCCCCTGACCTTCAGATGTGTTTCATGTCATATAGTGATGTACCATTTCTGGTAATGTAGTTAGTTATCCACTATAGTGCTTGCGGGCAAACTTGATCTGAGGTCAGTCAGGGTTGGCAGGGGATTATGGGTAAGGGGAGGAGCTAGGAGCTCGGATCTAAGCTTTGTAAAGTTGCCGGCTCGGATCCTAGATTGGATCCGTATCCCACAGGTTGCAGACAAATGAAGTTTACCTGCTCAGATGGAACGTTATGGTGAGTACATAACTTCTTATTTAGGAGTGCCTCGAGAGAGTGCATTTTGAGGTTTAGACTTCTAGCATTGAGTAGCATTACCTTCCGATTTTGCATGCTTGTACCTGTTACGGTGGTGGTTTTGTCCTTTGAACTTTGCCTAAAAATGACACTATAGGGGTGGCAAGAGCCTTAGCCAGTAACCTGAATCCCAGGAGCGACAGGTGCAGACCATCTCTGGCAAAGCATCGTGGCCTGTCGATCATGTCGTCCCAGGCAGACAGATACTGGATCCCCTTTGAATGACACCAGAAGCTTAGTCAATTGTTGAAGTCAATCATTTTGTTCTTATATTGTGGTATCATTCTGAGCGAAGGCAGGATGCTACTCAGGGATAGGGTCATACCTGCCTGGGCCACATGATCTGAGAGCTCTTCCATGTCTCTTTTCATGTAGTCCAGGGAGGTACGTTTCAAGTCATTCACTCCAACATGGACAATGACAGAGTCATATTTGTTCTTGTTGTGAAGTGACTTCAGTGCACGCGTTATGTGGCAGATCCTGGCACCCAAAAGTCTGCTGACTGTAATTTTGTCCTTGTTCAACCTGATGAGTGGGACATCAGTGTGCCGGACTATAGAGTCACCTATGACTAAAGTGTTAGGTATGTTGTCTTGCCTTAGGGGCTGTTGCTGGGTGGCACACTGGTGTTGTGAACTATGTGACACTTTGGTTGTGATTGGTGTTTGTTTGCGTTTTTGCTTCAGAGGTCCTTGTTGCTTGGGCCGGTTACAGTTAAGGGCCTCTGCATATGTGGATTTAGTGTTGCTATATGTGGGTGTTGGTGGTGTGGGTTTAGACGGGCTATGTGTTGCTTGAGGTGTAGTGTGGATGTTAACCTTCTCCTCTTGACTGTCTAGCACAATCTTGGGTGGAGAGAGCTTTGCTTCAATTTTGGCTATGTAAGTGCATCTCTCACAGGTTGTAGTGTTGGGTGATAGGAGGAGAGGGTTGTCTGTGTACATGAGGCAATTGCTGCATTGCCCCAGTATGCCCAGATTCACCAGGTGGACAGGAGAAATCACTGGAAGCTGACCCTTGGACATGCTTGGTTTGGTGCTTTTTTTTTTTTTTTTTTTGTAAAGTACAGGAGCTGTTTTCCCTTACTTTAGCAAGGTACTTTGCAATTATAGGCTATTTAGTGCCTACTATTAATTTCTTCTTATTAACAAGGAGAGCTGAGTGCTTGTATCAGTTTAAGGCTTCCTAGTGCTTTCCAGCAGGTATTAGAGCAAGTGCTAGTCACAGGGATGCTTAAAGGTAAGATGAAAAAAAATGCACACTGCCGTGTGCACTAGAGAAATTAGATGTGAAAGTAGGTAACTTAAGTTTTACCTGTTTAAAAAGTTAAGGTTTAGTGGAGAGTTACTATTTTTAAAACAGCAAGATGGATTGAAAGGGGTGGTCACTTTTGTATTCTGGTACTACGGAATAAGTAGGATGGCCAATCAATTTAAATAGTTGAAGGGGAGGGATTTCAAAAATGATGATTTTGTGATTACTCACACAAGCCAGTGAAAGTAGAGAGGAAATGAGATATATGGTCAGATTAACATAAGAGGCAGGCAACTAGAAAGACAGTGGTATTTAACAAGACAACTGTAACTGAGTGGGAGAGCGGGAAAAAAATTCTGCCTGACTCAGAAGAGACAGAGCTGTGGTCTCTTTTGAAGTTTTAATATGCTGTTAAAGCAGAATGCAAGTAAAACACAAGGTAAAGAAAACAAACCACAGTATTCAAAATATAAAAAGGCAATAAAGTAACACAAAATACAAAAAATAAAAGCAAACTAACCTTTCTTTCACTGCAAAGTGTAGCAGAGTCTGGATGAGCCTTTCTGGTAAAGCCAGGCTAGTTGCCCAACACAATGTGTCTGAAATTCTCCAGGTGCAACTAACACTAGGTATGCCTGCAATCCAAATTGTAGCTTGCTACAGATCCCCCACCATACCCCAAGATTCTCACTACACCTTTTTAAACATACTGGAAAATATTAAGATAGAACCAAACACCCTAATACTGGGTGATTTTAACTACCCTGCCATTAACTGGGAAAACTACTCATGTGCCAACACCTTTGCCCAACGGTTCTTGGAATTCATAAATTCCAACGCCCTGGATCAACTAATCCATAGTCCCACCAGGGGCTCCAATATCCTAGACCTGGTCATTACCAACATGGGAAATTGATGCTCCACACCTATGGTCACCCCCTTGTTAGTCAGGTCTGACCATAAGATAATCACCCTTAACATCCACATCCCACCCCCACCCCCCAGTAAGGAAACCTCCATAAAAAACTTCTCCAAAGCCAACTTCATGCTACTCAAGTCAGAAGTGACAAACTTCATGACACCCATGCAGATGGGAACTGAAAGTTCAACTGCTGAATCCTACACTAAGGCACTGTACGAGCACATCCACTCATGCATGAATCGTTCCATCCCAAATAGAACCAAGATGCTTTCATCCAAAAAAAGGAAGCCAATCTGGTGGTCCCCTGTCATAAACAAACTTTACAACAAAAGGAAGAAACTGTTGCAGAAAAGAGGAAAATCCCAGGATGCAAAAAACACCCTTACCAGCCTCAGTAAGAATCTGAGATCCCTCATAAAATCCTTCAAAGTAAGTTACGAAAATAAAATTGCCAAAGATTCCAAAGACAACCACAAGGCATTCTATAACTCTGTCAAGAATCTAAATGGCAATGCTCAGATCTGCTCTGAGCTAAAACAGAATGGCATTAAATATACTGATCCCAAGGATATTGCCAACATCCTGGCAGATTGATTTAGTGCCAACTTCACCCCCCCCTCACCCCCTAAATGGCCCATCTCAGTACCAGACGATTGCCAAATTCCGGTAATAATGGCCACACAGGTAAAAAACGCACTCTCCAAAGCTAAGAATACAGCATCCATGGGACCAGATGACATCCCGGGCTGTGTACTACATGAACTACAATATGAACTGGCACCTCACCTAAGTGTCATGTTTAATCATAGCCTCACCTCAGGTTTCGTGCCCACTGAGTGGTGCAGAGCTACAGTTATCCCACTCCACAAGGGGGGATCCACCTTGGATCCCAGAAACTACCATCTCATCAGTCTGATGAGCCTTATCTGCAAGGCCATGGAGCGTATTATCATGGAACTTATAAACAAAGACACTGACATCCTTCAAACACTGTACCCCACCCAGTTTGGGTTTGTGAATGGCCGATCTTGTCTTCTGAACCTGACTGACTTCTTCAAATCAGTCTCCAGAGCCATGGACAAGGGTAAGGTGATCCACACAGCCTATCTAGACCTTGCCAAGGCCTTTGACACCTTCCCCCACTCTGGAATCATAGATAAACTTACTAAGCTGGGCATTAATCCCTACGTCACCCAATAGGTTGCTAACTGGCTTACTGATAGAACCCAAACGGTAAAAGTAGCCAACTCCAAATCCAGCTCCATACAAGCGACAAGTGGAGTACCTCAGGGTTCAGTCCTGGGACCACTCTTGTTTGGCATCTACTTCTCTGAAGTACAGGCCAACACTAAGGGACTCTAGCTAACAAAGTTCGCAGATGACTGCAAACTGGGAGCCATTATTGAATCCCCAAATTATGTGAATACTCTACAAAAGGGCCTTAGAGAAACAGATGCTTGGTGCCAGAGCCATGGGCTCAAGCTCAATGCCAAGAAATCTACAGTTATCCCCTTTGGGAAAAAACATGTACCCATGAATTTCCATATAGGTGGCAGTACACTAAACACCAAAAGTGTGATAAGAGACTTAGGGACACAGGAGGACAGTGGTCTCACCTTCGATAACCACATTGCCACAACAGTCAGGAAATCCTTCTATGTAGCACACCTCATCACTAAGGGCTTTTCATCCAGAAAAAAGGAGGTCATTGTCCCACTGTACTCATCCCTCATTAGACCCATTATAGAATACAACGCCCCATTTGGTATGTCCCTCCTAAGACATCTGCAACAACTGGAAAGGCCGCAGAAATACCTCACTAAAAAAATCACAGGCCTAAAGCAGATGCCCTACGCTGACCGCCTTAAAAAACTCCAGCTATACTCTGTTGCATATCGTCTACTCAGAGGTGATCTCTGCTTAACATACAAGGCCATGTCAAACCTAGAGCTGTTGGACATGCTACACTTAAAGAAATCCCAATCCCTCAGAGCCACACGCTCCAGGGATCTAAACCTTGTCATCACAATAAACAAAACATGCTGGAGGGATAGGTTCCTGACACAGAGACTCCCCAGACTCTGGAATAGATTGCCCATACATGTCAAGCAGAGTGCCTCTTTGGCCCTCTTCAAAAGGAACCTTGACGATTGGATGGAAGAAAGGAAATTCACCCCAGGGATCACGTCAGTTGCCCTGCTAGACAGGGGTCCAGGGAAGTAAATAGTGTGGGAAGAAATAGCCAGGGAATTGTTATGGCTAGGCTTGTATAAGCCCTAGGGCTGAAAGCCTAGTACCAACCTATGAACCTATGAACTGATGTGCTGTACCACAACAAGCATTATCATAGGCACATGTCCAGCTCTGGACATGGATACTTCTAAAACAAAATGCAGAATTCTTATTGCTAGAAAGGATTAACTCAGCTATATACCCCATCAAGAGGAACCCCTTTGTAGATTAATTTATATCATACAAACACGTCTGTTATATAATGAGGTGTTTGTCAAATAATTGACTACTTTTAGTATTCATTACTAACCAGATGTGCTTTATCATCTGCTTACAAGGATTCAGGAATTTTCATGTTTTTAAGACTCTACAAAAGTATGAAGAAATAGCTGACATTTTTGTTTAATATTAGTAAAAAAATCAATAAAGTTAAAGGTGATCGATAAGTCTATTCACAATATCTTAGACCTTCAGCATATGGTAGAGATATATTTTGTTGTTATGTATTTATGGGTTTAAGAAATCCTTCCAGTATTGTTGTTCTGTATAGATGGGTTTACCAAATCCTTCCAGTACTCTTTTTATATTTTTAATACGTTGCGAAGAGCCTAGAACATTTAAATAACCTGAGAAAAATATGTCATTTGATATTTAAAGAGCACAGCTGTAAAGTTCTGCAAATAGGGCAGAGTAATCTTGGTATACATTATAATTTGGGAGTAGAAAAGTTCCTAGAAATAGAGGAAGAAAAGGATCTCACAGGTTATCATACCACTTAGATTATCAAAAGCAAAGCAAGGAAACTGTGGTAATAGTAAAAATATTGATCCAATGTTTTCTGCTTTTGTCCGATTCAGCCTTCGTGTTATCGAATCTGACTGGATCACACCTTAGCAACATTTTTTTGGAAGCTGTGGATCCTGGGCTTTGTCTGCTGTCCTACCTATAATTCCTTCTGTTCCCCTAAACTGCCTCAGATCTTGTTTGCTGCTTCTGTCAGAAACATTTTTGGTTTGAGGACTCTGATCTTTTGTATGAGACAGGTGCTGTTTTGTCAAGTTTTCTCTGCTAAATTTCTTTTCACACTTTGACAGTGTTTTTTTTTTCTTTACAACTCATTTTATTCTCCTCGCCATTTAACATTCAAGACTATATGTATACTTTCAGTTAACACTCATAGCTCATCGTGGCATCCAGACCTTTCTTGGGTATGACTTTTTAACTAAGTGACTTACCAGCTTATAATAAATAGGCAGAATTAGAAAGGGCAAGAATTCATTAATAAAATGACATGGAGAGTGTTAATTTAAGATGTTCCATTGTAGAAGATCCTTGATTATCTTATGCTTTTAAGCATATTTTTCAGAAAATGCTCTGGAATGCAAGAATGTGTGCAGGCTGTAAAAGGTGCAACATTCCACATCAAATAGGTGTTAATGAGTTAAAAAATAATCCTTTCAGGAGGCTTTTTTCTTTCTGAGTTAAAAAAGAGAATCCTTTCAGGAGACTTTCTCCTTTTTTCCTACTTGCCTCACACAACTAACTGTATCTATTTCTCTTTCCTTGACTTTCCATTAACAGAATGAAAGTTTGTTTCTCACCTTGTGAGGCTGTGTTTATCTATTAGGCTGCATAGCTGTTATTTTCTTGAGCATTTTCTTTATTAAGTAGACTGTTTTTCATGATGGACAAAGTTCAAGGCTTCAAGAAATACTTGGCCTGTGAACACAAGATTGCCGCGCAGGACCCACACTCCTTGTGTGTATAATGTTTGGTTTTAACCCACCTGGACTTTGATTGTAAAGCATGCCCCTCGTTTGGCACTAGGGCTTTGCAGGGATGCAGGGACAAATTGGTCCTTAAGGGTCTTCTTTCCCACCTAGGCAGGAATGTTAGCTCCTTCTGTTGCTCCAGAATCTTCATTTACTTCTTCCCAAACAAAGAAGTCAGAGAAACCAATATCCTTTAAGTAGAAAGAGAAAGACAAACCTAAAGAGAGAGAAAGAAGTGAATAGAAAGTCTAGAAAGCATTGTCTGGATTTAGCAGCTCTTTTGGGTCTGGTCTTGAAGACTCTGAAGCATTAAGATCCAGAAACCATTCAGATCCGATCACCAGTGCCTTTTCCATGCTTTTCACCAGAGACTATGAGTCCTAGGCTCTGCTCCCCTTTCTTGCAGGAGAGGCGCTCATCCCAGTCACTTTCTGTAGTGTCTTCTACATCCATCCATTCCACAAGGAGCCTTACTGAAATGGATGACGTCAGGATGATGCGGAGATTTCTCCAATCACAGATTCAACTTGGAATCCTGCCAGTGCCATCCCCTTCAGGCACACCAGCTTCAGTCCCTTTTGCTCCTCCATTGGTGTCTCCTGTTCCAGTCCAACCTTCAGACCTGAAGTACACAGACCTGAGCCACCACAGAGCACCTTTGTTGGACCCAATAGTCCTTCCATATTTTGCTCCAGCTTATCCCATACTCTTTTTGACTCTGATATTGCCAAATCTCAACAAGTATTGAAGCCAATACATCAGTGACAAGGCTGAAGCAGTGGGATCAACCCTGAAATTATTGGAGATATCTCTTCCTCTTGGTGCTCCAGTGCTTGATAGCTTGGCTCCATTGTTGGCCTCAGAGCCAGGGCAGATCAGAGTGGAGGGTGCTGTTCCTATCCAGTTTTTGGATTGGGAGAGTGGTTCTTCAGCTTCTGTCATGTCCTTGGTGTTTGAGGCATTCAGTAGGGTTCTCTGCACACCAGAAGAATTGGTGTCTCTACCCATGCTTGGTTCCAACCTGGGCCCCATTTAATTCTGCATCTGTGTTCCCCCATCCTGATAGACTGGGACAGTCAGCCTTGGGGGACACTTGCCTTGTGAGTTTCCCATCTGATTCCTGAACCCTACCCTGAACCCAAGCATGGCACGTCCTAGGAAACAGACATGTAAGAGGAGACATATGGACTCCTCCCTGGAGTCAGTTACAAAAGACACAGACTTAGATGACAGAGAAGGATTCCCACTATCCCCTCTGGAAGATGTCACCTTCGGTGATATCCTCAAACTAATAAAACAGCAAGGTGGTTGAACAACAGTTATAATCTGTCCTGAAGAGTCTGTGTTCCTTGAGACTTTTGGGGCTGGCTCTTCTACTTCTTAGGTGGTGCCACCTGCTGATGCCTTTAGAAATCTGGTGGCTCAGCAAGTGTGGAAGGATCTTGATGTAGTGGAGCCCATCCCAAAGAAACCTGACAATGTCTTGTTCACCCCAAAAGACAGAGTGCACTGAAGCAAGGGACTCCCAGTAGATGCCAAGGTTGTGGTGGTAGCCACTAAAATGGAGCTCTCAGAAGAGAGAACATCTGTTCATCCCCCTAACAGTGAGTCAGGGGCACTGGACAGGTTTGGGAAAGAGTCATATGCATCAGCAACTTTTGTACTTAGGTACCTTTTACATATGGCACGTTTCCAGAGGGAGCTGACCAAGCAGCTTTCTAGGTCCTTCTTGGATTGATTACTACTGGATATCCAATTTTCTACCCTATAATCAATGTCCAATGTATCCGTGCATTTGCTTTCAAATGCAGATGATGGTACATCTAGAGCAGCAGGCACTAGCATAGCCATCCGGTGACGTGCCTCGATGCGATTATGTGACTTTGAGGAAGGTTTCAAGATTATTACTTAATGCTCCATTTGATGGTTCAACTCTGTTCAGACCAAAGGTTAAGGAGACTCTCAGCAAGCATGAGCAAGACAGTAAATCCTTGCCTGCCATTGGGATCTACCCTCTGACCCATAGAGGACCTTTGGCAGAAGCCAGACATCATGGTTGATGTGGTTCAGAAAGTCTCAAGGCTTTAACATTCCTGTGGATGGACTCTCCTGAGGTGGGGGGACAGTTATAAAGGATGTCATCCTAAGGGCAGAGGCAACTGCAAAATCAAGGATTTAGCAGCCTTTTCACTGAGAAACCCTATCAGTGCTCGTGAAGGGTTGCCTAACTGCCACACTCCAGAGGCAGTCGGGGTAATGCTTAATCTCTGCACCACTGAAACCTGGCAAGCCATCACACTAGATACATGGGTGCTAAGGATAATCACCAGAGGCTATTCTGTTCCTTTTATTTTACCTCCTCAGAAAAAGAAAATAGGATTCTTGATGTACTACCTAGTCATATGGAATCTGCAGCAGCAGAAGTAAAAAAAAAAAAAAAATGCTGCTTTAAAAAAGAGCCGTCCAGCAGGTTCACTAAGACAAGTTAATATTCACAGTCTATTCCACATTCTTGTTAGTTCCAAAAAAAAACAGGGGACCTCAGGCCAGTCTTAGACCTAAGCCACCTCAGTTTGTGAAACAGACAAAATTCTGGCTGGTCATGATTCAGTCCATTCTACCTCTCTGGAGAAAGGACTACTGGATGTGCTCCAAAAATCTCCCAGATGCTTACTGTCATATCAAGATAATGAGGCAGTCCAGGAGATTTCTCCATTTCTGTCTGGGAACCAGTCCTGGGTGTTTACCAAATGCATAGCAGTGGTAGCAAAGTATCACAGACTGCAGGGGTTCCGGGTGTTCCCGTATTCAGATGACTGGCTCCTCACCACTTCAACCAGGGATCTTTTTGTTTCAAAAAAGGACTTTTTGTCCCATCTTCTGCAGTGACTGGGGATTACAGTCAATCATGTAAAGAGCCAGCTGACACCTACACAACAGAAAAAGTTTATTTGATTCCACCTGAATATGATCAATCAGATTGCCAAGCTCATGGACTCCAGGATATCATCCATACATCAGATAGCTGTTCATGTTCTTCACTACCCTTCCCCTCCTACAAAGCTTATTCTCCATCTGCTAGGGCTGATGGCCTGTGCAATCACACTAGCTCCCCTAGAAAGATTTTATGTGAGAGTTCTTCAGTGGACCTTGTTGGTTCAGTGGTCCATAATGTTGCACCCATTGCATGCTCAAATTCACCTAACATCCATCTGCAGGAGACATCAGTTGCTGATTGACTGCACCAGTGGTTCTGGATGGTCAACCTTTTTCTCTGCCATACCACCTGGCTACAGTAACCACGGACACGTTCCTATTCTGGCAAGAGGGGGGGTGCATTTCCAGGGGAAGACTGTCCAAGGTTCATGGTCACCCATGGAGGTCAGTCTTTACATATATCTTGTCCTTCATGTGATGCAGGCTTTACAGGACGTCCTTCCCAAGGGTGTGATTTTTGTCCAGATGGACAACATAGTGGTAGTCTGGTATATCAACAAGCAGGGGGATCCTGTTTTTATCCACTTTGTCGGAAATCCATGAAAGTGTGGCAATGGGTGATATCTTCCCATAACTTTCTTATAGCACTGCACATTCTGGGGACTTCCAGTGTCCTAGTAGACAAACTGAGCAGGCCCATACTTCTGCCTCACAAGTGGTCTCTCAGTCATGCAGTGGCAACACAAATCTTCAGTCACTGGTACCAACCTTGCTGTGATATTTTTTGGTTTGTACCTACACAAATGCAGCATTTACTTTGCCCTGCTCTCCCTAAAGAGTCGATCACCAAGGTATACTATAGTCCACTATTGGCACCCAGGTCTTCTGTACACCTACCCCCAAAACCTTCTTAACAAAATTTATTCGGAAAGCCAAAAGGTGCAAGGCCAAGGTAATCGTCATTACTCCTTTTTTGCCATCGCAAGTTTGCATCCCTTTTCTCTGGCCTCCTCTACTACATGTTTCCTGGACACTGAGCATTCAGGCAGGTCTTATGAGTCATCCATCAAGGTAGCCTCACTCTGATCTAAAGGTCCTAAAGCTAACCTCATGGTTCCTCCAGTTTTAATGATGGCCACAGAGATGCCAGGCTGTCACTTCATATCTTGACAGCTTCTCAGAAACCAAATACTAGAAAGACTTATCTTAGCAAGTGGAAGAGGTTTTGTATTTGTGCATCTTCTAAGGGAATAGATCACTTTTCAGCTCCTCTTGTATCTATCCTTGACTACTTCTCAGATCTCTTCCATAAAGACTCCAGTTTTTTGACAATCAAGGTCCAACTAAAGTTATTTCCAATTTCCACATTTGGCACAGCCAAACTCCCATTGCTTCCTTTAAGATTTCAAAGGCCTTTTTAAAGGGAATTTTCCTGTTAATACTTCCAGTTCTTCCATGGAACATTACAATTATGCTGTAGATCTTAACTCAGGCTCCATTTGAACCTGCATCTACAGTGGATCTAAAATATGATTCTTTAAAAAACATTTTTGGTGGTTATTACTTCTTTAAGGAAGATCTCAGAATTGCATGTTCTTTTCTGTAAACCCCCATTCATTGTCTTCCATAAGGAACTAATTATAATTTTCTACCAAAGGTAGCATCCGAAGTAAACCTTAAACAGACTATCAATCAACCAGTATTTCCAAAATTTTCTGGTAAAGGGGAATACACTGTACACCTACTGGACATACAAAGACAACTTAGATTTTATTTGTACAGAACTAAAGGTATTATGAAATCTGATCAGCTGTTTTCCACTTTCTCTAAAGTGAAAGTTGGCCAAGGAATATTGAAAGTCTCTCCGTCTAGGTGTCTTTCAAATTGCATAATGTTTGTGTATGACAAGCTGGTTCTGTTTTTACTTAAGAAACAAAAGGCTCATTCTGCTAGTGCAGTAGCTACCTCTACTACTTTTCTAAGCAGAGTTCCTACTGATGAAATTTGTGCAGCAACAATTTGGTCTGCTGATCACGTTTGTGTCTCAGTACAAGCTGGATATACAGTCTTGGTCCCGTACATCATCTGGCTTCACCATTCTCAGGAATATTCTATCTTGATATCACCCAGGTGTTTTGGAATCTGTCCCAAGGGTCTAAGTGAATGAAAGCAGAGATCAGATATGAAAGTTATTTGATTGCCATAATGATAAATCCATGTTCCTGGTCTTTTTTCCAGTTCAGCATCCCTTCCTAAAGTGTCATCTGGTACTCCTTGGAATACATGGACTTTACCAGGAACCTTGTTCTTAAACAGTCTTAGTTGCTGTTTTCTGTTTATTTTTCTTGACCTTTTTCCTTAAATCTTACTATAGGCCAGCCTGTTTATGTTTATTATAGTATATGTACAGTTGATGAGCTGACAAACTTGATCTGAGGTAGTTTAGGGGAACAGATGGAATTATGGGTAGGGTAGCAATCAGAGCCATGGCTCCACAGCTTCCAAAAAAGTTACCAAGGTCAGACCCGATAACTTAAAGGTTGAACTAGACAAAAGACAAAACAACATGGATCTATTGTTATGGTAAGTACATAACCTTCATTTAAGTTAGTTTCCTATGTGATAGATGATTTGATTGAAAAATAGGTGATGATACCATTGTAATAGGATAAGACGACCATTAAAGTACTACATGCACTTTTGGAGACCACATAAGGAAAGGAATACTAGTTCACTGGAAGGAGTTCAGAGTAGTGTTACTAGAAAGGTGTTTAAGTTGGGGGAAAGTATATAAATATGAACTTAGGATTTATGGGGCTTTCCTCACTTCAGGAGAAGAGACAGATGAGACACAGTATAGGCACAATTTTTTTTCAGAGAAGTATGAAGAGGTTATCTTGAACGGAAAGGATGGAGGAGGTTAAGAAATGGGCACAGACATCAGATTGTGGATATTAATTTCTCCTTATATCTGAGGAAGTACTTCTTTACAGAAAGAGTGTTTGAGCCATGGGATACACTTCCAGAAAGGATGGTATACAATAATCCAATAACGCATCTAAAAATTAAGATGGATGGAGAAATTGGAAGGTCTTCATTTGGCATCAGCTAAAAGGAAATTAATGGTTTGTGCATGACAACACTGTTGAAAGTGGATATTCATCTATCATATGGAATTTAGCTGTTTATGGCACAGGGCATACTTTGTTATGCCCATCCCCTTAAACTTTTTATTTCCACAAACTTGTATAGTTTGAATTTTTGTGGGCATACCTGGTTACATACATACATTCTCCTTAATCTGCCTACTGCTGCAAATTTTTATAGTTTGGATTTTTGTGGTACAAACCACCATTACCATTTTCAAACCCTTTTTTCTGCAAGGGGTGAGGGTGTCATGTCATTTATCCTTATCTCTCTCAATTCAGTGCCAGTCTCCTACATTCTTCGACAGTCATGCCTGACCGTCATAGGTTTTCTCACACACAGTCCATCCATCTCTTTTCTGAATGCCATAGTTTTCTCTTCCTTTGTTCCATTACTGTTCCAAATCTTCTGTACCAGATTGTCTTCCTCTTTCCTGAACATGCCCAAACCGCTGTAATCTGCTCACTTTGACCCTTGTCTGCAATTGGAGCTACTTGGGATTCTGCTGTGATATCCTAATTTTTTTTTCTTCTTCTGTCTCACAGTGTGCATATTACCACCCATCATGGGCATTTCATCTCCTTTGGCTCTAGCTTCCTCAGCTGCTGTGCCTTCACTGCCCAGGTTTCTGTACCATACAGTAGCACTGGTTGCACCACTGTTTTGTACACCTTACTTTTCAGCTTCTTTGTCATTCTTCTGTCACACACTAACCCTGAAACTCTCTCAGTTTGCTACAGAAACTCTGTTTCTAACTTTGAATTCCTCATTCAGCCTTCCTTCTTCTCAGCCACCCTTTTCAGGTACTTGAAGCTGTTCACTTGTTCTACTGTTTCCCCTTTTATCTGTTCTGATTTTCCCCATTTGCTGCATTACAACTGTTATCTGTACTTAGTTTCATCTACTGTGCCATCAATTTTTTCATGTCATTCCCATATGCTTTGCTGAAGTTATTGTTCAAGGTCTACCTGCAATGCCACATCAGCTGCATACAGCAACCTTGTTGATCTGTCCCCTCTGACTACTTTGCTAATGTAGTCCATCACCAGTATGGACAGCAGTGGGCTCAGAGCCGAACCCTGAAGTACACTTGAAAAATCCTCTCTGAGTCCAAATACTGTTTGTACTTGTGTCATCAAGTCCTTATATATAGTCTGCACTAATTCTACTAATCTTTGTTTGACTTCAGACCATCACAAGACTGCCCAAATTAGCTTTCTTGAGACCATATGATATGCTTTCTCCAAGTTTAGGAGTGTCCAGTTGGACTCTTTCTCATCTCTAGCTTCTGCTCAACTATCTGTCTCACTGTCAACATTGGGTCAGCTGTGCTGTGCCCTGATCTGAATCCGAATTATTTATCGTCCATCTTACTTTCTATTACTCTATGTATTCATTTATCAGTCACAGTCTCCAGAACTTTCATGCAGTGTGACAGGAGTTTGATACCTCTATACTGTCCAGAGTTGTGAATGTCCCCTTTCTTCTTGCACACTGGCACTAGTATGCTTATTTATGACACAAAGTTGTTTAGAATTTGGGTAGTTATAAAAATGTATATATTTGGACATAAACTCAATTGTCCACTTTAAAGTTAGAAAGACATGCATCTGGAGCATTTCTCCCCGGGTCTCCGCTGAAAACAGGCTCTGTGGAACCTAGTCGGACTTTCCCGGTCAACAAAGGATAAATAAAATAAAAATAAAATAAAAAATTAAGTAGAAAGCCATTTTGTCTTTTTCTGCTCAGATAAAGTACAGAACTAAAGCAGTGACTGTATTGTAATTACCACCATGAGAGGCAAAACCCCTTTTGGACAAAGTAGAGTAGTTGAGGCATTGTTTTGTTTGAATGGTCTGGGCTGATTTTAGATTTGTAATTGGGACAATCCATTTCTAATAAGGTTTGTTATTTATTCAGAGATATTATTGCCACATCCTTCAAATATGACAGCATAAGGAGAATGTTTCCCATGTGAAAATTTATTTTTAGCAAATATTATCTGGCTAGATATAATCAACCAATGAACCCTAATTGGGTTTCTTTGGCTTTGTTAGCTTAATAGACTTATGGGGACATAGTGTAATTAATGTATTTATATTGTATTGAGCAGTTGGCTGGAGTGCCTTCTGTGTGGAGTCTGCATGTCCTCCCTGTGGTCGAGTGGCCTCCGAAAGACAAGCGTGAATGGTCGTGCCTTCGCTGAAGGTTGGGCGTCGGGCTGGCAACTCGGCACCATAGAAAATCTACTGCCAATCATTAGCAGGTTCGGAGTTCCACTGTGGCGACCCCTAACTGGGAAAAGCTGCAAAGACAAACAACAACATTGTATTGAGCAGTCATTAGCAAAAAAAAAAAAAAGTAAAAAGAAAAATAGCTTGCTTTCTTTAGCTGGAGATTAAATTTCTTCTGTTCAGCCAGTCTGATCATTTCTGACAGTGATTGCAAGTATTACTCAAAGATATGACACAGATAGGTGTACCATATCTGATCTGATGCCTCTGTGTAAACATAAGGCTCATCAAACTTTATACATAACTATCATTTGAGCTGTACTTATGCCACAGATAGTGTACATATATTTGGTCTGAGTCTCTGGAAAACTGAACTATTTATGTTTGTTTGTTTATGTATTTACTGGTCATGGTAGAGCAGTAATCCCACTGGCCCATTTTCAGGCTTACTTTGCTGAATGCTTGATGTCCATTGTACTGTTCACTGTTGCAGTCCTCATCAGTGGGATATCCTGCCTGCAGGTAGCCCAATGGCTGGCTTGACTTCCATAGCCATCTTTGATCTTTCATGCTGCATTGTCTTGATTGATTGCAAGCTGTGTAAGTGTCTTCCTTCTGGTGGTTCAGACTGCCTCCACAAAACAATAAGAACCCCACAGAAAGAATATCTTTCTAACCTATAGTTGCACTATTCATAATTCAAATGTTTGACGGTTGCTGTAACACTGAAATTGTAAAAAAAAAAAAAAAAAAAAAAGACATCAATGTAAATTGTGATAAGTGGATCCCATATAAAGATTTTCATATGCACTGCCCTTTCTGCCTTAGGCCATGGCACATTATGGATAGCTGTCCACTCTGTGATAGGTTCTCCCTTAGAACAGTCGGGAGTAGAGCTAAGTCCCTTGTGGAGTGTGCAGCTCCTAAAAGGACACACTTCTTGTCCCATGCTACTATGTCACCTTCAAGAAAATATAGGCTTTTTCCTCTGAAGCAGACACTCAGAAAAGTGACAGGAGAAGAAGCAATGGAGACCCAAAGACAACCTGTCAGATGCTGACAGTTTTCTTGGGTCCTGTGAGACAAAACTTGGTAGTGCACCTTTGCAGCACTTGGCTTTAGACTTGTATTTGGCCATGGCCTTTGGCGCAGTTGCTGTTTTCAAAACAGTTTGGCTTCTAGCTGGTCCAAAACAACTGCAGTGTCTGATAGTGAAAGCCCTGACTGCTGACAGCCAAACTGAAAATAGTGAATGAAAGTGAGAGCAGTTTCTCCTTAATCCTGGTTAATGAGGAGGTTCCAGCAGGCTTCCCATAAACTGAGAACCCCAAATGTGGTTCACACAGAAAAACTGAGACTCAAAGTGCCAAAGACAAACCAGCATCTTCTAGTTTTCCTCAGCCAAGACCAAGCAGATCCTCCTTCCAGTCCACCTTTCAAGCTTTTTCACAGGCCATATTTCAACTAGCTTAGGACATATGAGCTTCCTGGAGTCCAAGCAGCAAGTGTTGGATGTTCCTAAAGTTTTAAGGATCCCCTCAGAAAGAAAAGGGTAGAACCTCCTTATATGGAAGATTCTGTTACCTCAGATTCAGAGGCAGAAGAGTTGGGCTTTATGGTCTGTTCTCTCCTTCCCCATGTATGACTTTGACTTTGAAGATACCTTATTCTCCCTCACCACAAGAGGATCTCTCCTTTGGGGGCATCCTTCATAAGATTAAGATGGAGTTCTATTGAGAGTCCAATGAATACTCCCAGACCCATCAATGATATTGACCCTTCATGGGCCTGCCAGATCCAAGAGCTTAAGCTGTTCTTTCAGTCATGGATGTTCAGGAAGATGTATTCACTAATGAATCTCTGGAGACGGGTTTCTTTCCTTCTGCTGTCAGAAAACCTGATTGGTTTTACCAGATCCAGAATTTCCACAAGTTTCTTTACAAGAATCTTCTGGTCGATCCAGCTGTTGTGTCACTGTATTTCAGAAAGGATACTGTTTGACTCTGTCCATGAATCCTATTCCCAATGACAGGTGGAGTAGGACACTCTTCCACTTTGAGACAGAAACCTATATTTTCAGAGCCTTAAACTAGTCCCTGCTGACAAAGATGATGCCCAAGGCCGAAGGGATCACAGAAAAAATCTAAAACAGCAGCTACTAGAGTTGTGTGACCTATTATCAACACAGGTTACAAGGCAGTTCAGAAACTGTTGATATGAAGCAGTAGATATATGCAGGGCAGCAGCAACAGGGTCAGTTTTTCACAGACTTGCTTGGCTGAGGACATAGCTCTTGCCAGATCATGTGAAGGTAGAGTTTCTAAATACACCCCTGGATAAAGAATTCCTCTTTGGACTCCCTGTTGAAAGTGTCTTTAAAACACTGAATGAAAAAGGAAAGAACATGCACTCAGTCAAACAGCGTTTTCACTCACAGACATTTACGTCCACTAAGCATTACTTCTGTAACTCTTTATGTCTATACCGCAAGCAAGACAAATGTAAGCCCAGCAAGGTAAAGAGGTCCACACAACCAAGCCGTATACCACTTGCAGCATGGAGCTCACGAGGCTCTTCATTGTGTTTGCAACTATCCTAGGCATCCCGCCGCCCAGGATGGATGACCCAGCATCAGCCAATCACTGTTATGCTCTGCTACCTGGTACTACCAATGCATGTGCCAGATGCTACAGTCTTGATAAAGAATAGATCCAAACACAAATGCTGATCATCTTAAGTACAGTAAGAAAAAATGCACACACAAAGAAAGAGTATATCAATGATTTTAAATGATCCAAAACATTTTGTGATAAAGCAGCTGACTACCTGAACCAGGTAGATGAAGTGCTGCCTGTAATCATTGTTTATCCACACATTATCTCTAACTGCAGTGGCACATGATGCACTTGAAATTCCTTTTAAAATATGCACATCTGATAGGAAAAGAAAAACACAAGTGCAAATATATCTTTTCTAGAAAAAGGTTCAGTCTGACCATTTCATTTAAGCCAAAATTTTGGTTCTGAATAAAAAGATATGATGATTTACTTATTCCTGAGGCAAATTCTACCTATCCATCCTCTGATGCCATTGCTAGCTGTCCAAAGTTTGAAATTACAGTTTCAACTTTGTGTCTCTCCCCATTATATTGTCTGCCAGATCTTAATGCATGTGCTTTCTGAAGTCTTGCTCACCAAAAAAGCACTCTGTTAAGTTTGTCCATACAAAAGTGATAAATTGTGGATGCCCAACTGTGAGAGAATCTAGAAATATTGCATGTAAAATCCTGCTGCAATTCCTCCTAAGAAAAAGAGGTAGCAAACTATAGTGTTTTTTAATTGTTAACTGTCACCAAAAAAACATCTGAAGTCCATTAACTGGAAAATAGAAATAAAATGCACCTGGTATTCACCACTGGCTATATGCATACAATAAAACAAGAAAACATTAATTAACCATTCCCCTCCTAGGTCTTTATCTTCTCTAACAAGTATTGATTCTTCCCATTCCCTTTCTTTCTCCTCGTTCCTGGTTCTGTGCCACTTTTTATCCCACTTCCCTCTTTCCCCATTCTCTGACTTACTCAAGTAATCCCAGCCTCCCCTCTGTTCAATCCATTTTTATCTCACAATAGTGCAGGGCTACCTTATATTTCCCTCTTATCCTCCTGGTGCTTCCTGTTATCTTTGCTAGCTTTATCGTTCTCCTTGCAGTTCTTTGGGAATTCTTGTGCAGTTCCCTTATTGACATATACTACCCTTTCCAGTTCCTTGCTATGATACTTCTAGCTTCCATTGCCATTACTATTTGCACCCTCAACTCTCTTTCATAACATTCATTGTTTTCTGTCATTCCCTCATAGAGAATTCTCATATGTTGTTTCCTTTTTTCCATAAAGCTTTTTCCCCATACATCTATGGATTTGTTTCACTTTTTGTTTCACCGATTCAGATCCTCATCAGTTTATGTTGCATTCTTGCCTTTTCCTTTCTGCATCTCCAGAAGAGGCTGTTCTCTTCTCCCTTCTTTTTCTCAATTTCTTTGGTGTGAGAAACTATCTGTGGATAATTGTTGTTCTCGTAGTCCATTTATTCATTTGGCTTTCTCCATCACCTGCTGTAGTTTGTTCTTTGTCTGGAGTTGGGGCTGTCATCCCTCCTTTCTGCTCCACCTTTCTAGATGTCCTTTTGTATATCTGTCTTCTCTTGCCTTCAGATTTTCATATAATATCGTGGAATTCTGCATTTCTTCTTCATTATGCTTTTTCTGTTTTCCCCATAAGCTTTTCTAACTTGCCTTTTTCCATGTATTGGGCACTGAAGTCTTTTTCTTCCTCCCTATTGCTTGATAATTTTATAATTCAATCACTCTTCTTTTGATATCCTCCAATGTCTTAAAACACTTTCATCATTCCTCTAGCTCTTACACTAACTTTTGCTTTAAGCATACTCATTACCTCTGCAACCTTTTTCACTAGCTTTTCCAGTCCCCCCCCCCCATACTTCATCCATTTTCTCCTCTCGTCATTTCGTGTTGACTCATGTCATGGCTTTCTGATTCTTCTCACAGATATTACTATCAGTGCATATATTGAGAAATGTGGCAGTTGCAGTCTTTCTCACATTCTATTTAGTCTTGGCTTCTTCTTGCTATTCTTTGGTTCTTTACTCTCTGCACACACTCCCTCTGATTTCTTTGCATTTTTAGCACTTTTTGTTCCCTTGCTTTATCCTATGGCTGAACTACCCAGTGCCCCAGATCCATGCTGGGTCTGCCAGATACTCCATTTTCCTGTCTTACTCTGATGCAGCTGGGGCCAGTTGTGGAATCTAAGGGCTTCTTGGGATTCTTGGCTGTCACCATCAGATGGGGGGTTTATACTAGGGCCAACTCAGTCACCCCCTGTCCACTGCGATCTTCGTGGTTGCATCCAAGGAATGGATGTGAATGCAGGCATCCTGCCTATTCGACTTCAGTTATTTCCTCTACAGCCACCTTCCATTTTTCTGCCACTGTTTTCACAAGCATCATCTTTGTATTATTACATTTCAGTCCCAATAATATATTTTAAAATCTTTCTAAAATGGGCTTTGTTCTTTATAACGCCTCCTATGCATCTGCTGACAACAATATACAGTCATCTGCATATAGAAGAAATTATGATTTTGTACCCTATTTCCTTGATAAAGTCTTAAATGCTCTCTTTACCTCAGGTGCTAGCTTTTCTGTTGCCAATATAAACATTCCCAGAGACAGGCGACATCCCTGTCAGTGCTTCCTTTCACCCTTGCAATCTCTGGCAGTGAGTATATTACTACTGGTTGTGCACACAAATCAGTGAAGCACTTTTAATATAAAAAGTCATACTTACCTTTCCTCGAAACACTACTTCCTTGAATCAGTATACAGATTGAGAAAGGAAAACAGTTCCCTTTCCTGATCTGTAAAAAAATTGCCACTAACTTGTGGACATTATCAGCAAAATGGTACGGTTAGAGAAAATGTGCTTAGTACATGAATGTGCATGTTTGGGGTTAGCGGTAGGGTTAAAAGTTAGCACATATGACTAAGGGTAGGTAGAGGACAACAGTTCCTGTGTAGGTTAGACAAGTCTTTAATTGTTTTATGAATAGGCTATGATAAGTCTTTGCCTTTAGCTCTGAAGCTAGAAAATTCCATAGCTTTTTCACCTGTACTGAAAAGAGGGAATCCCTATAATGGTTGTGTTATTGAGTGGTGATTACCTGATTTTGATTTTAGGATCTTAGATATCTTCATCATAATTTTGATCACTGCTGCAGTAGCCTTAGCTTTATGGGTTATATCCTGCCGAGGATAGATATTCATTCATTCATTCATTCATTCATTCATTTATTTATTGCATTTGTCAACCGGGAAAGTCTACTGGGCCTAGGTGAGCCCATTTTCAGTAGAGGCCCGGGGAGAAAAGCTCCACATAACATTAATAGTACATAGAAGTAAAATCACAATATACAGTGTATATACAATCTCAATGCATGGAAATAAATATTAAACACAATGGTACAAGTTATTTCATAGGTTCATAGGTTGGTACTAGGCTATCGACCCTAGGGCCTATGCAAGCCTAGCCATAACAATTCCCTGGATATTTCTTCCCACAATATTTACTTCTCCAGGCCCCTGTCTAGCAGGGCAACTGACATGATCCCTGGGGTGAATTTCCTAATAGGTTCATAGGTTGGTACTAGGCTATCGCATTACAGATCAACATTGTATACAATTTGATCATTGAGGATGGAGTTAGTCAGGTAGGATAGCAGTTTTGATTGTTACTTGTTGGAGTTTTGTAGGCATAAGCAGTTGAATTCAGCAAGTAAGTGAGAGCTCCTAAGTAGTGATATTGTAGAGGGATATAGTAGTGGATCAGGTGTTAGGAGGTACTATTATGGCACAAGTACATTGCCAGAGAAATGAGAGGTGTGCTATGAGAGACTTCTTAAAGAGAGCAGGATTACTGATTGTTCTGGTAGAAGGTGGGAGGGCATTCCATAGTTTTGAGACGGTAAAAGAGTACAGCATTTGACCAGCAGCAAGGTTAGATTATTCAGCTTTCAGCATCATTATGTTTTTGGATCTTAGTGGCCTGTTAGGGTGGCATATGTAGTCAATAAGGAGGAGAGGGAGGGGCATGTTGAAGGCTTGTATATGAGTTCATGTGCAGTGGCTAATTGTGAATAAGTGAGGCAGTGTGGGAGTTCAAGCCAGTTTAGCTGTTGTGGAGATAAGCAGTGGTGTCCTGAGTTTTTAGAATTTGTTACAAATTTGGAAATCTTGTTGTAACATGAGTCCAGTTTGGTTTTCAGGGAGGACTGGATATTGGTGAGGATTGGGGCACCATGTAGTAGAGATAGTAGCAGGAAGGATAATGCTAGAGCTTTTTTAGCAGTAATATTAAAGTAATATTTGTGTCTATAGAGGGTACCTCATTTTTCATGTTTTTTTTTATGTTGCTTTAATATGGAGGTCAAATGTTAGATTTACATCAATAATAACTCCTAGCAGTTTGGTGCTTGGAACAACTTCAATGAGAGTATTATTATGGGAATGGACAGAAAAATCATTCTTGTACAGAGCGGTGTTTTTTTGGGGGGAATATTAGAAGTTTGCTTTTATTGGGATTTAGAGCAAGATGGTTGTTTGACATCCGCATTTTGGTTGAAGTTAAAGCATTTTGGGTAAGAAGTAGCTTAGATAATAGATTTGGCAGTACAGCTTATTGTAGAATCATCTGCATATTGGATAACTGTGCCATGGTTAAGGGTGGTGTGGAAGTTGTTAATGAATATACTGAAAAGGAGGGGACCTAGTACAGATCCTTAAGGTGCACCTGTGGTTGTGTTGAGAAAAGGTGAGAAGGAGTGTTGCCATTTGGTGGATTGTTGCCTGTTGGTGAGATAGTCTGAGAACCAGTTTAAGGTATGGGGTGAGAGACCTAAGTTGGTGAGTTTTGTGAGCAAAAGGGAATGTGTAACCATGTCAAAGGCCTTAGAGAGATCTAGGAACAGTGAGGAGACTATGTAACTGGTATTGCGAGCCCTGTTTACTGTGTCCATAAAGGATATGAGAGCAGTACAGGTACTATGACCTGGCCTGAAGCCGTGCTGGGGGGACAAGATAGTTAAGAAGTTGAGCGTGAATACATTTTTGTGATATTTTACTGATGGGAGAGAGGATAGTGATGTGTCAGAAATTAGAGATATCAGAGTTGTTGCCACCTTTATGGAGTGGAAGAACACATGCTTTCTTCCATATGTTTTATATACTGGACTCCTGAATAGATTTATTGAGGAGTATGCTGATAGGATACCCAATGAAGTTTGCAGATAGTTGTAGAAATTCAGCAGGTAGGTTGTCTGGTGCATTAGTACAAGGTTTGAGTTTATAGTGGAAGTTGGTATCGTTGATAATGAGAATAGAGGAGTAGTAGAGGAGTGTGAAGGGGGTTCAGGTGGGCAGGGATATATAGTTGAGAAGGTAGTGGTGAATTTAGCTATGGTGTTAATAAAATTTGAATTGAAGATCGAGGCTATCTCAGTGGGAGTTTTATTTGGATTGGGGCAAGGATTGTTATTTTTAGCTGGATGGAGTAGGGAATTGATTGTGCTCCAAAATTTCTTTAATAATAGCTGACCAGCTTCCACAGCTTCATGGCACCTTCCACATGCTCAAACTCTTTGGCAGCTTGAGCTACCTTAAACCACAAATTTGATAGGCAAGCCTTCAGTGCACTCCTGTCACCGAAGGGAGTACTTCTCTGCGGACTTTCAAGGATTGATTGTTGGCTTTTTTGGGCATATGAGTTCCCTTTGGGGCACACCTTCCACATAAAAATATAAAAAAGTTTAAATTTTCTTTCCTGCTTAGAAAGTTATTTTTATGTAGGGGTTGTGTTTTAACAGACTGTCATGAGACTTAACTGTGCTTTTAAATGGGAGCACACTTTTTCAATTTAAAAGTTGTTTAAAGTAGTTGAAAATAATTTGTTTCTGTGGAGAAATTGTGTTTATTTTATTTTTGGGGGCTGACAAATTGAATCAAAGTGCTTTTTAGTGTATTTTGATGGGGAAGAGTGACTTTTAACAACTTTAAAAATTTTGGCCAGTTTATGTTGCTTGTTTTCACTGAGAAAGAAGCCCCATTTTCGGCTTGACCATGGAGCAAACTACTGGTCCAAAAGTATGTCCTTCTTCCAGCCACAAATAGAGGAAAGCTAAGCAAGTAGCCTTTCCAACCATAGCAGGGTAGCAGTTTGCTTCGGCCGCAGGTGGGTGACACTGCTATGACCATAGCTTGGTCTTCAGACCACTCCTCTCTCTTGCCCACTGAGAGGACCCTAACAGCTACAGAAGACATGACTAACCCTCGGTCCATAGTGGCTGTAGGTGCTACACCAGAGGAATCTGGAGTAAAAGATGAGTGGTCTTTCATAAAACAATTTGTGATAATGCGAAAGTTCAAAATGCTATCACTTTGTAACCTGTTACCCTTTCTTCTTCATTTAAGTTTCAAGGTAACACTAGATTTAAAAGATGCTGATCATCACATCACTATTCATCCAGATTTTAGGTGTTTCTTAAGGTTTTCTGTGTCTGGTTCATGTTATTAGTTGTCTGTCCAAGCCTTTGGATTATCCACTGATCCAAGAGTGTGCACAAAATGTGTAGCTGCAGCTGTAGCTCATTGCAGGCTATAAGGTATCCATATGTTCCATATTTAGACAACTTGCTTATCTTTGTAGAGTCATTTTCAAAGTGTCAGGAATCCCTCACTTAGGTGACAGATCTCTTACACAAGCTGAGATTCTATAAGAACATTCAAAAGTCTTTTTTGACTCCATCACACAAGGTTGTGTTCTTTGGGTATCTCCTAAACACTTCATTTCAAAGAACTTTTTTTTTTCAACAGGAAAAAAAAATACATCTGTAATCTCTAGCTATTTCTAGGGTTTTCCACTCAGACTTTGGTCACTCTGATGGAATACCTCAGGATTTTGGGTCACATAAGGGTAAAACTTGGCTAGGCTTGTAAGGGCCCTAGGGTCATTAGCCTAGTAACCTCCTATGATCCTATGATTCTCATTATACCCCTTGCAAGACTCCACATGAGAAGGATGCAGTGATATCTGAAGTCTCTTTGGTCCAAGCAAAGATGGCAGTTATCTTTTCAAATCGCAGTTCTGGAGTTTATCAAAAGAGACATCAGTTGGAGGAGACAGCAAATTTCCCCTAAATCCAGGCCCCCCTATCCCCCACTTGAAAGTAATCGGTCACCACAGAAACCTAGGATTTTGCTTGTGGAGTAATTTCAGGAAGGATAAAAGTGCAAGGTGTGTGGGACACAAGGACAGATGCAAACACATAAATATACACTACTGTGAATCATCTTTGGTCCCCTGGACCTCTTCAAGTTGTTACAGGCAATACCACAGTCATGTGTTGCATCAGTAAGCAGGGGGAAAGTGTAATGAGGTCTTACCTCCTTTGCAGACTAGCCACATTAGCTTGCGATACAGCTTCACAGCACAATCTCACTCTATAGGTATTCTACATCCCATTAGAGCAAAACTGTGTGGCAGACAAGATGAGCAGGACAAAGACAGACTCTCATGAATGGAAACTTCATCAGGGGGTCTTCCAAGATTTCATCCATCTTTGGGGTGTTCCTCAAGTAGACCTCTTTGCCTCCTCTCTGAACTATCAGCTGGCAAAATTCTGCTCCAGGACTCCATTCAAAAAGACCTGGAAGACAGATGCCTTTGGTTTCCTTGGACAGAAGTGTTCCTGTATGCTTTTCTACCCTTTCCACTGTTATCCAGGGTAATTCTGAAGACTCAGAAGGAATCCCTCAAGATCATTGTAGTGACTCCCTTCTGGCCCAGGCAAAAGTATTTCTCATTTTTGCTTATTTGTGAAATGATGAGTGGCAGTTACCATAAGCTTCCTCACAGAATGGATCTACTCAAATAGGATCAGGGTGTTTGATGCGCCTTGACCCCAACTCAACTTCAACTAACTGCCTGGATGATAGGGTTTTAATTCCCTTTAAACATCTGTTTACAAATGATGTGCAGCAGGTACTAATGAAGGCAAGAAAGCCTGCTACTAGAAGATCATATATTAGCAAATGGAAAAAGTTTTCTGGTTGGTGCAAACAACATAACCAGCACCATTCAAAGCTAGTGTTTCTCTGGTTTTACAATATTTGTGTGAATTACCATCCTTTGGCCATTTTTTTACTCTTCTTCCTCCTCAGGGCCTTTATTTAGTGTTAGAGAAGCAGACACTTGCTCCACTTGATCTAGCTCATCTGGCTGACTTGAGGTTCTTAACGCGGAAAGCTGTTTATGGATTGCTGTGACTACTGCAAGAGGAGTATCTGAGTTACAAGCTCTGATGTGAGTCATCCTTATCTCATTTTCCACAGAGACGGTTTATTTGTGAACTAATCCTTCTTTTATGCCAAAAATAGTGTCTGATTTCACATTAAGCCAAAATATTCATCTCCCTGTTTTCTTTCCTGAACTTAACAGTTAGATAGAAAGAATACTACATACCTTGGAAGACCACAGACTATTTTGAAAAAACAAAATCTTTCAGATCTGTGGATCAGTTGTTCATATCTTGTGAAAGTCAGAAGGAACAATGTGTGTCAAAACAAACTATTTCCAAAGCTATTACCTTTTGTTATTCACATCACTCTATCATTGCCTTGTCTTCATCTATGACTTTTTTGAAAGGGCTGGATTCTAGAAGTATTCCAGGAGTAGCAATTTGGTCCTCTGTACATACTTTTACAAAGCACTACAAGCTTGATTCCTTCTCTAGGTCTAGATTGGGATTTGATAGAACCATTCACCAGGGAGTTCCTGGACTCTTCCCTTTCCACCTCCCAAGCGTAGTAAGCTAGGGTAATCTATCCATATTAGTAGGACTACTGCAGCACTGATCAATATGATGAACATAGTGTAGTTGTATAAACTTATCAGAACTGTAGATGTTCAAATGATCACTGCTTTAGTGGCTGCTCCCTCCCTCCATAACCCTTAGTTTTTTGTCCATATACCTGGACAAAAAATATATACCTGGAAAACCAGCATCTTAAGTAGTTGGCTCAGCGTGCTGTGGCAGAATCTTCCCATCCTGAGGGCCAGCCACCTGCCAAGAAGAAGGCCAAAAAGTTAATGACTGATCCGGCTGCTGTCCAGCCTTCCCCAGATGTTTCTCTAGAGGCAATTGAAAGCCCAGAGGCATGTTCAGTGGTTGCTTCAGATTCTTCTGCCACAACCCCATTGGAGACTGGCATGGATCCGACTTCTTGCACATTCTCTGAGGCTTTTCAAACATTTGTACTTGATGTTGAGGGGAAAACCTTGGCTGATTATAATTGAAGGACAGAGGGGCATTCCTCAGATCTTAATAAAGTAGGAGTTCTCCTACAACCATTATAGAGTTGTGCCAGGGGTCTGCCTTTTGACCAAGACAGCATTGGTTCCCCCTTCTTTCTCACTTGGCCAGGGGCAATCACCATATATTAACTGACTGGGTGGATCTTCTCACACAAGACAAGGAACCTGTTATCCATCCTCACTTATCCACTCTTCAACTGACACTGTGGGTGATAGGGTTTTGATCCCTTTCAGACTCCTCTTTTCTTACATCATACTTTGGGTTCTCCAGGAGGGCAGGAAACCCACTACCAGGAAATCATATGTCCCAAATGGAAGCGATTTCCAGCTTAGTATCTCTCTCGCCATCAGGATCCCCTCCCTATATGTGGAGGTTACTCTGGTTTCTCTTATTTGTGAGATCTGCTCCATGCTGGGTTGGCATATGCTTCAGTTAAAGCTCACTGTCAACAATTTCTGCTTGTGTGCCCTTGACTCCCCTGACCTCTAGATTTAACGCCAACCAATTTCTGCTTTCCTGGAACCTCAATTTTGTACTTGAAAAACTGACTCAGGCTCCTTTTGAGCCTGCTTCTTCAGCTTCCTTAGAACATTGTACTTTGAAGATGTTTCTTCTTCTAGCTCTCTCTTCAGCCAAGAGAGTGAGTGAACTTTAGGCTCTCATGGCTATTCCTCCATTCTTATTTTTTCCACAGAGACAGAGTGTCTCTTCATACTAATCCTTCTTGGATTTTGAATAGTTTCGGATAAAACTAAAGTTATTTGCAAATCTGAGCAGCTTTTTGTTTCCTTTCATCTTAGGACTTTGGATTTGGCTGTTTATAAGTAAAACCATCTCCTCCTGGATTTCTAAGGCCATTTATTTTTATTATTCTTATCATGGAAATGGCTTTCCTCATTGGTAAAGGCACATTCTTCTAGGGCAGTTGCCTCTTCTGGTGCTTTTTGCAGGTGTCTGGATATCATTTTCATGCCTGAAGCTGCTCCTTGGTCCTCTGTTCATACTTTTATTACAAGTTTGATGTCATTTCCAGGGCCAGGGCAGGTTTTGCCAGGGTCATCCTGCATGGGTTTTTAGAGGGATGTTCTGTGCCTTCATCCTCCCAAGCATCCTCTTGAGCTCTTCTACTCTCCTTTAATTAAAGAATACTGCAACACTGATATGGAAGGACATATTACAGCTGTAAAATCTTACCATACCAGTAAATGTCCTTATCTTCACTGTTGCAGTAGTTGTTCCCTCCCTAATAACCCCCCCCCTGTTCTAGCACTTGCACTGTACTTTTCCCACTTTCCTGGCTGAAGGGTGCTTCTTCTTTTGCTGCTTCTTCCATTTCCTCCTTCTGGATGCACATGTTCTCTTTGTCCCCAGTGTCATTCTGTTCCTCCTGGGGCTTTTTTAGTTCTATGTGTGTGCATTCCTATGTCACTTTTATGCCCCACACCTTGAGCAAGGAGGGTACATGCTATTTACAATGCCTATCAAAATTAAAGGCTTTGGTATACTAGCAGGACATTGGGCTGTGCTTGGCAGGAGATCCCTTAGGTAAAGAATACTGCAAAAGTGAAGAGAAGGACATCTACTGTTATGGCATTAAAATTCAATGTTTCAGTGTTTCTGCAGTTTCTGCTTATTTAACAACTTTTCTAGTGGTTACTTTACATCCAGTGGTAAAGGTGTTCATAAAGGAGTTTTACTTCTAAAACCTTCCAAAAGGCAGTACCCCCCAAGCACACAAGGCTGGAACTTTTTTTTCCAAAAAAAAAGGAAGGATACTTTTATCACCTTTTGAACTTAAAGTCTGCATAGTTAAATATCTTTCACAAAACACACATTTTCTTGTGTCTTTTGCATTTTAAAATGAGAATGGAAGGAGTTACAAGCCGTCATCTGTAATTTTTTGTTTTTTTTCATATTGAAAGAGTCTGATTAAAACCTAAAATAACCTTCTTGCTCCATCCTGTAGTCTATAACCAGTCCATTCAACTGCATCTTTATTATACAAAGTTACCAACAAGATGGGGAAGATAATTTCTACCAAGCTGCTCCTAGTACATTTGTAAGGGCTTGCAAAGAAGAAACAACTGGCCACAAAAGCAGGTACAGGATGCAAGCTGTTTTAGCTGAAGAGGACAGTAGGAGATGGGTCAAAAGTATTTAGAAATAGTCTGTGAGGGTAAACAAAGAAAGCACAAATGTATCTGGAACTGTAACCACTTTTCATGTGATCACAAGAGGGCAGCAACAGCCTTTCTTAGCATTCATCAGTTCTTTGTAGTATTATACTGTTTCCATTGATAACTACTTGAAATAAAAGGCAAATAAAAAATAGAAAACAAATTTAATTAAGGTGCAGCAACACAGAATAAAAAGGCAAAATAAAAAAAACCCTAACATGGTTTTGGTTAACATTTAGTTTTGATCATTCTTATAGTTGGTACAGCAAAAATAATATGTAAAGTTTCAGGAAGCATCACTTAAAAGCGTTTCAGCAGTCTAGATGTCTGGATGTGGTCAGTGTTACCCAGTGTCAGTGCCATCTTCATTAATGCAGGTGCTAAACTGAGTGGCTTCAGTAACTTTCGTGGAGGCAGTACTTTGCTACCTGATCCACTTAAGTAGAATACCCTCTTCTTCAAACAGGAGATCTTGTTAAGGTCTTATGCAGAAATTCTGCAGACCTCAAATGACTGCATCATATTATTGTTTTATCTACTGGTGCCCAAGCAGTCTTTATCCTTTAAACAGATGTTCTTTGGAAAGTGCACAAGGGATCCCGGCAGGCATGACCTGCCTGTCACCATTGTTTTAAAAGCTGCTTCTAGCACTTGTGATGTCATTTTTAAAACTTGTTAGAGAGCTTTGATGCACCATTTGTGTGTCTGTTTTTTTTTTATCTGGGTTAGAGCACTGATCCACATGGACATTTTTCAGAGTCACTTTGGGAGTATAAACTCAGGAAACGTAACACAGAAACACAATGCAGCTCATACACCAGAACAGCAAGCAACATAAAAAACTCTGAAATACAATATTAGACAAGTACATATCAAAAATTTTGAAATAGCATATTTAAAATGTATACAACCTAATATATATTAAATAGAGTAACATATATAGTATTCCACATTATTATGAGTATTTATGTCAGAAAGGCAACAAATCTCAGTGCCAGACATTTTATACTTGAGAAAATGTCTACTGTATGTAGAGTTCCAGTTTGACATGTAGGTTATGTATCTGGACGATCAGAAACACAAGAGAAAAAAAAATCCTCTGTATTATGGCATTTTGTGGAGCAGGAAAGGTGAATTATGGTTAGAGGGTGAATTAAGTTTTGCACCTATGTGATTATTGTTGATAACTTGAGTTTTGGAGTAGAGGCAAGAAAACTGAGAGTTGTTGCATTTAATGTGCTGCAGTTACCGAGCTTCTTTGATGCTGCTTTGGTGTGTAGTGCAATATGGCAGCTGCAAGTATCCCACATCAGCCGTATCATTCTGAAAGCATTCATACTCCACAGCATTTACAGCAATAATTTTGTCTGCTCTAAATTTATCAGAAAACCTCACTATAACCTCCTATGCACTTTGTAGATGTCCTTACATTCACTGTTGTAGTATTGCTAACGTATGGGATTCCCTGCTGTGGAAACTCGACATCCGGCCAGTCTACCAAAGTCTACTGTTGCTTTAAGGTACGCTGAATGTCATTCCTATGCTTCTCATGGTAGCATAGGGCATAAAGGTGACATTCAGGGATATCATCCTCAGAACATATTTGTCGCCAGTGTGAATGCTTCTTCTGATTGTTGGTTTGTTCGCCTATGTCCATTTCCCGCCAGTTTTGAATGCATTTTTTTCTCCCGTGAATGCCTACACCTTTTTGCTGAAGTCTAGGCTATTGCAGACAAGTAGCCCATTGGGGTTTTGTTTCCTCTTGACGCTTTTGTGCTGTTGAGGGTTAATGTCATCCAAAGAAGGGTAGATGCCAGTGTGGGAAACAGATTCCCAAAAAGACAGTCAAGATAAGTGTCTTTTTTTTTTCTCGGGAGCTTCTCACGACCATACAAAGTGTCCTGTTTGTCAGGCTTTCATTCCGAAAACCTTTCATAGTAGGCTTCTTCCCTTTCCTTTTTTTGTATCTTGAGAACCAGCATCTTAGTTTCTAGCTAAAGATACAATGGAAGGAACTTCCCATCCTGAGGGTCAGCCGTTAGGGATGAAAAGAAGGTGAAAAAGGTAAGACTGGAATCTTCCACTGTCCAGCCTCTGTCAGGTGTTTCTCCTGAGGTCGGTGAGAACCTGGAGGTTTGCCCAGCTGTGTTGTTGGATTCCTCTGACACGACCATGTTGGAGACCGGTGAGGATCTGGCTGGCAGCATGTCCGATGAGGCTTTGCAGGCATCCATTTTGGATGTTCAGGGAGAGCCATGGTTGATTATTTCCAAGGGGCCTAGGGGGATTCCGCAGATTCTGGTTAGGGAATATGTTCCTACTATGGTTATTGAATGCCATCCTGGGTCAAAACCTTCTAGTTTTATAGGGCGGACATTCCCTCAAAGAAGAAACAAAAAACTAAACTTGTTTCTTCTGCTCCTAGGGATCCACAAAGTGAGTATCAGGCCTTTACTCAATGGTTATTTAATGCTTTAATGTCATTTAAACCTCCTCAGGTGTTTCTGTTCCTGTTCCTCCTTGGTCCTCCACTTCCCTTAAAAGGCCTAGAAAATCAGATGATGAGGAATCCCTGACTTATTCTACTCAAATTCCTTCTCCTTTGGACTATGGGTCAGAGGCGGAGGAATCTAATAGTCCTGATACATCTTTGAAAGAAATTTCCTTTGGAGACACAATCTCAAGGATGATGGAATTTTTTAAGTGGGATTGTGTTCAGGTCTCTGATATCCATAAGAGGTATTATGAGTTGCTGCAGATGGAATCTCCTAAACCTGCTGCTATCCCTCCTGTTTTGGCTGCCTTGTTGGATGCTGTTTCCAGTGCATCCAAAGTGCCTGATTCTCCTCCCCCTGCTCCCAAGAAGCCTGATAGGTTTTATAGGGTGCCTGAGGATTGGGCATTTTGTACAAATGCCCTTCTGCTGGCCCCCCTGTGGTGTCTGCAGCTTCTGACAAGCCATCTCAATTGCTTCCTTCACTCATGTTACTGCCTTCTGACAAGGACAGCAGAACTATGGAAAGACTAGGTAAGAAGGTTTGCACTTCTGCTACCCTAGCTTTTAGGGTAATTAATTATCAGAGCCATATGTCTAGGTATGTGTTGACTTTTCTTTCTCAGGCCTGTCAGCATATTTCTGATCTTATAGACTCTGAAGGTAAGGATTCTGCTCTTTCCTTGCTAGAGACTTCCTCTCAAGTGGTTCATCATTCTATCAAGTGTAGTTATGATGCAGCAGATGCCTCTTCTAGGGCTGCTGCTTTTGGTTAGTGTTGATGAGGTATTCTTGGCTTAGGCTTCAAAGTTTACCTGATGGTATTAAGGCTACATTGATGGATGGTCCTCTGGATAATAAGCTTTTGTTTGGGGAAGCAGCTGCTGGTTTAAGTCCCTTCAGGATAAGGGGAAAGCCTTACAGGAGCTTAAACATGTGTTTGTTTCTCCTGTGCCTAAGTTTCAGAGAAACTATCCCAATAAGCCAGCCTTTGTTCATAGGCAATTTCGCCATTCTACTAAAGGTAAAAAGAGTGGCAAGCGGGTTCCTCCTGCGAAAATCACTCAGACTTCAGAGATTCAGAAGCCGTCCTTTCCTGATAAACCATGTGCTGTATGACTATCTGTCTCTTCCCAACCACATTCCTTTTTCTCTTTACTTTTCTATTTCTCTTTCTGTTTGGCTTCAGATTACTCAGGATTATTGGGCTCTGTCAATCATTTGTCAGGGGTACTTTATGGTGTGGAAATCCTGTCCCCCTTTTATGGGTGTTCCTCAGCCTCCTCAGGAACAACTTCCTTTTTTCCCAGAGGTTATTCAAGATCTTTTGACTCAGGGTACTATTCAAGAGGTGGCTGTGTCCAAAGGGGGAAGGGGTTTTACTCAAGAGTGTTTCTGTTGCCCAGAAAAGAAGGTACTTGGTGACCGATTCAAGACATCTCTCATCTAAACACTTTTCTGAAGGTGCCTCATTTCGGATGTTGTCTCTTCACCTATATGGTATCTCTGGATCTCAAGGATGCTTATCTTCATATTCCAATCCATTCTCTTTTTAGTAAGTTATTGCTTTGCTCTGTGCTTCCTGGCATTTTCAGTTCTCTGCTTTGCTTTTTGGCCTTTCTACTGCCCCAAGGGTGTTCACCAAATGCCTTGCTCCTGCTTCCTCTCATTCCAAAAGTCCTGTTCAAGATTCAACAGGATGGTCCCAAAATCTTGCTGGTCACTCCATTTTGGCTGTGACAGCACTGGCTCCCTCTACTTCTGCATCTTGCCAAGGCCAGTCATCACATGTTACCTCACAGGATGGCTCTCCTCACACAAGACAAGGGATCCATGTTTTAACTGACACTGTGGTGATAGGATTTTGATTCCTCATAGGCACCTTTTTTTCCTGAGGACGTGCTGCAAGTCCTGCAGGAGACCACGAAACCTACTTCTAGGAAATCCTACTTATCCAGATGGAAGAGGTTTTCTATTTGGTGTCTCTCTGTCATAACCTGGACCCACTTACTGTGGATGTTCCTTTGGTTCTCTCTTATTTGTGTGAGTTGCTCAATGGTGGTTAAGCCTATACTTCTGTTAAGGCCTACTTATTGGCTATTTCTGCTTGTCTACCTTTATCTCCTCCTTTAGCTTCTAGATTTGAGGCTAAACAGTTTCTTAAAGGCATCCTTAATATTAGACCTCTCAGGAAGCCTGTTCCTCCTCCCTGGGATCTTAATTTTGTTTTGGAAAGTTTGACTCCGGCTCCTTTTGAGCCTGCTGAGTCATCTTCCTTGCAACATTGTTCTTTGAAAACAGTCCATCTGACATTGTTAATCTTTCAACTGGGTTCAGTTCCGAGCCATCAGAACCAAGTCGGCCTATTACCAAGCTCACGCCAGCCAAAAAACTCTTGAGCTAAGTCCCTACCCAGAATGCCCTTCTCCCTGTTACCTCAGATCTCGTTTGCCACATAGCCGTAAAGCTGCGTTTCAGCCGAGCTCTCAGCTAAGTGAAACCTTTTTGATATTTGTGTAAAAATGTTTGGATATCTTCATATTTTATTAAGCGATTAGTATTTTTAGTGTCGTTTCTTCTGTCTGACCTTGTTCTTTCCTCTCTACCCATTGTTACCGTTGGTAAACTTTCAAGTACCATTGTTGGTATGGCCTTTCCTCCCTTACCCTTGTGGTATTTCTTCAATACCATAGTTAGCATTGTTTCTCCTGTTTAACCTGGTAGCTTTAACCTTTATTCAAGTGTTTCCCTTTTCTTCTCTACATACCAGTGTATTGTTATATTTTTGAACAGAGTTGACTTCATTATAGTTGGATTATACAGTTGACCTGTGGTGTTTTTCTACCAAGATGTCGGATGAAAAGGGTACTTCAGGTTTTAAGCACTGTACTTCTTGTAAGGGCAAGTTACCTAACAGTGATTCTCATGATGACTGTGTATACTGTTTGGGAGTGGCCCACCTTTCTGTGCAGCCTCCATATGACATTTGTCAGAGTTTCAGCCAATGCACTCTTAATGAGCACAAGAATAAACTCATTCTGAAAGCGTTACTCAAGTCTCTCTTCTCAGAGGCCATTTCTGCAATGGAGGTCTCAACCTCTCCTTCTAAGGACATAAAGAGATCCCACTCTGTTCCTTCTTCACCATCGGGTGATCAGAGCAAGCCTGGGAAATCAAAGGTCCCTAAGTTATCATCAGAGCATAAATCTGTCTCTTCGGCACCGGCTTCTTCGGCTCCAACCATCTCAAAACCTTCTATACCGACCCCTGTCTTGGCACTTGTCCTGCCTCTGGCACTGATCATAGACCTTGCTATGCCTATTTTGACTTTGGCACCTGTGGCCACTTCGGCTCAGGGCATACCTTCAACTACGTCATTAGTTTCCATTTTGGAACCGTCTGTTTCAGCTCCGAGTGCCACTTCGGCACCGAGCATTGTACCAACCTCACTGGATTTGACCCCTTTACTTCCGGTCTCGAAACTAGAGATTTTGGTGCCGGCAGACCTTGCACCACAGACCCAATACTCCCCCTCCATAGATCCGTTTCTGGGCCAAGCCTATAGCCCATTCCTCGAACATTCTGACTGTCCATCTGGAGTATCCACTAGATCCACCAGGAACCTTTTGGAACACGACGTTGTGTGTCTTGTAGACCAGCTGTTGTTAGCCAGGGGAATTCCCTCACTTTTTAAGACCCATCCACCTGCAGGACTTGAGTTACCTTATCCACAGACTCCATCTTACACTCCTCCTTCGACCATTTTGGTTCTGAAGCCTTCTGCTCCACATCCTTCTTGGAACCCATCACCTCGGCGCCTACAGTGCATCTCATTCTGGCTCCGAGTTTGCCCCTTTGGTCTTCGGTTCCCACTGAACCAGTCCTTCCTCAATCTAGGGATTGGGGGATGGGCACATTGGTCCAGGTTATGGAGCTGCCTCTCTCCTTGGTTCCATCCTCGGCGCTAATGGGCCGTGTCCGTGCCAATCCTGCTTGAGGCTCCATCTGTGGGGGCAGGTTCGTCAGAGCAGTGTAAGCCTGGTCCCGAAGTTGTCTTTCTCAGCTCTGGGCTCCCATCTCTCTTCGGGCAGGCCTGCCTTCTGCACGATGGAGAGGGCTTTTGCTTCTGGCAGCACTCCTTTGATGTCGGAACCCAAGTTTTCACCCCCTGAGCTACAGCTGTCACAGACCACCAGGCAGAGAAGCCACAGGACACCCCTGTTCAGGGTACATGCTCTTCTGAGTCCTCCTCAGAGACCCCCACTGAGGCCCCCCCTTCGAAAGAAGACATGCAAGAGGAAGCACATGGACTCACCCGAGGAATCCTTAATGGAAGACGCGGATTACGATGATGGTGAAGGATCCCCATGGTCACCTCCTAATGTTGTCTTTTTCGGAGACATCCTGGAGATGTTAAAGTAGAGAGGTAACTGGAAGCCCTCCAACCCTTTGTCTATGGAGTCCATGTTCCTGCAGGCTTTTCACACCCGGCCTTCTACCTCTTGGGTGACCCCGCCTGCTGACGAGCTCCTCCAGCTCGTTGTGCAGCACACTTGGAAGAACCCTGATTCCATTGAGGCGATCCCCTGGAGACCAGACAAGACTCTTTCCCCTCCCAAAGAGAACCCGCATTGGTCCAAAGGGTTATCACTTGATGCTATGGTGGTGGTGGTGGCCACGAAAAAGGACTTGGCTGAGGAAAGTCCCGCTGTCCATCTGCCCAAAAGGGAGATGTGAGAGTGTTCAATCTCGCCGTTTGTTCTTACACATGGGTGTCGGAGCCGATCCTCGGCTCTGGGTCGGCCTCTTAGCAAAGCTCTGCATCTAGGAGAAGCTCGAGCCCAACCTACCTCCCACAATTCCCTCTGCCTCTACCTCAGATCTAGTTTGCCGCTGCAACTGATCGCATCGATTTTGAGAGCTCTGACCAACTTTTGGGAAGATAAGCTAATTTCATGATATTTTTTCTTGTCAAATCTTCTGATTTTTGGGAACTTAACTTAGTGTGTGTGTGTAGTGTCTGGATCATCCTTGTTGGCTACACTAGTATATATAATTTATATATATATATAGTTTAGTTTCCTTAGGGCCTACCCCTCCTAGTCACTAGGTTTAGGATTGATGCTTGCAATTATTATTGCTGTGTTTGTGGATTGTTTCTAACTTTCTCGGCAAACTGTTATTTGGTACTTGTACAGTTTTTTTCTCACAGGATATGTCTGAAAAAGCCAAGTCTGGATTCAAGAGGTGTCAGTGTGGGCAAAAGATGTCTGTCACTGACAACCATAGCTCCTGTGTCTACTGTCTTGGCCCTCTCCATCTACAAGAAGACTGTTCTATCTGTCATTCTTTTAGTGGAATGGTCATGACAGATAGACACAGGAAGCTTATGGATAGGGGTCTTTTGAAGCCTGCCTTCCAAGAGGCGCTTGACAAGTCAGACCAGGCTTCTAAGTCCTCGAAGGGGTCGAAGACATCGGAGCCCATGTCATCGGCTCCGAGTTCTTCGCTTAAAGTTCGTTCACCGGTTCCACAGGCTTCAGGGCCGAGTGTCAAGCTTCTTACTGTGACCGAGCCTCGAGTCTTGGAACCGGTGTCGGAGCTTCCACCTCCTGTTATATTGAGGTCGGTACCGTCCTCGGTTCCTTCGACCCGTTCTTCCAGGCCCCTCTCCGACACTGATGTAGATCGTGTGGTGCAGAAGTTAATGGAGAACACGGCCCTGTCCAAGCTCATTTCAGT